>NC_142546.1:24832500-25145000 GCF_056151865.1 Erythranthe guttata
AGATCAGATCATAAGAAAAAAAAAAAAAAAGAACAATGAAATCGTTTTCCGCCATTAGAAATCGAGATTGTTGAATTTTCACAATTGACGATCTAGGGTTTACACATTCAATTAATTCCCCTAAATTTGAAGCATACAGAAGATCAGAATTCTATATCCATAACCCAACACCACGAGATCAGTGATCCATCTTAGTTCACTATTAAATAATAAACGAAAAACAAACACAGCTGAGTAATCATGAATATGAAGATGAAAATCGACCTCTATAAATGCATAATTTAGATTAAATTAGAAAAGAAAAAAAGAAAAATGAAGAATGCTGAGTTGAGCTTTACCTGTAAGAAGCGTTCAGCCAAAGATTGGAGGGAGAGAGAGAGAGAGAGAGAGAGAGAGAGTGAGATAAATCCAAGTTTTTCCTGTAAGAAATAATCTCTTTATAAATATATAAAAAATAAATAATTCAAAAATATATGAAAAGATAATGCTAAATCATTTAATGTGGATTTATAGCGGGGTTGCCGAATGCCGACGGTGCATTTACACTTTTGTCTATTTTATTTTATTTTATTTTATTATTATTATAAAGTATATTTAGCCCAATAGTAAATAAGGACGTCTTATTGGGCCAAAAATAGATGGGAAAAAATAATCAATAACGGAAAATAAATTGAAGCCCAATAGCAAATAAGAAAAAGCCTTATAGGCCCAAAAACCACAAAAGCCCATTCATTAATATTAGGGTTTTCTAATTACAAATGCCTATGTTCTGCCGTTATACGCAGCCCCAGCCTGAGAGAGAGAGAGAGAGAGAGAGAGAGAGAGAGGGAGAAAGAGAGAGAGAGAGAGAGAGATCAGAATCAACCGAAAATGGTGACATACAGGGTAAGATTAATCGTTTTTGTGTGCGCATTTCTTCGGATTTGGTTCATGCTACAGTATTTTGAATTCGAAAATGATTGATTGATGTGTGTGTGTGTGTGTTGTTGTACTTGGTGCAGTTCCATCAGTACCAGGTGGTGGGGAGAGCTCTACCGACGGAGACGGAGGAGCACCCGAAGATCTACCGTATGAAGCTTTGGGCCACCAATGAGGTTCGAGCCAAGTCCAAATTCTGGTATTCTTCAATTCCTCTTTCCTTTTTATTTTCATTTATTATTTTTAATTTTCAGAGATTTTAGAGAAATTTAGGTTATAAAAATTTCTGCAATTTTACTCTTTGGAGGTTCATTCATTTGATATCGCGCCTTTGATATTCTGCGTGCACACATTTTCTCTTCTTAAAAGCGACGCATGTTTAGTTATGCATTGAGATCAAAATACATTTTGGTTTCATTGATTATAAGTTCGTTTCAGCTGGTTAAAATATAAGTAAAATTTTGCATGAGTCTAGCGGTGAAAGTTCATTGGAGTTGACACAGTTACAGCCTTGAACACTACAGTTTTTGAGTATATTATATTGTTTATTGCATACTTTAAGTCAGTTGGGATTAATTGCATAAGTTATAGGTGTGTATTTATTTATTAGAGAACACGAATAACTATTGCAAGTTTTGGGTGAGTGCAACAAGGTTTGAATCTTGCCTATTCTGGATCTCAACCATATTTTACTATTCAATTTCCATTTTGGTTTTCGATAATCATTTTAGTCTTCGCAATCTAGTGAAAAAATCACTCTGGAATGAAATGTAACTTATTTCAATAGTCTCACAACAGTAGACTTTATACGTAAGAGCAACCGATTTTTATGTGAACTATGAGGCTGAGGTTTTTATAGCTCTATCAATGGTTCGTGGTTGATTTGAATTTGTGAAGGTATTTCTTGAGGAAACTTAAGAAGGTGAAGAAGAGCAACGGTCAGGTTCTTGCGATCAACGAGGTACACAGTCTTGGACATTTTTGTACATTTTCACTTGCCTTTTTGAACATGTGATTTCATTTATTACGGTTTGTGCCATAACCTATTTGATGTTATTGCACTGTGGTAGTCATATTTCATCAAGTGTCATAAACAAAACCACACGATTCTCGTCATCGCTGATTGGGTCACAATTGTTATAGAACAGAGCTATAGGTAGATATACGATTAACATCGTCCTAAATAGTTATCTCTAACTTCCGCCACCTCCCTTCTTTTACTAGTGATATACTGTAATACGACTTCTGCTGGTACTAAATATATCAGTGTATTCATATTTTGATGCCAGTTGCCCAAACACACTCAAGATACATAGCTACGAACTTTTCGCAAGTGTATTTTTTTTGTGCTGATTGATTGTGTTGTTATTATTATCATTTCTCAACAATTTTGGTCTATCTTGAAAAATAGTTGGGTTTTATGATCGACTATCTGATGAATATATTTTTTGTTTGTTGACAGATTTTCGAGAAGAACCCAACGACAATCAAGAACTACGGTATCTGGCTGCGATACCAAAGTAGAACCGGCTATCACAACATGTACAAGGAGTACCGTGACACTACATTGAACGGTGCTGTTGAGCATATGTACACCGAGATGGCTTCTCGTCACAGGGTGCGTTCACACTGCATCCAGATTATCAAGACAGCCACTATTGCAGCTAAGCTTTGCAAGAGAGAGAGTACCAAGCAATTTCACAACTCGAAGATCAAGTTCCCTTTGGTGACGAGGAAGGTGAGGCCACCTACGAGGAAGCTCAAGACAACTTACAAAGCAACCAAGCCGAATTTGTTTATGTAATTTCTAGTTATCCAATTTTTGTGGATTTTTTTTTTATATTTTTGTCTTTGAGAGGATTTTAATTTAATGTTATTGAGGTAATTTTTATAACTTTTGTAGAATTTTTATGGTTTGTTTTTGTTGGGATTTATTGACAATTTCCTATATGGAAATGTTTTTGACGGTATTAGTTCTCAATCAGATTATTACCTTTAATGATATTCTAAACTATGATGTAATCTTTTTTTTTCAAGAGAAAATGATGCAGAAAAATTAAAAATAATTCAAAAATAAAAAAGAAAAATGAAATAGTTTTCTGTTAGATGCTAATCTAACGGTGTACAAAGAATTTCAATATAAAGATTGATAAATAAACTAATTATACCCTTTAATTTACCAATTTTCACTATTTTTGTGATTTAACATATATATTATGGCGTTGTAGATTATGGAAAATAAAGTTTTATTGACCAATAAATAAGCAATAATCCTTTTTATTATATTTTTATTTATATTTTATTTTCTGTTTTATTTATGCATAATTTTCTTATCGCTCTTGTGTGGCAGTTTCCCCGGAGCTGAAAGAGGTCACAATTTGTCTCTCATTTTTCTCATTTTTTAGGAAGAAAATTTCTCGGCCATATTTTACTGTTTACGTGGTGTATTTGCATTATATTGGCGCATTATTTTGCAATCAGATTATGTAATTAAGCTGTACTGATTTGGGTTCATCTTTCTGGTTTTTGAGCAGAGAATCAGATTTGATTCGAATTTCTCCGGAGGTGTTTCTCCGTCTGGTATTTTCCTTTTTCCCTTGGCTTGTTTTGCCTTAGGTTTGAATATTCGTAATCTGATATTGCATTTTCAGAGGTGAAATTCTGATTTGGCTTTATGACAATTTTTTTGGGATCTTTTGGAATATGATTATTATTTAAAATGCTTATATATTACTGATGATTGGCAACGTGATTTTCCTTTTTCTTTTTTCTTTCTTTTTTTTTTTTTGGTTGTTGTTGTTGTTGTGGGGGTGGTGATGGTTTGTTCTAGAATCACGATGTTTTGCGGCCTCTCAGAAAACACATTTCCACTATTTTTTGACAGGCAAATACATGAATACAATTGGCACTGACCAGAACGAAGAAAACAAAGGATCCCTGCCTCCAGGGGCAGCTGATACATGCCAAGAATCAACGCGTTCGAGTGGACAATATGTCGAAGATGAACAATCCAGACAAGCTAGGAGCAAAATGAAGTTACCCTCAGTGGTAAATAATTTCAGTTTACTTCTTATTTTTAGCTGACTTATATAAATCTGCAAGAAAGCATCAAGGATATTAAATTTACCATGCAAATTTTGTATGGGATCATCCCAAATTAGAGGCCAAAATAGCTTTTGCTTATTCACGAAAGTCCTATTTTTCTGTCGGGTTCTGTTCGGATGTATACACAAATGTTGGTTTTTTTTTTTAATTCAAGTCTTAGTCGTCTCTTCGGCCAGCAATGCTGCTAATGTCGAAGAACACTTGGTTTAGTGTTCTCCTTGCCAATTAAATGCTCATATATGAGTTTGATGATAGAAAAAAAATGTATTAAGTCTGTGCTTTGCTATTTGCAGTCTCTCCTGGCAAACGTACCTAGCTCCTTACTTCTAGCGTACCAAAGCTTTGGAGTGGTATTTGGTGATCTGAGCACTTCACCACTCTATGTTTACAGCAACACATTTGTCGGGAAGTTGCATCACCATCAGAATCCCGAGGCAGTATTCGGGGTGTTCTCATTAATCTTTTGGACTTTGACATTGATTCCCTTCCTCAAATATGTTGCTATAATCTTGAGTGCTGACGACAACGGTGAAGGTGTGATCGATATGCTTTCTTAAATTATATTGATAATACTGTATTTTTTTTTATTTTTTATTTTTATCAGTGTCACCAAATTATTTAATTACCTCAGGTGGGACATTTGCGCTCTACTCCTTGCTCTGTAGACATGGAAAATTCAACTTGCTTCCAAATCAACAAGCAGCTGATGAGGAGCTTTCATCTTACAAGTATGGTCCCTCTGGGCGGTCTTCGGTATCGTTAGCATTGAGGAGATTTCTCGAGAAGCACAAAAGTTCACGGACAGCATTGTTGCTTGTAGTATTACTAGGGGCTGGCATGGTAATAGGTGATGGTGTAATAAATCCTGCAATGTCAGGTATGGTTGAAATCTAATTGTCTTTTCAGTATATTCTTTTTTCCCGAATCTCATCCCACGTGGCGCCACTAACCATTTTTTTTTCTTTTAATTGCAGTACTCTCATCAGTATCAATGCTTGCATCGGCCAAAGCAAGGTTGCCCGAGGGTACGTGTATTTATATCTACATTTCGTTTCTTTTGATTTGACTAAACTTTTGATTGCTGCAAGTATGTGATAGTTAATACCTTCTTGTCTTGGTTACACCGTTATGAACCTCATTGTCGAACAATCTTTACCTGTAGGTGGAGTACTATTACTTGCTTGCATCATATTGGTTGGTCTTTTTGCTTTGCAGCACTGTGGGACCCGTAAGGTCGGCCTCCTGTTTGCCCCGGTAGTTATACTATGGTTGCTAACAATTTTTGCAGTAGGGTTGTATAACATAATACACTGGAACCCGAAAATTGTGTTTGCTCTTTCTCCACATTATATTGTCAAATTCTTTGGTCAAACTGGCAGAGATGGGTGGATTTCACTTGGTGGGGTCCTCCTATGCATAACAGGTACAGATTGTCTGATTATGAATCCGTTTCTCATTTTGTTTACCTGATTCAACATACAATGCTCTTTTCTCAATCTGTATTAAGTGGGGATGATAAATTGTTTAACTTTTGAATTTAGTGGCTATCTTTGTCTGTCATTAGGTACCGAGGCGATGTTTGCAAATCTTGGCCATTTCACTGCGCGTTCAGTTAGGGTAAGTCAATTCCTCTGTAATAAAGTAGTACATTTTCATTTTTGAGTGTGAAAGAGAATCTAGGAAACAGTACATGCTTCGCAATGTGTTGTTAAAAACTGCCTGTTAGTTCCTTTCTGATAATTTTATTAATTTATTTTTTCTCTGCAGCTTGCATTTGTATCCATTGTATACCCTTGCTTAGTGGTGCAATATATGGGCCAAGCTGCGTATCTGTCAAAAAATATTTCTTCACTTCCTTATGGTTTCTACGATTCAATTCCTGGTTAGTTGTGCTCGTAATTAAGTTTATTCTTGTATCTCAGATTCTCAGTTATGTCGACTCTTGCCATATTAGTCCGACATTCTTATTGATACTGTGTTTGTGTGCAGATGCTGTGCTTTGGCCTGTTTTTATTATTGCCATCCTTGCAGCTACTGTTTCCAGCCAGTCTGTAATTTCAGCCACATTCTCTACCGTTAGGCAATGTCAAGCACTTGGTTGCTTCCCACGAGTAAAGATTGTTCACACTTCAAAACAAATCTACGGGCAGATCTATATTCCAGAGATCAATTGGATCCTCATGATTCTTACTCTTGCTGTAGCTGTTGGCTTCCACAACACAAATAAGATAGGCAACGCGTACGGTGAGTCAATCAATGTGGTAAATGATTGGACCTCTCTTTCAAAAAAATTGTTTTATGCCTGAATAAATTTTAGATTCCAATCATCTTGAATAACATACTTATTAATATCTTTACTTTTACGTTCAATTTCCCAGGCCTAGCGGCTCTCTCGATAATGTTAATTACGACTTTCCTCATGGCCCTAGTGATGGTCTTAGTCTGGCAAAAGAATGTACTACTTGCTGGTGCTTTCCTCCTTTTCTTTTGGTCCATCGAAGCTTGTTACTTGTCGGCCGCATGCATAAAAATCCCTCAGGGAGGGTGGTTCTCACTTGCACTCTCTCTCATCTTTATGGTGATAATGTTTGTGTGGCACTATGGGACCCGCAAGAAATACTCTTACGACTTGCACAACAAGGTTCCCCTGAAATGGATTCTTGGTTTGGGCCCCAGCCTTGGTATTGTTCGTGTTCCTGGCATAGGCCTCATATACTCAGAGCTGGCAACGGGGGTTCCATCAATCTTCTCGCATTTCGTGACGAATTTGCCCGCTTTTCATAATGTTTTGGTGTTTGTTTGTGTGAAATCTGTTCCAGTGCCATATGTATCACCCGAAGAACGTTTTCTCATTGGACGAGTTTGCCCCAGGCCTTATCGTATGTATAGATGCATTGTTAGATACGGGTACATGGACTTGCAGGGAGATGATGGTAATTTCGAGAATATGCTGATTCAAAGTATAGCAGAGTTTATACAAATGGAAGCTGTGGTGGAGCCTCAGTTATCGAGTCCAGACAGCTTTAGTTATGATGGGAGAATGGCGGTTATAAGCTCGGAGAATTTAAATTCCAGCTCGAATTTTGTTGTGTCCGAGGCTGGGGAAACTAGTAATTCTGTCCAAAGTAGCAGCAAATCATCGACTCTGCAGAGTTTAAGATCGGATTATGAAGACGAGAACCCTCAGATTAGGAGGCATCAACTGAGGTTTCGAATCAGTCAAAATCATGGTATTGACCCGTCTGTGAGGGAAGAGCTGTTGGATTTGATCCAGGCGAAAGAAGCAGGTGTTGCGTACATAATGGGGCACTCTCATGTGAAGGCTAGGAGGTCGTCTTCGTTTTTGAAGAAGCTAGTGATTGATTTTGGTTATTCGTTTCTCCGTAAAAATTGTAGGGGTCCTGGTGTGGGGCTCCACATCCCTCAGATAAGCCTTATTGAAGTTGGCATGATTTACCATGTCTAGAAATTTTTGGCACTCGTTATTGAGTAGTGAAGTTATTCTTTCTATGCAAAGGTAATAGTCTCTCGTGTAAGAGACACTTGCGTATTATCATCATTTTTACCGGGCGTTCTGTGTTGAAGCTTGTTTTGAAAGGTCAGTTTTATCTCAAATATCTCTCTCTTTCTCTCTCTCTCTCTCTCTGTGTTATATATATATGTATGTATATGTATGTATGTGTGAATCATCTATTTACCTTGGTGAATATTCCAGTAAGAATTTCAAAGTATTTCTATATATTTCTTATCTGTCGAACGTTTAAGAAAGTGTGAGTATAGATTCTCATTTATGACAAATATTTTTAGAGGATGGTTCCATCGGGGATAACTGCATTCCTTATAACTACAACTATTCCTCCAGAGACGAAAAACCCGTTTTCTTCCATGTTCCCTTCCTGCACATTCTCCTTATTTAGAATCTGCACATCAAAATTAGTATTAGGGTTTTGTATAACTTCAAATGTTGTCAGCATGAAATCGATCGAAGAATCTTGGAACATTACCTTAACATTTTTGCCAATTCTTGCATTCTTGTCAATTATGGCTTTCCTTATGTGTGAACCTTCCCCAATTCCAATAGGAATGCCAATGGCTTCCCCTTCATTGACACCATTCTGCAAAATTAGCCCGTTTTCTTTACTGTTTTTCGTATTACGTGTAGAAAAAACGGCAGAGCCGTGTTCTTTAGGACAGAAAATGTAAAAAAACTGCATACATGAGGATAAGTATCAGATCCCATGATTATGGAATCCTCTATTACAGCATTGTCTCCTACCCTCGTCTTCATTCCGATTACTGTCCCTTTTATCCTGCATTTCTGCATGTCGAAAGATAGAAATCAGAAAATATTAAAAAGTTTGCTGAAATTGGTCTTAATAATGCAAGAATGAAACTTATAGTGTTCTTTACACTGAGGAAGCAACCATCTCCAATGACAGAATCGATAATGACAGCATCGGTTACAAGAGTTGGAGGGAGATGACGAGGCAATGTGTATAGAGGACAATCTCTATCGAAGAAACTGCCACCATTACATGAATTCGTTGTTAGTACAAACACGATTTCTCCGATTTGAAAATCTTTTTAGAAGTTACCTACTTGTATGCTTTGTTTGTCCTTCGAATCGTTTCCATACTTGCACGGTAATACGCCTCTATGCTTCTCATATCTTCCCAGTATCCGTCGAATTGATAAGCATGAATCTACTTGTTCAAAATAAATAAATTAAAAAAAACGAAAATTTCAAGATTTGGCTTGTGTGTGTGTGTGTGTGTGTGTGTGTGTGTGTGTGTTTATATATTATGAGAAAAAGGGAAGAAAAAATGTGACCTTCATTCCAAGAGAAATTGCACCAGGGATTACTTGAGTTTTCAAGTCAGTTACAGTGGGATAATATTCAGTGAGGAGCTTTATCATTACATCTCTGTTAATAACATAGATTCCCATGCTGCCTAAATTGAATGATTTTGACTTGGGAGTGGCATTCATCTCTAAATTGTGTCTAAACTCAAGAACTTGATTTTCAGCATTTATTTCGAAAATGCCGAATCCAAAATCCACACCATCCTCTCCTCTACCGAACACTGAAACAGTTATATCGGCTTCGTTTCTTCGGTGGGCATCCACAATTTTCTGATAGTCCATTTTATAAAGATGATGTCCCGGAAGAACCAAATACTCTGTTACTGGATACTCCTCAAGTACCCACAAACATTTCCTTATAGCATCTGCACTTCCCTAAAAAAACGTAACACTCATCAATAATCTTTAAAAATATTTAAACGATTCGGGTTTTTTTTTTTTTTTTTTTTTGGTAATAATTATTATTATTACCTGGAACCAGCCGTTGTCTTCTGGGCTTTGATAAGCTGCGATGACTTCAACGAAGCCCTCTTTGGGGAGACGTGCGCCCGAATAAGCTCTTGAAATGTGGGAATTGAGAGAAGTGGAGTTGAATTGTGTGAGTGCGTATATTTTCGTGATGTCACTGTTAATGCAGTTGCTCACAACTGCATCGATGAGTCTGTAGTTTCCTGCTATGGGAATCGCTGCTTCTGATCTCCTCTTCGTCAACGGATACAGCTTCGTGTGTGACGAAGATCCATCTCCAAACACAATCGCTGCAACACTCTGCAACACATTTTCTTGAATTTTCTCCCACATGGATAAATAAGATATTAAAAAAAAAAAAAAAAGTTGACGTGAAAATTGTCACCTGGTTTGCTGGAGGGAAAAGGGAATTCGGGCATTCGGGTTTTTGCGAATTCTTTACCGGACAAAATCTCGACGCGGGTTTGTGGGAGAAATGCGGGATCTTGATTTTATGACAGTAGGAAGAAAGTATATGCATGGTAGTTGTGGCAGTTTGTGTATTGTAATGGAAGATTGAAATATGTTTGAATTGTTGTTATTGATCATCCATTTAATGAGGAGTGTGAGAAGGGAATAATTAGGTTTCTTCTTCTTCATGGACACAAGATAGTATCTTGTCTGACTGGTTGGTCTCTTGAGATGAAACTGCTCATCAAATTAGTATACTTCTTTTTGATACATAACTTCATTTGTCTTAAAGTTTAAAGGACAAACAAATCAATCTTAAACTTTGTCCATATTATTACCATGTTGTTTTAAGCTTTTCTTCTAAGCTTCTATTGCTTTTTTCTCCCTTTATTCTCTCATATGAGATTCTTGATGTTATATATTTATATATGTGAAACCTTCAAGATTTTTTGATATTTTTAATTTGTTTATTTATATTTTTCGTGGTTTTAAAAGGTCGGAGTAGTCGTCCCATGTTGGAAGAAAGATGAGAAGGCTTGCAGGGAAGTTTAAGTGGTGTTTGGAAGATGGGAATATAGTGAGAATGAAGTTAAGTATAATATTTACTCAGCTTTTATGTCTTGCTAGTATATGTGTTCATGTTTATTTAAAAACTCCACAAGGACAATTTGTTGCTGTAACTTTTCAAATCATTTCATATAACAATAATAATATTGATTATTGTAAGCGCATTTTTGCAGTAAAAAAACAATATTTCCAAAATTATTCCGAAAATTAAATTCCGATCGAAAATTTAAATCTCATTTATATTCCAGTGCCAATAAAATCAGTAAATTAAGAAGAAGAAAAAAAACAGAATTTTGAGAACTCAAAATTAGTATTGTTATTCCAAAATTAGAAATTATCTGATCGAAATCGGCATAAATTGAAAATTTCACCAAGTGAAAGGGCCATCAAACCATGTGATTCTACACACATAGTACACTTCAAACTCTTCATATGAAATCTCCATCAATTGGAACTTGAAGAAGACTAATCACTTTATTCGATGAGTTTCGATCCGAAGAAGAGCCAACGGAGAGAAAGTCTTATAAGCAACAAACACCACACGAGTCTCAACGAGTCAAACGGGGGAGCCGCCACCCCCCCCCCCCCCCCCCCCCTCCCCCTCTCTCCCAGATTTTGTCACATAATTGAGATCTCTATTTAAATTTTGAAAACGATGGTGTTGCTAATAATATTTCACCGTTTCCAATTTTACCAAGCTTTCAGTCTGCTTGAATCGAGACATCTCCCCCCCCGAAGGTTGTCGGCATATGCTTCTTAATATATCAAAATCTGGATCTTCGTCATCTAGTGTACCTTCCTTGGTCGTTGTTTGCAATTTTTGCAAAAAAATATGATTCGATTGAAATCAAGGACCAATCTTTCCATCCATTAACCACGACATGCAGAAGCATAATCAATCGAAAGCCTCTTAGCCCACGGGCTTTGATTTGGTAACCAAGATATTGGAAACATAAGAGTGGCACACCATCTCAAATTCAGTAGGGCAACTGCAAGATAGGCCGAATCTTTGAAAATCTCGATTATCCGCGATTCAGATTCCGAGTCCTCGTCGAAGATTAGATTCTCATATTCTGACCTATTTTCTTGGAGAATATCGTCTTGTTCGGAAATCATTCTCATACTTAAGACTTGCAACGCTTCCATGGCGGTGCTCTGGAAGCCATTGTTCACATATGCAGAGAAAACATGACTGCATGTTGAGGGATCTGGTTGGATTTTCTCTCGATGCATCTGCTCTATAATAAGCTCAATCACATCAATTTTTCCCTGAAATATTCAGTTCAAAGATTTGGTAGAGTTAATCAAACCTTGTGCATCAGGAAATATTTTCACAAGAAAACGAGAAAAATATTGGGATATGTTATTTTGTATTTTGATTTGGTTAGCTTCTCTTTGTTACTTTCTATTTCTATTTATTTTATTAAATTAATGTGATAGAGATCTACTGCAGTAAATTACCATTTCACTAGCTGCTTGAAGAATAGTGTTATATAACACGAGGTCAGGTTGAGTCCCTTCTGAACAAGCCTGGTCGAGTAGTTTAAGTGCCTCGTTGAAGTCTTCAAAATTCAACAAGATCTAACAAAAGCAAAAGACATTTCACAAGAGTTTTGATCTAAAATTGTTTTCCATTGCCATTCAGTAACTAAATCGTACTTGTCCGATCGCAAAACTGCCTGAAGGGCACATAGAAGGTAGTTTAAGAAAACGAGTACCTTTATGAGAGATGTATAAGTCACTGCATGTAGACAGAAACCATCACGGATCATCATCGAAATCAAGGCACAAGCAGATCTATAACATTTTATATTGCTACAGCAATCAATCATTATATTATAAGTGGCGGCATCTGGTGAGAGTCCGCACGAAATCATACTCTTGAATATCTCAATTGCCATACGACTCTAAACGAGAATAAAAAGGTATGACTATTAGTATTCTTGACACGTAATAATGCAAAACAAGAACGAAGGCCCACCAAAGACTATTAAATACTTACTTCTTTAGCCTCCACAAGCGAATGCATAACAGTGTTATAAATATGTATATCTAGATTAGTACTTCTACGTGACAACTGGTTCTCTGCAGCATGTAAGAACTGAATCATATCCTTTATCATTCCCTCCATTCCAAGAGCTTTTAGCTGCAAAAACAGGGCAGCGTAAATGGCTTGCCGTTCCATTAAATCCAGAAAGATCCAAGCATTGCGACCCCATTAGAGAGATTCTACTTGAATCAGCGAGAGACTAATTTCTATGGCATAATTACGAAAAACTGAGAAAAACATTTGTATTCTAATTCAAATTATGCTATTAAATTACTCTAAAAGAATGCTATTGGGTATTGATGCAGCAATTTACCAGGTTTTGCATCGATAGATGACTGTGCTGGATGCCATGCCTCATCATATCCATTTCTATGGCATTTATCCTTTTAGCAGCATCAACTTGCGACAGCACATTTCCATCCTCGTAAGGTGCGTTGACGTTGCCAAATAATGCAAACAGCAGTTCGTATGTCCTGATATCTGGCAGAATATTCATATCTTTCATTTTAGCCAATACTCCTACAGCTCGTTCAGATTGATCCTGCAACATTATCACGGACATCCATTTTAGAGGGGATAATTTTCCAGTTTGCGCGTGATCGGTAATTTGAAAAGAACTTAATAGGTTTACATTTACGCTGCAATAGTATTGCAGACAATCAATTAAAATTCTTTGGGCCGGGTCAATATTACAGAGTTGCTGGATAAAATCGAACTCAAGTTATCGATACAGATGCAGTATGGGCTACACTCACCAGAGCATCACATGCTTCAAGGAAAGCATTGAAAGGATAAACGTGATGACAATTTGATATTTGAGCCAGGAATGTCTCGGCCAAGTCCAGTTCTAAAGCCCTGCTGCAGCTAACCGACATGGCTGCAAGAGTTGAATCATGAGGCTTCAAATTTTTCTGTTGCATGCCTTTTAGCTGCACATAAATGGAAATTGCATGGATTATCATCTTAACATATGCAAATAATCCGCCTGAAAAACACCTTCGTTTTAAACACCCGTATATCTTACCACTTCCATGCCATCCTGAAAACCCTTCACAGAAACCAATGCTCTTATGAAGCCATCATATGTAGCAGATGATGGCTCCAACCCAAGATTTTGCATCTGAAAAAAGATGGATAAATTTCTTTCTCAACGATCAGCCATCTTTTTTTTTCAGGCATTTAAATGAAAAATGTGCGATACCTGCAACATTAATTGCTCAGCCAACAAAACATTTTTCGAATCAGCACATGTATGCATGATGTCACCAAAGGACCACCTCAATAATTTCATAACTGGTGCGGAGAGAGCCT
Source organism: Erythranthe guttata (assembly GCF_056151865.1). Taxonomy (NCBI): domain Eukaryota; kingdom Viridiplantae; phylum Streptophyta; class Magnoliopsida; order Lamiales; family Phrymaceae; genus Erythranthe; species Erythranthe guttata. The sequence goes on from NC_142546.1 coordinate 24,846,233, forward strand.
GTTCAGACAAACTTATTCCGTCAGTCCCATGTTCTTCGGCTTTGATTTCAAATTGAACCCCTTTATCCGAGTCCCTTTCCTTGCCATAATCAGAAGTAGAAGGTATAGGAAGATAACTATTCTTTCCATAATTATTCCAAGTCAATACATCACGGAAAGGGATGGGAATGTTCACTCTTGAATCGAACAACTTTCCTTCAGCAGTTTTAGTGATGCTAAATTTATGCTGGAATGCCACATCAACCATCCGCTGTAAGGCCACATAAGCAGACTCTAAATCTCTCAACTTTGTGAAAGATCGTATAAACTTCCGAAGAGTTATGATGCTGGGAGTATTGTTGTTGAAATACTCCTTCCAAATTTCATGGATCGCTGAGAGATCCTGCTGCAAGACAGCAAGCTGAAAAGAAATAATTTAGAAATAGGGTTCTGTAAAACACAAACTAAGGACACTGTAAGCCCATTACTTCGATTTATTCCCCTTTTCAAATTCAAACTAGAAACCAATAACAACCCAACTCTGATAGTGTTTATGAATTTGAGTGGATCCCTGCCGTTTGAAACGTAGGTGTTTCTTTAGTACGATCCCAGACACTAATCAAGGGATGAAGGAGGATCTTGCATACCTTGAGAAGAATAGTGTAAGTTATAGCATTTTTTCCAACCCCCTGTTTCTCCATCAAGTGCAAGCATTCACCAGCATGATTTAAACTATTCATTTGGACACAGGCTTCCAACAAATCGTTGTAAACTGGCAAAGTAGGACACGTGTCTGAATTTTCTTTCTGAATGCTCAGAATATTGAATGCCTGATAAGAAGTAGACCATTAATAAGGTATTATCAAGCTCATCACGCAAAGCATCTCGTGCAATTTTTATAATCTACGAAAAAGAGTCGAATATGTCAATACCTCTTTTATATAACCACCTTTACAGAGAGATCGAATTGTGAGAAAATAACATTTTCCACTCAATTCAACATCCTCCTCCACCATAAGTTTCCAAGTTTCCATAACAAACTGCAAAAAGTAGAAGAATCTTTGTTTAATACGAAGTTTACTTTCTTGGCACCAGACTCGCGTAAACTATTCATGATAATTCTCGAGGTAACAGAAGTAAGAGAAATAATAAAAATGAAGATAAAGTGCAATGCAGAGAGGAGATACTACCAACGGATCGGGTGTCCTCGCACAATACTGAAGAATAGGAATGAAATCCCCAGCTTGCAGTGCTCGGTCTCTACCGGTAAGTTCAGACAGCAAAACGGAAGCTCTACTTCTCTCTCCTAAGTGAAGTGCGTTAACAATTTCCTCATGCATTCGTCTCCCAATGGAATCCCTCGGCCGATATCCTTCATCACCAAGATTTTCCGATAATAAAATCTTTCACTACTTTCTTTTATAGTGCAGTTGAATATAACATAAAAAATAGCTCTCTCTCTCTCTCACACACACACACACACACACACAAGCTGCTGTTACCAGTAAAAGTTCCAAAAGACCGCAATGCTTCAAGAGCGCTACCCGAATTGGTTCTCCCCTGTTAAATTTCCACATGAAGTTAAGCAAATTGAAACACAGAAAACCTCAATTTTGACCTTAAGAATATCTAATCGAAAAAAATGTAATGCAAAAGGAACAACTAATTGTAATCAAATAAGCTTCCATCCTTCTCAATTTGTTCTATGAATTGAAACGGAACTTACAGTATCCGATGCTTTCCATTCCCGCAACGAATTTGTCACACATTTCAGGCGGACAGCCAACCTATTCAATTTCAAAAATCCATTTAAAAAAAATAAAAAAATGAATACACTTAATCGCCAACGAAGGTTGAAGGAAGCGCATCGAGAATCGACGGACTCACCTCATCATCGTAACCGCCGGAGCTTCTTTCGCCGCCGCTGCGCCGATCTTCTCCCAGTCTTTGTCAAATCAACAAACGTTTGGGCTTTTCGATCTCTACCAAAAATCATCTCTTGGGCTAATACATTTTTTTATATGGGCCCGCAGATTGGCCCTCAAAGCCCATTACCAGCACAAAGAATTTAAAATAATAATATAAATGACAAATTACGAAAAAATCCCTCGTATTTAGGTAATTACAATCACCGCTCAATTATGTATTTATCTCATGCGTCTAATTTTATGGTGTCAAATTTATCTACTGAATGCAGAGTTTTGAGTTTTTTTATAAGATAATACTTAAGATTTCATTAAGCAAACATATAACTGTGAAATTTAATTTTTGATATATAATAATTAATAAAAGCCAATAATTGTTAAATTTAGGGAATTGCTATTTGTGGTTTGAAAATTGCTATTTGCAGTTTATAACAAAACCCCCCAAAAAAACACTTTATTTCACTAAAACCCCAAAACTTTCCAAACAAATTCAAAACCCCCCCAAATCGCGTAAAAGCCCAACTTGGGCGCCCATTCATGCAGTGCACGCCCAAGTTGCGCGTGCAAGCGGCATTTGGGGCGCCCGAGTTGGGCGTCCAGTGCAAATTTTTTTTTTTTTAAATGTTCGAGCGCCCAAGATGGGCGCCCAAGGCGTGTACGAACGTCCGGAACGCCCTACAAATCGATTTGTAGGGCTTTTTAACATGAATTTGGTTCCGTAATCGATCTATCCAATGCATATTACACATAAAAGAGTCGAAATTACATTAAAAAATCGAAGCCCAACCCTTCTTCAAGCTTGATTTTGAAATTTGAATTTTTTTTTTTTTTTTTTGCTATTTACAGTTTGGGGGATTTTTTGATTTTTTTGAAAAGTTTTGGGGGTTTTTGTGAAAATTTGCAAATAGCAATTTTGTAACCGTAAATAACATTTTATTAAATTTAATGTTTGGACCCAAAACTCCCAATTTATGATATCCTGGGCTTAGTAAAGACGGGATATAATTTGCGGGAAAATTACAATTTCACCCCTCAAGTTGTACCAATTTCACATTTGGTCCTTTATATTTTAATAATTTAACTTTTTTTTCGTTTATGTCAATTTACCGTTAATTCATCAGTTAATGCACTCATAACCACACAATTGAATCTGTTACTACTAACGGCTAATTGACGGAAAAAACTAAAAATGTTGATTTTTTGAAATATGATGGACCAAATGTGTTTATATATATATATATATATATATATATATATATATATATATATATAAAATAACCGTGTAGTAAAAAATAGACGTGGACAGTTCAATATTAATAGTATCCATAAATTCATGTAACATAATTGCACCAATAAATCGTACGCTTGTTGGTTTGCACATTTTAGAGAGAATTATTTATGTCTCATATTCTTTTTCCATAAATAATAGGGTTGAACACAAAAACATCATTGTACTATGTATTTTGTATTATATACCTTTCTGTATTACACATGAATACAAAAATTCCCTCTTATTTTTTTTTTCAAAATCTGACGAAAATACCCCTCATAATCCTATAAATATAAGGGTTTGTTTGAGCCATTTCCATTATATTTTTTAACAATTTCGGTCAATTTCACTTGGGAAATTTTGATATTTTTATTTTTTTCTTCAAAACATTTAATTACTTAATTTTTTTTATTAATTTTCAATAAAATCTTTTATTTTTGTCATTTTGAATTTCTTCATTTTTTTCTTAAATGTTTTCCGATAGTTCAAATTCTCCATAATAATAGGCTTATATATAGGGTAAATTACAACCACCCCCTGAGGTATGGTTAAATTACAAAACCCCCCTATTGTTTAGGTAATTACAACCACCCCTCAACTATAAATCTTCTTACACGTCCACCCTTGCGGTTTCAAATTTAGTGGAATCTTCGAGATTATATGGAATATCATCACTTTTGTACCCATTTTATCCCATTCGAACTCCACATTTTGAAGCAAGATGATCTTAATATGTGTTTTTTGGCTTGTATATATCAGATTCTGGTGCATCAAAAACTGTATTTTTATACAAAACGAGTACAAACTAGAGCACATCCCACAAAATTTAGATGATTATGTTGAATTTGACACTATAGGGGTAGAGATGTAAGAAAAAAAATCATAGTTGAGAGGATAGATGTAATTATCCAAACAAGAGAGTTTTTCTTTTAAATAGATCATACCTCAGGGGGTGATTGTAATTACCCTCTATATAGATATATATTAGGGGTATTTTCGTCATATTTTGAAAAAATGTAATGTGAGTGGGTTTTTTGTATTTATGTATAGTACAGGGGTATATAATACAAAGTTCATAGTATAGGGGTGTTTTTGTATTTAACCCTAAATAATATTATTAATGTCTGTCTGGGATAGCAGTATGTCACGAGAGGGGTATTTATTGCTTGCTCAGAATCGAACAGTGCTCCACGTGATGTGGGCTATTTATTGGGCCTGTATTTGGTAATATGTATTTAAACCAACTTAAATGATTGCTATAATTGTTTATTTTATTTTAAACTTTTACATATTGTTTATACAAAGGAAATGGAATTACAAAATATTGGGATTAAAGGAAGTGGGGTAGGGGTCGAAATTGGAATAGAAATTTTGAATTCTGCCGATTCCAATTTTGAATATTTCATAGTTTGGAACACTAGTTATATTAGTCATGTGAGATAATTTCGATCAGTTCGAACTTAAAAGTGTCGGTAGATAATACTTGCTGGTAATTTCTTTTTTTCTTTTTACACCTAAAAAGAGGCGAGTGAATTTTTATGGAGGAATGTAGCCGATCTGATGAGACTGGTACCCACAAGAAATCAATTCTTATTGGAGTTGAAACTCTCACAGTATGGCAAGTGGCGGAACCACCCTTTGGCAAGGGTGGGCTCCAGCCCACGGTGGAATTCAATATTTTATACATATATATATAGCCCACATATTTATATCCTACTCAGATATTTAATTTAGCCCACCCACCACAAAGCCCAAATTGAAATTTTAAGAATTAATATTATTTTATGTGAAACTAGTATTTCACCCGTGCGTTGCACGGAGGTCAGTTTCAAAATGAAAAAAAATAAATTTATGTAAATGACTATCTTTTTATAACAATACCAATTCAAGTAAAACAAAATGGAAGGAAATAAAAAACATGAATTTTATCTCTTAATTTAGAGTTGTAACATATGAAATTAAGTTTAATATTACAAATAAGAAAACATGAAGCGCGCAAAACACGATATCAAGATTAAGTGAAATCATTTAAAACATATGGTATAACTCTATTTCTTGGATTGCAATCTAATACACCATATGAATCTTCTGCAAAATAACTAAGGTAACAACAAATACGATAGCAAAGAAGTAACACAATAGATATTCAAATAACCTGCAAGTTGATCACTATGGCGTTCAATTAGTGATGCACATTACTCAAACAACAATAAAATTTATAAATATTGCAAAAGAGATATGATTTATACGCCACTACCAGTACTGATTTTTCAATGTTGATACCTATACCGATACCAATACTTTTACCAATAGTGACACTAATTCGATTAATAATAATACTAATATTAATACTTATATTAATAGTAATACTAATACTAATACTAATACTAATACTAATACTAATACTAATACTAATACAAATACCGATACTAATACTGATACTAATACAAATATTAATAATAATACTGATACTAATACTAATACTCATACTCGTACCAATACTAATACTAATACTAATAATAAAACTAATAATAAAACTAATATTCATATTGATACTAAGACTAATATTGATACTAATACTAATAATAATATTGATACTTACATTGATAATTATAGTGATACTGATACTAATACTAATACTAATACTGATACTAATACTGATATTAATATTAATATTGGTACTAATACTAATACTAATACTAATACCGATACTAATACTAATATTAGTATTAGTATTAGTATCAATACCCATACTAATATTTATGTGCTATTTAATATTTTATTTTGATATTTTTCTAAATGAGTTTGCAAATATTTATGTGCTATTAAATAGCACATAAATATTTGCAAACTCATTCTATATAATATATAAAAGTTGAATTCCAACTTCTATATAATATATAAAAGTTGAATTCCACACCTAATTGATTGACATTTGTCAATTTCAATTGGTGACGTGTATTCAATTTCATCCCATGTGGCAAATTGATTGGTGAAAATAAATCATCAAAAAACATGTCACCATTTTTCAAAATTAAAAAGATATTTAATTATTTTATTATGTATTTATATCATAATACCATTTATAAAATATTCTAAGCATATAAACTTACTTGGAAACTCTAAATAGTTTTATTTTTTAATTTAATTTTAATTGTAATTAATTTATTTTAAATTTGTTTAAATTCAATTTAAAATCTTCACTTATTATAATTGTATGATTGACGGTGCTACGAAAATTTTGTATTTTAATTCATAAACTTGGATTTATATATAACAAAAATTGCAGAATAAATCATTTGATATTATACATTTTACATGAACATGACCAAAGAATATGTTTATCTTTCTTACTAATTTAATGTTATATTCGTAATTACCAAAATATTCCTAATGTTTGTTTTCGTCTTACATCGACCCCCTTAAGGTATGAATTTTCACGGAATTGTTTTATTATGTGGAATATTCCCCGAAAAATGCAAATTCTACCCTGCACACAACATTTGTTTATGGTACTTTTTAAAAACAAAATTTACCCTGTGGGGACTTTACACGAAGTATTTATTCTTCTTAAATAACATATTCATAACTTTTTAATATTACTATTACCTCCCCTGAGGGTAATTTTTGTATTTAAAAAGTAAGATAAAAGAAATGTCACGTCTGCAAGGGTAGAATCCACAATTTTTGGGATATTACATGGAATAAAAAGATTTCATAAAAAATCACACCATAAGGGGGTCGTGCAAGACATAAACAAACATCTGGGGATTTTGGTAATTACCGATAAGTGGGGGTGATTTCCGTAATTTAGTCTAAGTTCATGAGAATTTTCGTAATTTATCCTATTAACAACGATTATCGTTATTTTCACGTCTTAACGTTTGCTAATACCCTTACATTATTTTAAATAATTTTAATGTCAGTTTGATAATATAATTAAATATTAATTTCTAATATATTTAATATGTGTTTCTTGATGTTTCAGGTACCACACATAAGAAATTGAATAGATTTTTTTTATACAAAATAATAGATAATTGGAAAAACATTGATGCAAAATCATAACTAGGGTTGTGATTATTATTAGTATTAGAATTAGGATTATAATTAATATTCTTTGAATTAGTATTAGTATTAATACTAGAATTACGATTCGGCTTAATATAGTATTATAATTAATATTTAGGATCATGATTATGATTAATTTTAGTATTAGAATTATAATTAAGATTATAATTATTGATTCATGCTACAATTAGTGACATGTATTAGTATTATGATTATAATTAGCATTAGGATTAGGATTATGGGTATAATTATAATTAGAATTAACATTAGTCAAGGTTGTAAAAAGCGGTAATCGTGTCAGAGGTGGTCAGGGACCGACTAACCATTAATTGGTGCGACGGTGATTAATCGGTGATAAATCAGAAAGAAATCGGTTTTTAAAATTTAATATAATATATTTTATAAATATTATTTATAAATATTCAAAACATATATAAAAAGATATTTAAATATAGTTATATCTCCATCATGTATATATCTTAATAAAATAATAAAAGTTTAATAATAATAAGATTATAATACATAAATATCCTTATAAAATAATAAACTATAAATATATTTTTTTAATTTACATTTATTCTTGAACATTTCTAACATATATCATTAGTTATTTAATAACAACTAGTAATACACCCGTGCGATGCACGGGGGTATTCATCGTAAAAAAAATATTGAATAATAAAAAAGGTTCTCAAAATAGTGATATTAATTGTTAATAAGTAAAAGAAAGAAGTAGAACTTAACATATTCAAAAATAAAAATAATTTGTATGGTGTAAGTTCAAAATAAGTTGATATAAGTGAAAAAAATTAAACATCGAAGGTTTTAATTTCCATATACAAATGAGCGAATATATAGTCCCAAACTTGTACAATCATAATGACATGAACGTTGAAAACTTGAATTGTTTGATACCAACCGCCCTAAACCCATGCAACAAATCCGATACAATGCAACTGACCTGCATATGTTGTAAAATGGTCACACGAAATATGTAAATTGTTACCAAAACAATACCAATATAACTGTTTAATTGCATAAAATCATCGTAAACAGATTACCTTCATGAAATATCGAGCGGAGTCCATAGCAAGTTCCTAGTACAATTAAAATAAACCTACGAATGAAGAATAACAAAACATAAAAATAATAGATAATAAAGGTCGTCAATAAATATTGTAATTTTTTAATACTTACCTTCATATACGCTGAAAAACTTCCTTGTAGACTACATTATTTGTAACGTTGGTCGTATCACCAGATTCCGAGTTAATCAAAATCTTTATTCCACTTCGACTCTTAACCCTCGAGAGTGCGACATAGAGCTGTCCGTGACTGAAAACAGGTCTTGGCAAGTACAGGCCCACGTGAGAAAGACTTTGTCCTTGACTTTTATTGATTGTCATTGCGAATGATACCATCAGCGGAAACTGACGTCGCTGGAATTTAATAGGCAATGCGGAGTTGGACGGTACCAAAGTCATTCTAGGAATGAACACCATATCACCAACATGTTTACCGGACAGGATCCTGCAGTTGAGAACGTGTTTTCCCATATTAATAATCTGAAGCCTTGTTCCATTGCACAATCCTCTGGCCTGATCGATATTTCTGATGAGCATAACGGGAACACCTCTTTTCAATGTCAACTTATGCGGTGGAATTCCGGAACATGATATGGTGTTGAGAAACTCCGGTGAGTATATTTCTGCGTTGACATCCGACAACAACTCCTCCTTGCACATACTATCTGAGCTGAAATAGACCTTCTCCTCTCCAGTTATTATCGACAAAAAATGATCGTTCATAAAACCGACACTTTCGTTAGTGGGTGCAAGGATTGCTCTGCCTTCGAAATACTCGGGAGTGAAAAGGTTGGTCACCAGATCGGGATAGACAAATTCTATAAGATCCAAAAAGGGATCTGCAGAATTCCGAATCAGCATGTCATCGGGAATTTCAATTGTGGCATCACCGTCATTTATCTCGTCAGCATCGCCATTGCCGATTCTCAATATCCAGTCCGCAAATTTTCTTATTTCATCTGCACTGGCAGAAGAGGAGGACGACTCAAGTCTCATGTTCTTGTTTAACTTCATAACCTTGCATTGTCTCCACAACGGTGATGAATTGATTGTAGCATGAACAATGTCTTGTCTCGACGCTTTCAACACAACTGGGAGAATTTGCCGAAAGTCCCCTCCAAGCACTACAACCTTGCCTCCGAATGGCATATCTGAATCAAGTATAGATTTCATTGTTTTGTCGAGTGCTTCGAAACAGTACCTGTGCATCATCGGTGCCTCGTCCCATATGATTAGCTTTGCTCTAGACAACAATTCTGCTTGTGGGCTCTGTTGTTTGATGCTGCATGTGGAGCTCTCATGTACAATTATTGGCAGTCCAAATCTGGAATGAGCAGTTCTGCCACCTGGAAGTAGAAGCGAAGCAATACCACTGGAAGCAACATTTATAACTATTTCTCCTTTTGAACGGATAGCAGCCGATAGAGTTTTCCATATGAAAGTCTTTCCCGTTCCTCCATGCCCATAAAGAAAGAACAGTCCACCTCTGTCATTTGCAACAGCATCCATGATATCATCGAACACTTTTTTCTGCTCATCAGTAATGGATGAAAGGTATTTCTTAAGTTCTTCACGCATAGCATCAACGTCGTAGTCCAACTCGTCGAGAACTAATCTATTTACCGTGTCGTCCGTCATCGTCCCAATTGGAATCGGCATTGGGGGAAAGTTACTCAGACTTTTGCTGTTGCTTTGCAATATATTTTCTATTTCGATCAAAGCGTAGTTTCTCAGAGTATCGTCTGACACATGTGGACCTTCAATATAATATTATATGAAAAATTAACATAATTTGACCATCATAAAAATATATAGTTTTAATTCAAACGTGTGTAGTAAACGTTGTAAAAACGTAAGATGTATTCTCATACCTGAATTGGTACGACGTTGTTGCAGTCTGTACGCAATATCCTCGGCGAATTCTTTCCAGCAACACTCCCACACATGTTCCGGTCTGCTCATATTATTTGCGACCAAAAGTACGACGAATAATCGTCTAACATAGTCACCACTGGCCCACTCGTTTGCCTCCTTTATGCCAGCTATGTACTCCTTGTCGTCATCTAGTAGTCCAAGCGCAAAACACGCATCTTTGAAAGTTGGGTAGACGTGATCCTCGACTTTTCTAAGATCATCGTAACACGTGCAACCTCTTTGAAAGTTCAACAACAGTCTCAAGTAATAGTCTTCACCCCTGCCCGGCGGTACATTGGTAACCCTTCCGATCGAGAATCCTATCTTTCTCGGCATCCAACAGCGAGCTTTTTCCTTATAGACAAATTTCTGTGGAAACTCTACATACCTCAAATTTCTAGCTTCAGGGTACAACTTATTCGTTTGGAACCAAGCAAGGAACATCGTTTGCTTCGCAGTCGGTTTGTTCAGCACATCAACTAATGAGTCATTATCTGTAAACACAACTGACTGACTGTCCGGAAGATGAAAGCTTAACCTAATCACTGGTGGGTCTCTAAAGTGAATGTCAAAGCTAAATAACCTCCAAGCAGCCTCGCATGCCGAAAGATATCTGCAGTCGTAGTACATCTTTATCTCATCGCGACTTTCAGGAGTTGCACCTGGATTATTTGATTGATAAAATGCCGCCGTGACCCGATCGTGTCCTTTGTTGACGTACTTGAATAAATACTTTATCGACTTATTCTGGTTGCACAACTCGACATTAATGTGTGCTCTGTACTTTTTCAGTAGAGCACGATTATAAGGCACGACGAAACCATTGTCGAGATATGTTTTCTTCTTAACCACGGTCCTCCCATTTTCTCTTCTTCTGTACACCGGATAACCATCTGCATCGGCCTCAGTACGGTTGACAAAACTCTTTGGAAATCGCTTCGTGCAAATCCCGTCCTTCATGCATGGAGAGTTTTGATTGGCCAGACCGCACGGGCCGTGAATCATATACTTCTCAACCAAATCGTACATCTTTCGGTCAGTTACCTTATCTGGGATTTCGGCACATATGATTTTATCTATGTCTTTTGATGTCTTCGGTTTGTCTTCATTGTGAAGCCAAATCAATATGTGCGCATGCGGGAGATCGCGCTTCTGAAACTCAATTGTGCAGACATCTGAACATTTTACATTTTAAACGTATTTGGTTAGCATTAATATACAGAAATTTTCAATGTTTGACGTAATAAAATATTTATAATATTATAAGAGTAGACAATGTCTAAAATATATATTATGTCATACTTTTATCTTATAAATTGATACTTACATGCTCTAATGCGACCAAATATTTTGCCCTTCTTCAAATCTGACATCAGACTGTCGAGCTTCATCTTAAAAACTCGAGCAAGAATATCGGGACGGTCTTCAGGTCTCAAATTAGTACCGCTCAACGCCCTTTGAATTTCCGGCCACTGTGGATTGCAGGTAATAGTGATGAACAACGATGGAAATCCAATCCAGTTGCATATTTGAAGAGCATCGACGAAGTTGTTAAACATGTATCTTGGACCTTGTGTAAAACTGCCTGGTAGAATAACCCTCGTGCCAATGGATCTAGCATCCGTATCTCCCTTCAAAATACTTTCCTCGATACCCTTGTACATGTCAACTCTTAACTTATCCTGGTTAAATCTTATAAATTTCAGTCTTTCCGATTCAACCATTGAAAATGCGTCGACCATGAATTGCTGGCACAATTTTTTTGAGTGCAACAGAACCGCGCTGTCGCCAAATTGAAAGGTCATTTAGACGTGAATAAGTTTGTTACTAATATACATATAAAGCTACCATTTATTTTTCGTAATTTGATCTAACCTCAGGGGTTGACCGTAATCTGTCATATAATTCTTAATTACAAAGTCACTCACGTTGCCATTTTTTCTATTTCCAATTAGGTGATTTTCCCAATGAAACTGTCCCAATTTGAATTTATGTTGTAATGATTAAGAAGGTTTTGGGAAAATTGTGGAGAATAACAATGATACTGACATTTTTTTTGTAGCCTGATACAGTCTTCTGCGTATGGCACCAAAATCAGAGTTTATGGGAATTGGAATTCAATCCAGAATCCGCCATCACTCCCGATTTGAATCCTATTCAAAATTCATTTGATTGGTAAAAATCAGTTTTTTTAAAAAAATCCAATTGCCAAATTTATCTCCTTAAGATGATATTTATATATATATTTAATTTTGAAGTTTGTGACGCATAGTGGGCCTTTTCTTTATATTAGCAATACTATATAGGGGTTGTATTATAATTTCTACAAAGTTATGTGTCATTAATGCAATTAAAAAACATAGTTATGTTCTTAAATGGGATAAAAATTAATTTTGTGTTATCTTGTTTATGTCGATAATAAAAAAAAAATCTAATTTTAATATGACTTAAATTTGATTACAGGAAATACATAGTAAAATAAATAAGAACTTAAATTTAATAATATGCTGATTGTAAAATAAATAAGAATATAAATCTTTAGTTCATATGTATAACATCATATATAACTCATATATGTATAACATATATGAGTTCGTCACTGGGGTCTAACACGTTTGATACACTCACAACACCGCCAAGAAGATATGGTAGAGTCATTCCAATCTATTGTATCAAAATTAGATACACAAAAAATATGCATGAACTCCTTTCAATCCACACAACTTATGAGAAAATCCTTTAAACCAACCTCATCGCATACAACGCATGTATTGATTCCGTCTGTAACTACAAAACCACAAAAAAATAAAAACAAAAACTTAGAAGCTGATTTACGCTAAATAATATGTATAAAAGATAAATATTAAACACGAAAAATATAAAATTAAAAAATATAACAAAACCTTGATTAAATGGGACATGCTCAAATTCATTAACATCAATCTCTTGTACTTCACCAATGTGGTTACAATCATCACATGTATAATCTTCAGATTGACTATTAGAATTAAATTTTTTCCACATTCCGTCCATACAATATATGTGCATCATATCCTTGCAATGTATACAACTACGCAATCCTACTTTGAAGCCGACGTCGCCGCATATGACACATACCTTGTTGTCCGTGGATCTATAAAAGTACCGAGTAAACAAACATATTTAATATCGGTGTTATTTTATTTTCCCATAAATTGGAATACAAAAAAATGAAAAAAAATGTAAAACATACACATTGTTCCCCAAAAACGAAGAAGGCAATTTGATACGTTTTTCGATTTGAGACTTTTTCATGTCTTCTTGTAGTACCACATCTTGCATTCCTTCATAAATTTCGGAAGATAAATCTTTCCGCAAACGACCTAATTCGAACATCTAATAAAAAAGTAAAATTAACAATTAAGTATGAAAGATAAAGGAAATTGGTAACTATTAAACGGAAAACCATACAAAATATATATATAGGGTATAAACAATCAAAAATTACGGTATAAACTAATCGAATATTAACTAAATAATGAAAGAATGGAATTAGAGTATACAACCTTTTTTCTTGCCGTGTGCTTTGTTATATGAATGAGAAATAATGGATGTGGAGTGAGGTATTTATACTTAGGTTTTATGTAATAAAAGGTAAATAGTATACATATTTAAGGAAATCGGTTATATGCATTAAATTGATACAATTAAAATTATTTCATTTTAGAATATAAGAATAATAATTGAATATATTATGGATTGAGGAATATATTGTTACTAAAATAGTGTGAGATTTATTAATTATAATATATAATTACATATATATTACGGATTTTAATTGGTATTAGATGACAAAATTAATCATTACCATAATAACCTATATAATATTAAGGAAATATATAATTGTCAAAAAAAATGTCATTTTCTAATAAAAAATGACAAAATTAATCATTACCATAATAACCTATATAATTTTTCTTTTAATAAAAAATAAGATTTTGTAATTGGATTAAAAAAATTTATTAATAATATTTCTTTATTAAATATAAAAATATTTTTATTACGCAATTGACGTACTATGAATATATCTCTATTAATAGAGTGGTAATAACTAATAATTGTCCTTAATTATAATAAGAATTCCTTAATTTCTTAGTATACACTTATTGAAATTAATTTCTTAACGTAATGTATGCCGTAATTTAAGTATTAAATTTATAATAATATACAATTAAGGATTTGAAATAATATACAATTAAGGATTTGAAATAATATACAATTAAGGATTTGAAATAATTATATTAGGGATATATTAATTCCATAATTAACTTCCATAATTTCGAATAAATATCCACAATTTAAGATCACTACCGTAAATAATATGCATTGATTCCGATTTACTAAATAATGTTTGATTTATTCCGATTCTTGCAATCAAATCCGATTTTGAAAGTGAAGTTATTTATGGTATATGTAATGACATATGGGCAATGACTGGGATGTCTACATGGACGCCTACGTGGATGACAAATGTCGAAATTCTAGGCTATGAGGGTTTCAATTTATATATTATATAGATTGACATAAACAAAATAAAACATAAGCTCATATTTTGTTTATTAAAATCCCAACTTTTATTTTGAATTATGAAAAGAAAAAACCGATTTTTGACCTGCCATAAAGGTTTGACCGCCTCAAACTGCCTAAAACCGCCTCACAGGCAAAAAACCGATTTCAAACCTTTACACTAAAATCGTAAAGGTTTTTTATGCCTCCGTCTCGGAGACCGATTAATCGGCCGCCTCAGACGATTTTTAGAACACTGACATTAGCATGGCATTAGTATTATTAGTAATAAAATTATTAGGATTATAATTAATGTTAGAAATAGGTTTAGGATTAGAATTATGATTATGATTAGAATTATGATTAGTGTTATGAATAGGATTAGGAATAGGATAGGATTTGGATAATATTAGTATTACAATTATAATCAGCATAAACATATCCAGATTAACATTAACATTAAAATTAGTATTAGCATTAGAATATGTACATTAGCATTAACATTAATAATATTAACATATTAGTATTAGTAATATAATTAATATTAGTATTAGTATTAATATTAATATTAGAATTAATAATAGTATTAGTAATAGTACTATTAGTATTAATATTAATATTAATATTAGTCTAAATATCAGTATCATTATCAATATCAGTATCGGTATCGACATCAATATCGGTATCGGCATCGGTATCGGTATCGGTATAAGTATCAGTATCAATATCAGTTTCAGTTTCAGTATTCGTATCCATATCAGTATCAGTATCAGTGTCAACATTTGTATCAGTATGAGTATCAATATCAGTATCAATATCGATATTAGTATCATTATCAGTATCAGTATTAGTATCAGTATCAATACTAATATTAGTATCAGTATTAGTATGATTGTAAGTATCAATATGAATATGAGTATCAATATTAGTATTATCATTACTATGATTGTCAGTATTAGTATGAGTATCAATATCAATGTTAGTATTAGTATTATTATTAATATTAATATTGCTATGAGTATCAGTATTAGTGTCAATATCAGTATCAGTATTAACATTAGTATTAATATAATATTAGTATGAGTATCAGTATGAGTATAAGTATTGTATCAGTATCAGAATTATTATTGTTATTAGTATCAGTATTAGTCTTAGTATTAGTATTAGTATTACTATTAGTATTAATATTAGTATCAATATCACTATTAGTATCACTATAAGTATCGGTATTATTATTAGTATTAGTATTAGTATCACTGGTCCTATTATTAGTATTAGTATTAGTATTAGTATTAGTATTAGTATCAATATAACTATCATTATCAATGTAAGTATCAGTATTAGTATCAATGTAAGTATCAGTATTAGTATCAATATTAGTATTATTCTTAGTATTAGTATTAGTATCAATAAAAATATTAATATAAGTATTTGTATTATTATTAGTATTAGTATTAGTATTGGTATGACTATGAGTATGAGTATTAGTATGAGAATTAATATTAGTATTAGTATAAGTATTATTATTACTATCAGTATTAGTATTATTATTAGTATTAATATCGGTATTAGTATTAGTATTAGTGTCAATATTAGTATTAGTACCAATGTTAGTATTAATATCAGTATTAGTATTATTATTAGTATTAGTATAGTATTAGTATTAGTATTAGTATCAGTATAACTATAATTATCAATGTAAGTATTAATTTTATTATTAGTATTAGTATCAATATGAATATTAGTATTAATATTAGTTTTCTTATTTGTATTAGTATTAGTATTAGTATTAGTATTAGTATTAGTATTAGTATTAGTACCAATATTAACATTAGTATCACTATTAGTATTAACATTAGTATTAATATTAGTATTACTATTACTATTATTATTAGTATTAATCGAATTAGTATCACTATTGGTAATAATATAGGTATCGGTATTGGTATCAGTACTGGTAGTGGCGTATACATCATTTGTCTTTTGCAATATTTATAAGTTTTAATGTTGTTTGAGTAATGTGCATCACTAATTGAACGCCATTACCGATAAACTTGCAGGTTATTTGAATATCTATTGTTGTTACTTCTCTGCTACCATGTTTGTTGTTACCTTAGTTATTTTGCAGAAGATTCACATGGTGTAGTAGATTGCAATCCAAGAAATAGAGTAATACCATATGTTTTAAATGATTTCACTTAATCTTGATACTATGTTTTGCGCGCTTTCATGTTTTCTTATTGGTAATGTTTAACTTAATTTCATATGTTACAACTCTAAATTAAGAGATAAAGTTTATATTTTTTATTTCCTTCCATTTTGTTTTACTTGAATTGGTATTGTTATAAAGAGATAGTTGTTTACGTAAGTTTATTTTTCTCATTTTTAAACTCACCTCCGTGCAACGCACGGGTGAAATACTAGACCAATAATAGTTGAATTCCACACCTAAATGATTGACATTTGTCAATTTCAATTGGTGACATGTATTCAATTTCATCCCATGTGGGAAATTGATTGGTGAAAATAAATCATCAAAAAACATGTCACCATTTTCCAAAATTAAAAAGATATTAAATTATTTTATTATATATTTCGTCATACCGTTTATAAAATGCTCTAAATATATCAACTTTCTTGGAAACTTTAAATAGTTTTATTTTTTAATTTAATTTTAATAGTAATTAATTTAATTTAAATTCAATTTAAAATCTTCACTTATTATAATTGTATGATTGATGGTGTTACGAAAATTTTGTATTTTAATTCATAAACTTGAATTTATATAAAAAAATATTGCAGAATAAATTATTTGATATTATACATTTTACATGAACATGACCAAAGAATATGTTTATCTTTTTTACTAATTTAATATCATATTCGTAATTACCAAAATTTTCCTAATGTTTGTTTCCGTCTTACATCGACCCCCTTACGGTATGATTGTTCACGCAATTTTTTTTATTACGTGGAATATTCCCCGAAAAATGTTGATTCTATCCAGCACACGACATTTGTTTATGATACTTTTTAAAGACAAAAATTACCCTGAGGGGGAACTTTACACGAAATATTTATTTTTCTTAAATAACATCTTCACAACTTTTTAGTATTACTATTACCTTCACGTCTGCAAGGGTAGAATCCACAATTTTTTATGGAATAAAAAAGATTCCCTAAAAAATCACACCATAAGAGGGTCGTGTAAGACATAAACAATCATGTAGGGGATTTTGGTAATAACCAATAAGTGGGGGTGCTTTCTGTAATTTAGCCTAAGTTCATGAGGATTTTCGTAATTTATCCTATTAACAACAATTCATTCTTTTCACGTCTTAACGTTTGCTTATACCCTTATATTATTTTAAATAATTTTAATATCTGCTTGATAATATAATTAAATATTAATTTCTAATATATTTAATATGTGTTTCTTGATGTTTCACTTACCACATATAAGGAATTAGATATAAAAGTTGCGAGATTGAATATAATTGTTTTTTTATAAAAAATAATAGATAATTGCAAAAACATTGATGCAAAATCAGAATTAGGACTGTGATTAAGATTAGCATTAGAATTGGGATTGTAATTAATATTCTTTGAATTAGTATTAGTATTAATACTAGGATTCGGATTCAGATTGTAATTAAGGTTAATATAGCATTATAATTAATATTAGGATTAGAATTATGATTAATATTAGTATTAGAATTATAATTAAGATTATGATTATTGATCAGTACTACAATTAGTGACATTTATTAGTATTATGATTATGATTAGCATTATAATTAGGATTATGGTTAGAATTAAAATTAGAATTAAAATTAGAATTAACATTAGCATTAACATTACTATTATTAGTAGTAAAATTATTAGGATTATAATTAATGTTAGAAATAGGTTTAGGATTATAATTATGATAAGGATTAGAATCATGATTAGTGTTATGAATAAGATTAGGAATAGGATAAGGATTTGGATAATATTAGTATTACAATTATAATCAACATAAGCATATCCAGATTAATATTAATATTAAAATTAGTATTAGCATTAGAATATGTACATTAGCATTTACATTAACAATATTAACATATTAGTATTATAAATAATATTAATATTAGTATTAGTATTAGTATTAGTATTAATAATAGTATTAGTAATAGTATTATTAATAGTATTAGTATTAATATTAGTATTAATATTAGTATTAATATTAGTGTTAATATTAGTATTAATATTAGTATTATTATTAATATTAATATTAGTCTAAATATCAGTATCAATATCAATATCGGTATCGGCATTAGTATCGGCATCAGTGTCGGTATCGACATCGGTATCGGTATCAGTATCAGTATCAGCATCAGTATCAGTAGTATCAATATCATTATCAGTATCAATATCAATATCAGTATCAGTTTCTGTTTTAGTTTCAGTATTCGTATCCGTATCAGTATCAGTATATGTATCAACATTTGTATCAATGTCAGTATCAATATGAGTATGAGTATCAATATCAATATCAATATCAGTATCGATATTAGTATCAGTATTAGTAGCAGTATCAGTATCAGTATCAATATTAGTATCAATATCAATATCAATATCAATATTAGTATCAGTATTAGTACGAGTATCAGTATGAGTATAAGTATCAATATTAGTATAAGTATCAGTATAAGTATCAATATTAATATTAGTATTACTATGAGTATCAATATGAGTATCGGTATTAGTATCATTATAATTATCAATATAAGTATTAGTATTAGTTTTAGTATTAATATTAATATTCACTACACCATAAAAGCCCTTTTCTAACACTTATATCCGTTAGAAATAATTTTTCCAACGGCGAAAAAAGGTTAAAAAATGCGTGTTAGAAATCCAAAGTCGGAAATTTCTAACGGATATAACCGTTAGACAAAATAACAGTTCCGTTAGAAAAATAAATAATTCTAACGGTTATATGCGTTAGAAATACCATTCTAACGATTTTGATTGTGACACGTTAACTATATTTCTAACGGATATAACTGTTAGAAAAAATTACATGATATTGAAAAAAAAAATATTATTAATTTAATATTTTTCATTTTCATCAGATTTAAATTAACATGCACATTAAATTTAGCAATATATTAAAGCATTCATCAAATAACTGTAAAGAAATAATGGAGTGCAATAATACCATCAAAATATTAAAATATATTTCCATCAACGTAAAAGATGATAAGAATCCCGAACAAGTGAAAATATACACAATTTTCCATTTCAAAAAACTTATAAGTCATAATTTAGAACCAAAATGAGATACAACCAATGTACATATGATCTTAGTTAGAAAAGTAGAGTTCCGATAATAGTGAGAGGCAAATCTCCGACATCCAGGAATTCGAAATTGGAATAGAAATTTTGAATTCTGCCGATTCCAATTTTGAATATTTCATAGTTTGGAACACTAGTTATATTAGTCATTTGAGATAATTTCGATCAGTTCGAACTTGAAAGTGTCGGTAGATAATACTTGCTGGCAATTTCTTTTTTTCTTTTTACACCTAAAAAGAGGCGAGTGATTTTTTATGGAGGAATGTAGCCGATCTGATGAGACTGGTGCCCACAAGAAACCAATTCTTATTGGAGTTGAAACTCTCACAGTATGGCAAGTGGCGGAGCCACCCTTTGGCAAGAGTGGGCTCCAGCCCACTGTGGAATTCAATATTTTATACATATATATATAGCCCACATATTTATATCCTACTCAGATATTTAATTTAGCCCACCCACCACAAAGCCCAAATTGAAATTTTAAGAATTAATATTACTTTATGTGAAATAATCGGGAAAAAAAAATCGGGAGCGCTGCCACTAAACCCCGTAAATTCTAAACCCATCCTGATTCGAATTCCTGGCTCCACCACTGAGTATGGCTGCAATACTCGATCTTAGGCTTTTCAACAACTTACCATCCCGAAACCAAGCGGACATTTTTTTTTATATATTATTGAGAGTGGCAATAGAAATATATTTTATCAAAACTAATATTTCCTCAATGCCATTTTATCTTCTTCTTTTTTTTTTTCTTTTGAGAAAAAATATATTTTCCCGTACTATTATATTTCTTGATTTCCTCAATGCAAATAATATATATATATATATATAATTTCTTGATTATTTATTTGAAATAGAACATATTAAACGGCAAATAAAATAGAAAACACGTTTTGTTTGACCAATAAATTATGGAATACGGATCATTTTCAAACAGCGACTCCTGTCTGAAATTTATTTTTCTCTTATTTATTATGATTACAATTTGCAAATTGCAAGGCTCATATTACAGGACTGTGTGTTAGGTGTATTATTGATGAGGTGTTTGGTGTGCTTTTTTACACACATACTGACATACACATAAATGTGATAAATGCTACTCAGTAATTGCTGCTCATTTACATATATATTCAAGAGGCGCAATAATTTTTAATTTTTTTGAAATTTAAAAAAAAATTGATTTTTTTTCAAATTTTTAAAACTTAGGTTATTTCCGAAAATTCCAAAGTTCATGAATTCCAAAAAAAAGAAAAAAAAAAAAAAAATTGGAACTTGGAATGAAAGTTAATCATTTTTCGAAAATGTTAATTACGTAATATATACCCGATTTCCATCTCTATGTTACGTGGTGATTTAACTT
Organism: Erythranthe guttata; assembly: GCF_056151865.1. Lineage (NCBI taxonomy): Eukaryota > Viridiplantae > Streptophyta > Magnoliopsida > Lamiales > Phrymaceae > Erythranthe > Erythranthe guttata. Next base: position 24,867,725 of record NC_142546.1, read on the forward strand.
GATGTACATACTAAAAAAAAAAAAAACCTAGTTTCGTGCAAGTAGGTGGGTACCCTTCAATTCGAAATAAAATTATTAGGTACGTGTATTTATGATTTGAATAGTATTGTGCGATGCAATGTAAATATATATTTCTAATTATGTTACTATATATCATATACAACCTGTAACTTTGTAATAAAATCATGGTACCTTTGACACATTTTTTAGACGAGGTTTTGATGACGTGACATGAGTCGTGACATTTTTTGAAGAACTAATTTTATACAAGTTTGTAAATTATCTAATTTAACACGTCTATGCCTATTATTGGATATTAATTCTCTTTTTGCAAGTTTTTTTTTTTATATCTCAAACTATATTCGACCTTTTGTAAAAATGTTTTAAAGGAACATTCAAGACTCAGTTTGGAGTGTTGTATCAAATTATTAGAATTTTCCGATAAATGGTTTGAGAGAAATAAATTTTTGAAGTTGAAACTTCAAAAATTTAACGTAAATTTGACGTTGTCCTTCCAACTTTAATTTCTTATGTCGTTTGTATTTTCCTTGACACGAAATTACTCATAATCCGCTGTCGCGTGTAAACGATTTACTATACGTCTATGCAAATCTAGTATGAATAAAACATTAAATAACAAGTCTCGAAAACGGCTACCTAAGGTATTATCTGTATGTCTACGATAATACATGCAATTAACACACTCATCCGGTGAAAACTACTCGAAGGCTCTTCTATTCCTGTTCTAATTATTACAACGATCTGTCGATTCAATTCTAACAATAACACATAGCAATATAAATTAGCTACGTTCATGCGCTAAATAAGATCAAAATAGAAGAAATAATCGAAGAAATTAAACTTGCATAATAGTAGAAAAATAGGTTCGAATTACCACATATGGTTCCAACAAAATCCTAGATAAAAAAAACTTAGCTACTCATGTTTTCTACGAAAAGCATACTAAAAATACGAAAGTTCATAAAAATCGAAAAATAAAAGTAAAGGGAGAACTATGATGAAGATTCGTCAAGTCTTCGTTGCTCCGTTCTCTTGCTCCTAGATTCCGTGTAGAAAGATCGATTCCTAATTGTGTGCTATTTGGCCTTTAAATAGGGTGCAAAAATATAAGAGGGCGGTTTCCTTGTGTAATTAAACTTCCTTCCCTGCGCCACTTCGTGAATCCGGACGGCCGTGCGAGAATTAGTTCTGAAATCCAGACGGCCGTCCGGTCTTTAATTCTTCAGAGTTTTGATTTTTTTACTTTTGGCCCACTTTTTCTCCGAATTTGCAGTTTTCACCCCATTAGTTGCCAATTCTTCAATTTGTACCTAAAATACAAATAATAACCATTTTAAGCACCAATTATCGTTAAAACACACCAAAAGCTCCAATTAAATGGTACAATTAAGTGTAAAAATATACACTTAACACACCCCCAAACTTGAACTTTTGCTTGTCCTCAAGTAAAATCAATTTATGAGCACAAAACTCGACTATACATCTCACTACATAGGTTGATTGATCAACTTCGCGTTTTCAGAACTTGCAATTATGATGACAATTCCTAGGTATTCGTAAGCTTAACATTCAACGGCACTTAGTCACTTACTATCACCAAAAACCACAAATCATACAATTGCTTCAAGTATCCAATATTTGCAAATTAAAGATAGAAAGAATTTATACTTACATGCATATATTTGACTCCAAATACTCACCAAATTATTCTACTCAACTAATATTGAGCATTAAGCTATTGGGATCATTGGGACTTTGTGGCTTTCAATTGTTAGGCTCTTTGGTCCGAGGTAGGTAATATGGGTATGTGAGGCTAATTTTCTTGAATTGAGGTGATTACGCCAAAATTTGAAAGATAGGCGTTTGAAACAATGAATTCACCTCTAGGGACTTAATAAACTCGATTCTCAAAAGTTTAAACATCTACACTTTTGCCTTTGAGGCAATGGATCGAGCTTTCAACACATTTCAACAACTAGTCCTTATTTCTCCCTTCTAATCTCTTCTTTTTTTTTTCTTTTTTTTTCGAAGAAGAGAAACCTTATAAGAATTTCCGACCGAACTCGAAGGGATAATTATTCAAAAATCTCCACTTTTCTACCTTTTATATATATTGGCTAAAAGAAAGAACACCTTTTCTCCGAGGCTCAAATCAAGGTTCTAAGGATAAGTTCGATAAAAATGGTAGGCTTGAAAGTCTCAAACGGTTCAAAGAAGGCCCAAATCATATCGCAAATCACTTACTACCCAACACTTCGTATCATAAATGTCCTAAGGTGAGATTTAAAACCGAACAAAGCATGATTTAGCACAAATAAATTCCAAATTTAAAATACAAAACATTCAACCAAAGCAATGCATAAGGTGTGATTCCTAGCAATAATTCACTTCTACGTTCCGTTGAATTGAAAGCTAAACGAATATCTACTCCTTATCAACATAAAACAAGTAATCTCATCATCAAACATTGACCATCTTCCATCATCATAATTCATCGATGTGTCGATCCAATTTTTTTTTTTTTAATTGAAGCAAATAATAAAACGAAAACTAAAAACTAAAGCATGCAAACTAACAAACAAGTAAAACACAAATTAGGCGCACATAAAAGAAAACAAATAGTTAACCACCCCCAAACTTAAAATTCACATTGCCCTCAATGTGATTCGCCCGGAGTTTAAGGATAGAAAACACCTGTTTAAGCGTCTGGACCATCGTCGGGTTGCTCACCAACTCCATCGTGCTCATGAGCATTATCATCATCCTCGTCCTCCAAGAGCTCGGGTACCGGCTCAAGAATCGGTGCGGGCAATGGTGCCGGTTCGGCGCACTCGGGAGTACCGCACGCCAAATGGCGCACAATGGCTTGGAGCATCTTCCCCGACCACCGTTGAAGGAATCTGATTGTGCTCACCTTGTGCTCCACCGTGGCAAGCTGATTTATAGTAATCACCAACTCTCGCTCCATTCTTCTTTGAAAACGGCGGTCCGAACTTGTGCTTGGGCCCTCGGGTGGAGCTAATTGTTGGCTATCGACGGGTTGCTCGCCATCATGAATGGGTGCCTTGAATTGTCGGGCCACAAGGTTACTCATCGGCTTCCGAATTAGTGTGAGAATATCCGTCGCTTTGGTTGGGACCTTCGCCTTCTTGCATAGGCCGGTAACGAGGCAAGGGAAATAGAACCCTTTGGAGTTGTTGATCATGGAGGTCCAAAAACGGTCGGATATGATTTCGCCAATATTGATCGGTGTGCCCTTTAGAATGTAGTATGCAAGAGCACACCGTTCGGGGTCCTCGTGAGTCCACGAACGGGTGGGGATGAGGTTGGCGCATATGAAAGTAAGGCACGCCTTGCCTATTTGGTGGATGCATTTCCACTCCAACTCGTATGCCTCCTCGGTTGAGAATTCAGACCAAATTGGAGGCCCATCGCACAAAACTTCGCCGAGTTGATCTCTTGTTACCGCGAGTTGCATTTGTTCCCAATTGAATGGCTCATGTCGGAGGTTATAGAAGGAGTTGATGGCCTTGGCACTCCAATCGACCCTCTTCCCTCGAACCGTGCTCGTCTTCCTATCCGAAGTTAGGAGAATACGGGTGTTGGCGTAGAACTCGCGAACAAAAGATAAGTTGATTGACTCCGCCGGTTCCAATAATGATTGCCACCCTCGTCGTTGGAATTCTTGATGCAACGGTGCAAATTGCGGAAGGGTGATCTCATATGCGCGCTCCGTCACAAGTTTCTTCACTTTTTGTTTTTCAAAACGAACCTTGGCGCCTTCGACACAAAAAGTATCGTCATCGGGGGTTGGAATTTGATCGGCTTTCTTGCCCTTCCCCTTGCCTTTTGAAGTGCCTTCTCCTTGTGAGGTACCCTCCCCGTCACGTCCTCATTTCCCCATGATGTGATAATGCGTGTGGAAGGGATTTGAAGTGAATTGATGTGCAAAATTTCCCCCAAACTTGACTCGGGCAAATCGTCGAACACCTTGTGGGCGTTCTTGGTAGAATGGGTTTTTAGAGAAAATTGCACCGTTCTTGAATCCTCCCTGCGCAAATCAACAACAAACCACCGTGATTAAGTATTATATGTGTGTAATTGGTGAATTTTCGGTGAAATTTGTCAAAGAAAAGGAAAAAAATTGAAGCGGGAGGGCTACGGTTCGAAGTAGGATAGAGAGGGGAATGGGAATTGTGAGAATTGTTGTGTGGAAAACCCTTTTTGAATCTGCCCGTTTTTTATCTCGGATGGCCGTGCGAGATTTAGGTGTAAAATCCGCACGGCCGCGCCCTTTCTCAGTTTTGGGCAGTAGCCTCTTTTTTTCTCGGACGGCCGTGCGAGATTTAGGTATAAAATCCGCACGGCCGCGCCCCTTCTCAATTTTGTCCAGTAGCACCTCTAAAATCTCACACGGCCGTGTGAGATTTCTGCCCTTTTTCTTGCACGGCCGTGTGAATAGTTGCAGAAATTGCAATTAAGCCCCTGAAAAATAAAAACTTCTTATTAGTGTCCCTGAAACTTTTTTTTTTTAAATAAAATAAAAACAAAGACTAAAAAAAAAAATAAAAAAAAATAAAAAAAAAAAAAACGAAATCTCGGGTTGCCTCCCGAGAAGCGCTAAGTTTACAGTCTTCAGCCGGACTTTGTCTGCTTCTTTGTTCAAGCTAACGTGACCGAAGTCACTTGGCGATTGAATTCTTCTCCCCGATAATGCTCGTTTGATTCTTTAGGTGGCCACATCCTCCTTGCACGTTCATCACCGTTAGCACCCCAACTATTTGGACTATCTCTCGGAGGAGTTGAGGTCGAGTCCGCACCATAAACGTGTTCCTTCCGATTCCATTTTCCGCCGTCATCTCCTGCACTCAACGATGCTTTCCCATGGTCCAAGATCGAAACATCAAAATTTTCATAATTTGTAAAATCCATAAGATCAATAGTAAAGCACTCATTGTTATCGCATGGATTTTTACTAAAAACACTAAATTTTATCTTTTGATCATGCACCGTCATTGTAAGATCACCACTAGCACAATCAATTAGAGTTTTCGAAGTGGCTAAAAACGGTCTCCTTAAAATAAGAGGTATCTCCCTATCTTCATCTATATCGAGTATAACAAAATCAACCGGGAAGATAAATTTGTTCACCTTTACTAGCACATTCTCTAAAATACCTTTTGGGTAAACTAAAGACCTATCGGCTAATTGAAGAGTTATAGCCGTAGGTTCAATCTCACCTAACCCAAGATTTTTATAAGTGGAATAAGGCATAAGATTAATCCTAGCACCTAAATCAATGAGCGATCTAAATTTTTTACCTCCTATAGTACAAGGGATAGTGAACTTACCTGGATCGCCGAGTTTTTGTGGAAGGGGCCGTGTAAGAATTGCACTGCATTGCTCCGTGAGTTGGATCATCTCATTCTCTCGCAATTTCCTCCTCTTCGTCACGAGATCCTTGAGAAATTTCACCCACTTTGGCATCTTTTGGAGGGCTTCGATAAACGGGATATTTATATGGATTTCCTTCAACTTGTCCAAAAATCTTTGATACTCGGCATCGAGCTTCTTCTTTAGCAGCTTTTGAGGATATGGGACTTGAGGGGCTCGTGATTTCACTGTGGATGATTGTGGTTCTTCGTGAGTTGCTTTTTTTTCCCCGATCACTCTCGGCGTCTCGATTATCGTGTTTTGCTTCTCTTGTCGTGGGGCTTCCTCCAATTATCTCCCATTCCTTAAACTTACAGCGTTGCACTGCTCGATGTTGCTCTTTCGATGATCTTCCGTATTCGACGGCAGTGCTCCCGATGGCCTCGCGGTTAGCTGGGTTGCAAGTTGACCCATCTGTGTTTCCAAATTTCGGATGGAGGCTTGGGTGGTTGTCATAAATTGCGCCAAGATATTTGCGAGATCTCCACCTTGAGGTTGAGCTTGAGGTGGATTTTGGAATCCGGGAGCTGGTCGTGAATAATTAGGCGGTTGACCTTGAGGTGGTGCTTGCCTTTGTCCTTGCTGATTTCCTCCCCACCCAAAGTTAGGGTGATCCTTCCATCCCGGATTATACGTGTTGGAGTACGGGTTCCTCTGTTGTCGGTTGGTGTCATGCACATAATTCAGAGACTCCGTTTCTTCTACGCGCTGGTCGGGAACTTGGACTGCATCTGAGTCTGCAAAGCCGCTACTTGCTTTCATAGCTTCTCTAACTGGGCCGTGATTGCAGTGACTCCGTCCAATTCCAAAATTCCTCCCGTCTTGACTGCTCCGCTATTCGACCGGTCCGATGCCCGCATGTATTTATTTCTAGCGATTCGCTCCAAGAGTTCGTATGCTTCGTCGTAAGTTAGACTCATGAACATTTCTCCAGCTGCAGAGTCGAGCACGGTTCTCGAGTTGTCTTGCAATCCATCGTAAAATATTTGCAGTTGGCGCCACTCTTGAAGTCCGTGATTCGGGCACCTCCTTACTAGCTGTTTGAACCGCTCTCATGTCTCAAATAATGCTTCACCGGCTTTTTGTATAAAGTTTTGTATTTCTCTCCGGATTCTCTCAGTTTTTGCTGGGGAATTGTATGTGTTCATGAAAAGTTGTGCTAGCTGGGACCAAGACGAGATGGAGTGCGGTGCACGAGTTTGTAACCACTCTCGGGCTGCTTCTTGTAAGGAGTGCTTGAACAGGCGGAGTTGCAGTGCTTCGGGTGATACTCCGTTCATCTTGTGCGAATCACACGTTTCGAGAAAGTTGACCAAGTGGAGATGTAGATCTTCATGAGCTAATCCGCTGAATAACCATTGTTTTGGAGTATAGTGAGGATTCCCGCTCGAATTTCGAAATTGTTGGCTTCAATGGGGGGCTGCTGGATGCTTGATTGAAACCCATTAAGTGTTGGAACGGTGTACTCATGCAGTGCTCGTTGACGAGGTGGTGGATTAATTAGCTGGCGTTACTCTTGCTCAATGACGACTTCCCCCGCCGCATTCGGTAGGCGCCCTTGGTCATCTCCCCCACGATTAATCTCTTCTTCCATCGTTGCGGGAGCGTTTTGAGCTAACCGTTGATTTCTCCTGGCTTGCCTAAACGTTCGCTCAATTTCGGGATCGAGAGGTAGCAAGTTCGTATCGTGTCCTCTTCGCATAAAAAGTACCTAAAACAAATTAATAAAAATAAATAAGCAAATAAAATAATTAAATAAAATAACTAAAACGGCTGAAGTAAGAAAAATTGCTCAAATTTAATATTAGGATAAATAAATAATTTAGCCGTATTCCCCGGCAACGGCGCCAAAAACTTGTTGGGGCTAAATACCTAACACACAAGTGCACGTATCGCAAACAAGTAGTAAAAGTGGATTCGTGAGAGTCGGATGTCGATCCCACATGGAATACTCAAATTGTTTAATCCTAAGTACCAAATTTTAACAACTATGATTTTTATCCAGCCTACGCAAGTTTATCAAATTAAATCAATTAAACTAATTAAGAAAGCAATTAATCACGAGAAAATATCAATATAAAAACGGATCTAGGATTTTATCTCCCCCTATGCGATAATTCTTCACCCAATTAATCTTCTATCATGCAAGTTACGATTCCCGATTATTAACCCAAGACACGAAATTACTCATAACCCGCTGTCGCGTGTATTATGAGTCTATTATTCATAAACGATTTACTATACGTCTATACAAGCCTAGTATGAATAAATCATTAAATAACAAGTCTCGAAAACGGTTACCTAATGTATTATCTGTATGTCTACGATAATACATGCAATTAACACACTCATCCGGTGAAAACTACTCGAAGGCTCTTCTATTCCTGTTCTAATTATTACAGCGATCTGTCGATTCAATTCTAACAATAACACATAGCAACATAAATTAGCTACGTTCATGCGCTAAATAAGATCAAAATAGAAGAAATAATCGAATAAATTAAACTTGCATAATAGTAGAAAAATAGGTTCGAATTACCACATAGGGTTCCAACAAAATCCTAGATAAAAAAAACTTAGCTACTCATGTTTTCTACGAAAAACATAATAAAAATACGAAAGTTCATAAAAATCGAAAAATAAAAGTAAAGGGAGAACTATGATGAAGATTCGTCAAGTCTTCGTCTTCGTTGCTTCGTTCTCTTGCTCCTAGATTCCGTGTAGAAAGATCGATTCCTAATTGTGTGCTATTTGGCCTTTAAATAGGGTGCAAAAATATAAGAGGGCGGTTTCCTTGTGTAATTAAACTTCCTTCCCTGCGCCACTTCGTGAATCCGGACGGCCGTGCGAGAATTAGTTCTGAAATCCAGACGGCCGTCCGGTCTTTAATTCTTCAGAGTTTTGATTTTTTACTTTTGGCCCACTTTTTCTCCGAATTTGCAGTTTTCACCCCATAAGTTGCCAATTCTTCAATTTGTACCTAAAATACAAATAATAACCATTTTAAGCACCAATTATCGTTAAAACACACCAAAAGCTCCAATTAAAGGGTACAATTAAGTGTAAAAATATACACTTAACAAACATAAATTTAACGTGTTCTTTTAGACTTTCATCAAATAATGTACATCGATTCTCTTATGCATTGGTTCTTTGAAAAACAATATGTTAAAATTAATTAAATAGTTTCACGTTACATATTTAATATTTATTATATGATTAACGTCTTATAGTTCCTGAAAACCTTAACTTACCAAACAAGAAGAAAACCCGATCCTTTTGCCATCAGTCGCTATGTCGCATTTGTCATATATGCATGCATGGTGAATTTAGTGTAGTTTACAGATATATAGGTGCAATAAATTAGTTAAAATGAAACTTTTCAAATGTAGAAGCAATGATAATATTTTAGCATTAAAAAAACTTCTATTGTGATTTGTGAAGATATACATGCATAAGAAAAATAGTATTTGAAGATGGGGGTAAGTTACAATCATCCGTCAGGTATAGTTAATTTACGAAGAAATTCCTATTGTTTGGATAATTATATTTACCCCTCAACTATGATTTTTCTTACACCTTCATTCTTATGGTATTAAATTCAACATAATCATCTAGATTTCGTGGAATGTGCTCTCGTTTGTATTCGTTTTGTGTAAAAGATACAGTTCCTCGTGCACCACAATCTGATATATACAAGCCAAAAAACACATTTTATGATCATCTTGCTTCAAAATGTGGAGTTCGAATGAGATAAAACTTATGCTGCACGGACACTTCTAGAAGGTGAAGAGTCCCCGTATCCGACACCTGGACACTCGGACACACCCAGACACTTCTCGAACACCCGTGTCTGGCCGTGTCGTAATTTCACTAAAAGTAGGACACCCGTGTCGGGCAGTGTCCACAATTTTAAAAAAGTTGAGACACTTCTCTTACGTTTTAAGAGAGAGCCCTAATAAAAAAAATGCGCATTTTCTTTTCTCTGTAATACACATTTCCTCTGTTTTCTTTGTAAGTCACCCAAAACTCCAAAAGTCTAACATGCAACGGCGACCAAGAACACTAGCAACAAGGGCGGGCGGTTCTCTTATGGGATGACGACTTATACATATTTTTTTACAATTTATAGATGTACCCCTATATTTTTATTATTTATAAATATACCCCTATATTTTTTATATTTACGCGTGTCCGTGCAGCATAGGATAAAACGAGTACAAAAGTGATAATATGCCATATAATCTCGAAGATTCCACTAAATTTGAAACCGCAAGGGTGGACGTATAAGAATATTTATAGTTGAGGGAGGTGGTTGTAATTACCCAAGCAAAAAGAGAATTTTCGTAATTTAACCATACCTCAACTCATAGGTGGTTGTAATTTACCCTTGATGATATATAAAAATAGGAAAACTACATATAACCATATACATTCAGAAGGGACAAGAATGTAATTAAGTTTTTGTCAATAATTTCTCTAATAGCAGCCATATACGAATTAGACGACAACTATTTCAGTGGCATTGGATTAGTTTCAATCACGTCCCTTTGCAACGTTTTCCACTTGTTGGAATTTGGGACCAGTTTCTTATTTTATATATATATATATATATATATATAATATTTGAATTTAAGTTAGTTTGTGGGATGAGAAAATATCCTCCTTATCATATTTATGATATTTTTGACTTAAAAAAAATAAATATTGTATTTCGATTCATGAACTTTTCAATGAAATTGAATGAGTCGACCAGGTATATATATATATATATTTTTTTTTGAGTAAGAGTCCACCAGGTATATAGTCGTCTTAAAAAGAACACATTACTAACCGTGTGTGTATAATTTTAATTTATTGTGGTATTAGACGGTTTTGTCTACATATAATAATTCGTACACACCCGTGTGTATGTGTGTCTAACAAGCAGTTATTTATGTAGTGTAGATTCACGGTTTTAAAACCACATTGTGTATTTCATCAGACGTAAGAACTCATAAGCCATATTTGACCATTAGTAAAATTTGAATATCGCAAAATTACTAGAAATAAACTTAAATAACTTCAAAAGTCCTATTATTTAATTAATTATACTTAATTAAATCCTCAACCAAACGAGACCTAAAATTTCTCGACCTTGCCCGCCGTCTCTAGATTATTTCCTCCATGTTTCGGTCTTCGTTCGCGTTCTTCATTTCTTCTTCTTTCATGTTTTGACGCCGATTTGTTTTAACAAGACCTAAACAATAATATATATAAATTGATTAAATAGTCAACTATAATATAATATAAATAAATAAAAAGTCGTTAGTAAACAATATTGATCAACTAAATAATGCGAGGTACTTATCAATATCATTAAAAAAAACAAAATATGGTGTAGTAATTTTCAGACATCAATTCAAATTTCAACCCCACGACAAATAATAATAAATATATAAATGTTTTTAGCCTATTCACTAAAAAGTCTAAAATAAAATAATTTCATGCATGGCAACCCATTCCCATGCATGCATACCCCACCACAAACATTGTACTCTCCTTCTCTTTCCTCTCTCTATAAATAGAATACAACAATTCCATTACCAAAATCGTACAGCCAAGGTTTTTCAAAGGCATATTTATATATATATATTTATAATTAAAAAGAAAATAAAAAAGAAAATCAATAATGTTGATGACTCAAAGCTCACTGTTCAGCCCTCCAATCAATTTTTCTCTGAAAAAACATTACAATGAAACCAAAAATATCGCATTATTTTCCGGTAATAATTTGCGTGAAAATAAGTTGTCGTTGTCGTCGAGAAAAAAAATAGGGAAAACTGGTGTTCTTTACAACGGGTATTCGTATTTCACTTCACCGTGTCACCCTCTCCAGCTCGATTTGCCCAATCATTTTAACGGTGACGACGACGATGACGATGACGTCAGCACGGACGGCATTGGGATAGTTGATTTTTTCCAAGGGAAGAACATACTTATTACTGGTGCAACTGGCCTCCTTGGAAAAGGTAATAATAATAATTAATTAAATATTATATATATATACTCCCATGCATAATTACGTTTGCATTTAAGTTCTGACATGCATGTAATAATAACTTTTTTATTTTTGTATTGTAGTGATTGTGGAGAAGATACTAAGATCAACCCCAGTTGGGAAGATCTATTTACTGATCAAGGCAAAAGACAAGGATGCTGCTTTTCACAGATTAGCAAATGAGGTGTGTGGTTTAATTTTCAACAATAATAATAATTATGGCAAATTAGTAATTACTCAAACAATAAGGACTTTTTCGTAATTTGTTTATACCTCAGAGGGTGGCCGTAATTTGCCATAATTAATAATTAATAAACTTTTCCTAAGTTTGTGTGAGAATATATATTTAATATTCTTTTTTTTTTTAAATCAGATTATAGATTCGGATTTGTTCAAATGTCTGAAAGACGAACACGGGGAATCTTACGAAGCCTTTGTAAGAGAAAAACTGATACCCGTCGTCGGAGATATATGCGAACCAAACATGGGGTTGGATTCCGATTCTGCTGACGCACTCAGGAAAGATGTACACGTTGTTATCCAATCTGCTGCTAGCACAACCTTAAACGAGAGGTTAATTAATTAATTAGTTACCTAATTATTTTATTATTTCCTCAAATATATATACTAAGTATACATAGTACTATTTCCAGATATGACGTGTTAATTGAGGCAAACGTGACCGCGCCTCAAAGAGTGATGAGATTTGCCAAGACATGCAAAAACCTCAAACTCTTTGCCCAAATTTCAACTGGTAATTAATATATCTATATTTTTAAATACAATTATGTATATATGTATATACATAAAAATTAAATTAAAACGTTGTAGTTTAAATGGGGTTTTAATCGTGTACGTGTAGCATATGTTAACGGAAGAAGAGAAGGGGTAATGCTGGAAGATCCGCTGATTATGGGAGACAACAGAAGAAAGGAGGATTGTGATGCGAATATTCCTCGTCTAGATATAGCTGATGAGATAAACTTGGCTCTTAAATCTTGTAGCGCTGCCGCATCGGATTATGACGTCACAAAAGACTTGAAAAAGCTTGGCCTAGAAAGGTATGTATATATATATTTAATTTTTTTCATTAATATTTTATCCAGTGGCGGATCCAGTATAGGAGCCAGAGGGGGCCATTGCCCCCACCCCAACAATTGTGGAATCCCTATGTTTCAAATAAGATTTACCGTATCGGCCCCCTTTAATTATGAACGTTTAAATGCGTTTGGACCCCGCGTACTTAAGATTCTGATTCCGGTAGGGACTTTATCGTAATTACAGGGCAGAGTTGTTTGGATGGTACAACACATATCACTTGACAAAGGCAATGGGAGAGATGGTGTTGAATGAAATAAGAGGAGATGTGCCTGTGCTTATAATCAGGCCAACTGTTATCGAGAGTAGCTTTAAAGAACCTGTCCCTGGATGGATACAAGGCAATAGGTGATAAACGACGTCGTTTTCATACTTTTTTTTTCTATTAAAAAAAAAACTTCTTTTTTGGGAAAAAATCATTTAATTTTTTATCTAGCTAATTTTTTTTTTTAATTATTAATTTATGACAGGATGTTTGATCCGGTGATAATTTCTTATGGAAAAGGACAACTTCCAGCCTTCTTTGGAAATCCTGAAGTGACTATGGATATTGTGAGTATCAAGAATTCCCATTTTTTATGGTTCTTTATTGACGACGACCGAGACATGGTCGGGTCAACGTCTCTTGACCAAAATAAAATAAAATAATAATAATAATAAAATAAAGGGTAAATTACAACCACACCCTGAGGGAAAGTTTAATTAACAAAAAACCCTTCATTTTGAGAAATTACATCCAGCCCCCTGAATTGTAAATTTCTTGTATCTAGGGTGTCAATGTAAGAAATCTATAAATAACTGGTGTGTATGTAATTATAGAAAAATAATGGCTTTTTTCGTTAATAGACGTTATCTCAAGAGGGTGATTGCAATTTACCATAAAATAAAAGGAAAACGAGGACCTTTAATTTGAGTTTAATTTACAATTTTTGGATCTCGGCCCGAGCCCACTGGGCCCAATTAATCAAAAGTCTAATTTGTCGAATTTAATAATACTTTATTATTTTTTAATTTATTTGTGTTTTTTGTTTCAGATACCAGTGGACATGGTGGCAAATACAACGATTGCAGCTATAGCAAAGGAAGCAAATAAAAATAAGCCACAATTGAACGTGTACCACGTGGCATCTAGTAATAGGAATCCCCTCAAATATACGGACTTTTTCGAGTATCTATACGAGTATTTCAATTCGTCACCTTTGGTCGAATCTCAAAATATCTCCCGAATCGAGTATTTCAGTGATTTCAACGATTTCTCCGAATACACGCGTGGCGAAATTTCACAACAGCTAGAGACAAATAATGTAGTGGGAGACGAACATGGTAATGTAATTCGAAAGGCCCAAAATAAATGCCGAGCCAGAGTTGCGTACGCGCAACAACTATGCAAGATGTACGAATTCATCGGTTTCTTTAACGCAAGGTATATGATCGATTTTATGTTATTTACGCACAATTGTGCATAAATAAATACATTGGTTTAGCTAAAATTTATTTTTGCTATTTGCAGATTTGACACGGGAAATACGGAGAAGTTAGTGAAGGAAATGTCGAAAGAGGAGAGAATTAACTTTGAAGTAGATGTGATGAATATAGACTGGAGAAAATATTTTCAAGAAATTCATATCCCTGGTGTGAAGAAGCATATAATTAATGGGACAAGAGCATCTATTTAATATATATATATATATATATATATATATATATATATATATATATATATATATATATATATATATATATATATATATATATATATATATGCTACTTGCATGAGTACGTTTTATGTATGTTGGTGTGAAATCTATTAATGTATTGCAAGTAACTGTACACTATCTTCGTTTCTTGAAATGATTGGAAATAAAATGTAATATAAGAATCCAATTATTTCAATTTATTTTTGTGCTGCTCGCAAAAAAAATATAAAATATAAATGAATATAGTAGCGAATTATCAATATTTATGGTACTATTAAAGTGGAATATGATATATCGATCGACATATCCCACATATAATAATGATTACTTTGGACCGAAATACTTGCACAAAAATTTAATTCTAAATAAATTGTAGGGTAAAATTCATTTTGCACCCCTGTACTATGATAAATATATCGTTTACCCCCCTGAAGTATTGAAAACATCAAATACCCCCCTGCCGTTAGTTTTTTTCTTCTAATTTCGTTAGTCAAACCCTTTGACCAACTATTGCAAAGAAATGTTGGCTTTTTTTTAACGAAAATACCCCAAAAAATTTCTATATATAGATTTCAGGGCTTTTAGTTTTCATTTTTTGTGGGTTTTGTGCCGTTAGTTTTCCTATATATAGAAATTTTTTGGGGTATTTTCATTAAAAAAAAAAGCCAACATTTCTTTGCAATAGTCGGTCAAAGTGTTTGACTAACGGAATTAGAAGAAAAAAACTAACGGCAGGGGGTGTTTGATGTTTTCAATACTTCAGGGGGGTAAACGATACATTTATCATAGTACAGGGGTGCAAAATGAATTTTACCCTAAATTGTATAGTGTAACGTATTTCTTTGCAGTTTGCATGGGAATAGAGTAAATTAAAACAACACATGTAAGAATAATTATACTTTTGGTCCTTATACTACTGATAGATTTTGATTTGTAAGAACCATTTCATAGACTTTAGTACTGTCTTAACCATATTTTGTACTTGTAGGATTGAAATTTGAAACATACTATAAATTATAATAAATTCATTTGTAAAGACATTTAATTTGTATTTGCTTGCATACGTAATTGCACATTCACTTGGCAAATCAAATGAAGCACATAATTAATGAAATAACTTCCCGATTAATTAGAAAAGAAAAACAGTGTTTGTAAGTAGTGGAATCGCTTCAACGAGTTGACCCATCCCATCTTTCATTTGGTACTTACATTTAAAATTGTTTGACAAAGATAACCGAGTTTCATAATTGCGTTTTTTTAATTTGTAAAGAGAGAAGGTGGATTACCTTGCTCATACTTTAGCTGATTATGCGTTTTATGATTGTATGCCGGCATATGTCCAGGGGGTTATGGCCCCCAACATGTCTTAAATCACTATTAATTTATATAAAAGTACAATTTTTTGTGTGCACAGTACAGTAACGGCTCCTCTCAAAAAAAATAATGCATTCAACCTCGTCGGACTCAAAATCTTGGCTTCACTAATGTGAAAAGACCTGAACTTTCTCCATAATTGACCGATTTGGCTTAATATAATTTTCAATCCTAAAGTGTAGATCGAACCTAATGTATTTAATCAGTGTTAGCTAATTAATTAGGCATATACACTAGATTAGCTTGGCAGTACAATTTGGCAATATGTTTATACCTATCCGGCTATCCCATGTTAGCCCCTATTTAATTTGCATTAATTATCATCACCTAATTAATTATTAATGACCTGCTTTTATTTTTAATTAAAATCCTTAAAAAGTTTATGTTTGAAATTGAATTCCCCACTATAAATTAAAAGTTTTTGTTTGAGTTATTTCAACCCTTACCAAGCTAATTAGTTTAAGAAGAAAAATTCTTCAAAAAAAAAAAAGTTTAAGAAGAAAAATAAAAATAAAAAATGTTGCAAATTCATAGTTTATTTTGCAGCCATCCAACAACAAAATTCAATATGGCGAAATATTCCCACAAAAATTCATCTCTTCGCACTTATGAAAATAAAAAAACAAGATCACGAAAATATATTGGGAAATCGGGTGTCAATAGTTTATACTTGAATTCTCTTCACGAACCTCTCGGAGTAGAACTGCCGTCGTCAGCGGTGGAGACTAGCGGCAATAGTGGCGGCGGGATAGGCATCACTAAGTTTTTCCAAGGAAAGAACATTTTCATTACTGGTGCAACTGGTTTTCTTGGAAAAGGTACATATTAATTGAATTTTCGAACTATCGTATTCAAATATATTATATATAACTATATAAGTTACATTTTATCATTTTTGGACATATATATATATATTTCCCAGCCTTGGTCGAAAAACTACTGCGATCGACATCGGTGGGTAAAATCTACGTACTTATGAAGGCGGACGATAAGGAGAATGCACTCGATAGATTGTCAAAAGAGGTAATTAAATTAAAATTTCAACCTTGGTTACACTTATTAATATATAGTCATATATATTTTTCTCTAATAATTTTTTTTATTTAAAGATTATTCAGTCCGACTTATTTGAATCTATACGAGAAAAACATGGGAAGTCATACGAAGAATTTGTACGAGAGAAATTGATACCGATCGTCGGGAATATTTGCGAACCAAACCTAGGAATGGACACATATTCCATGCATGCTATTATGGATGAAGTAGATGTCATAATTCAATCTGCAGCAAGCACAGCCTTCAACGATAGGTCTACTTAATTTTTTTAATTAATTTAAATAGATATCAAAAAAATTCATTCCTAATTCCGAATCTTCCGATTTCATTTTTTTAGAACATTTTTTTATCGGGAATGTGAGTAGAAATATGATCATGAGATTTTGGTTTCCAACCCGATTTTAATTTCCAGAAATTTTCAATTTTCTTGTGAAAATTAGATTTTTCGCAATATCATACTATTATGCAATTTATATGTGGATCCTAAAAAATTACGATTTCCAAAATTTCAATTTCCGGTTTTAATTTTATTTTATTTTATTTTATTTTGAAACGGAACTGAAATTAGTTTTTTCACTTCCGAAAATAATTGATTTTAGATACGACTACCTAATCGATACAAACGTGAATGCACCTCAACGACTAATGAGGCTAGCTAAAAGATGCAAGAACCTCAAACTTGTTGTGCATATCTCAACCGGTAAGAATACGCGAAATTAAAAATATAATTAACATACACAACAATATATGATGTTGTCTTGTACATAAGTATTTTGGTGCTAATTAATATAAACAAGTTAACAAATGTAGCATACGTTAACGGAAAACGAGAAGGATTAATCTACGAAAACCCACTGGTTATGGGTGAAAACGGGAGAAAGCAAGATCATATAGTAGATATAGCCAATGAAATCAACCTGTCTGTGAAATCTTGCATTGCCGCCACCGCAGACTCTAATAATTCGTCGAAAGCATTGAAAACCCTAGGCGTCGAAAGGTTATTTAATTTTCTTACATATATGCTCATTTCTTGGATGGAATTTAGTAATTTATTCATATAATATTTAATTTTATTAATTTACACAGGGCTGAATTTCTTGGATGGAATAATACATATACATTGACTAAAGCTATGGGAGAGATGATTTTGAATGAAATAAGAGAAGATGTGCCACTGCTTATAATAAGGCCAACTATTATTGAGAGTACTTACAAAGAGCCTTATCCTGGATGGATACAAGGAAATAGGTTTAAATTTATATTTATTTTTTCTCATTTAATTTCTAGCAATTTTTTTTTTCTTTGGTCCTTATAATTTCTATATATTACGACGTAGTCTTTAACTTGGCTGCATTATTGCTTTCGATTTATGAATACTATAGAATGTGCGATCCGGTAATTATTGCTTACGGGAAAGGGCTGCTTCCGGCTTATTTGGCTGATCCGAACGTGCATCTGGATGTTGTAAGAATTTCACGTTCCTTAATTAAGTTAATTAGTTATATGTAAGTCATTAACATCTATGACCTCGTTTATTATATTTCGTTACGGGCCGATTAAGTTATGTGAATTTTTCAGGTTCCGGCTGACATGGTGGTCAATACAACTATCGCAGCTATTGCAAAACATGGAATTGTAATTAATAAGCCACGTGGTGAATTGAATGTGTACCATGTGGCGGCCGACTATGCGAATCCTTTGCGAATGTCTGAATTATTCGAATATGTTTACGAACACTTTAGCGCAAACCCTTTAACTTGCTCCACAATTATAAAGAAAATGAAGTTTTTCAATGAATTTGATGAATTCTCGAAGTACGTTAGGGATGAAATGGACGTTGTCGTAAGAAATAATGCAGTTGGGTTTAGCGAGAAAACGCTTCAAAAGATTGAAAAACAATACAAAGCAAAAGTTGCTTATGCTGAGGAGCTATGCAAGATTTACAAATTCATAGGTTTCTTCAGAGCCAGGTTTAATTTATAATTTAAGACATGAAATATAATGAATCATCATCGATGAAATATAATTAGGTGTACATAATAAACAAAGTTTGATCGATTCGAGTTCCAAATATTTTTGACAGGTTTCATAGTGGCAACACCCGTAAATTACTAGAAGAGATGTCTGAAGAGGAGAGAGACTACTTTGAAATTGATGTGACAAAAATAGAGTGGAGGAAGTATTTTGTCGAAATTCACATCCCGGGTGTACGAAAGCATCTTATTCATTGAAGCGATCAAGACTGATATGTAGAATATAAATCTATATAATATAAGCAAAATAAATAAGAACATGACTTCTAGATCCAAATCTTCAATATTGTTTAATTTGTATACAATTGAAAATTTGAAATGAGTCCTTCCAATTTATTATTATTATTATTATTATTATTATTATTATTATTATTATTATTATTATTTATTGGTTTTGGTAATTGTCAGTTACAAAAGTCAATTAGTCCAACTCAAAAGCCCAGCTGCGCACCACAGGCCCACACCAACTCCGTATTCGGGTGTAACCCGACCCGAATATGTTTGACCCGATTAGGTCGGGTCAAAACCCAGATAAACCCCATCCGGCCGGATCTATACATTCCTAATTTGAAGACGTAACCCTAGAAGGGTAGAATCAAGTACAGAAAAATCTCGTCTTTTTTTCCGGTGATTGATTTCATTTGACAAAGCAACAAAATCAGTATGGCGTGGAAAGGAGCACTCCGGCAATTAGCTTCGAGTTCAGCGAAATCCGCCGGAAGGAATTCTTCAGGGCGGATCACTATTTTCCACAGAGGCGGCGGAGCGAAGCGGCTGCAGCGAACAATAGATCTGAATCGAAGCACTGCCGCCATGGGCATTGTGGAGAGGATCGAGTACGATCCCAATCGTTCTTCTCGAATCGCTCTAGTGCGATGGGAAGGTGGGATCCACCACAAAAGGAAAGGCTTCAAAGAGGAACCGGATTTGCCGGCGAGGCTCGAATCCACCACCACCACCGCCACCATCCGCGGCGGTCCATTTGCCTTCTCTTCACTGCCGACGAACCGATCGCCGCCTTCTGATTGGTCGAAGAAAACTACCGTGAAAGACGTTTTAACCTCTGCATTTTCCTCTCCAAAGGCCAAGGGAGAGTCATTCGGTAATTTCCCAAGGATAGCGGTGGCGGGGGCGAAGGCCCCTTTCTTCGTTTTCCGGAAGAGAGAGGAAGTCATGAGAGAGAAAGACGGAGGAGAAAACACGGGCACATTCTCTCTTAGTGAGATCCAAAAGTGGAGATCAGATAGCACTGTATGGGCACATAGGATGAAGCGGCAAGCAGCGCTCTCTTGGCCGAGTTTTGTTAAACGGGAAGAGATTTTAGCGAACCAATCGAAGAAGAAGCCGATTACAGATAAAGCCTTACAGAGCAAACCCGATCGGGCAAACGTCACTTATATAATAGCCAGTCATCAAATGGAAGCGGGCAAGATGGTGATGAATTGGTCTAAACCTTCTGAGTAGCCACTCATTACAAGAACAATCGAATCCAATTTGGTAGTAATCTTATTATTCTACTTGGTTTAATTCAAGTTTTGTGGGAATGATTAATTGGATTACGATGTGTGTGAATTCTGTTTTGTTTTCTTCGCACGGAAATCTTAAAGAGGTTTAATGTTTTTCTGTTAGACATAATTTTTGTTTCTTTTTTATCTTGACATATGCGTGTTCGGTTGCGATTCAGTAGAATGTCCGATTGGGCGATTATTTCTTATGCAAAAGGGCTGCTTCCTGCTTATTTTGCTGATCGATACACGCATGCATGGATATTGTAAGAATTTCACAACGAATCACGAGTTTGAGTCGTATGAATAAAGAACATGTTCGTTGTATATGTAACCATGTTCTTGATGTTCTTTTATGTGAATCCTTCGCTCTATTTTTTGTTTTTAAATATATAAAAGGTTCTTGTAGACATGGTGGTGAATACCATAGTTGATAGTTGTTTTCGAATTTCTGACTTCTTCGAAATGCATTTATGGACACTTCATTGTAAACCTGTTAACTTATCATGACTCCGAAAGTAGTGTTTAGAAAATGACGTTCTTCAACGTGACTTCTCAAAGTACGCAAGGGATGAAATATAGAGCAAAGATTGCTTACACGGAGCAACTCTGCAAGATATACGAGTTCCGAGCTTTCTTCGAAGCCAGGTATGAGCATTTTTTGAACAAATTAACATAAAAACGGAAAAGAGAGAAACAATATGTTTAAAACCAACAAAAAAAGAAACAGAGAACTTTATGCACCAGTTAAACATGACGACAACATTCTGTGGCTCCGAAACCTCACAAGTTGCTTAGCCTTATAGGCATGATCATGCTCCGATGAATAACCCTTCAAATAATCTACATGGACTGAGTTGTAACGACGGTGGTGGGGTCCACGTGAGGCCGGAGCACCACCAGTCTCCGGCATGATGATGTCATCATTTGTGTAGAAATCTTCAATATTGTAGGTTTGTGTTGCTGCTGCACCATAAGAGAGGCATTCGTATTTTCTTCGAATTTTGTTCTTCTTCAGTGATTTGTATACTATTGGAATCAGTCCTTCCATTCCTTTTTTTTTTTCTTGTAGATGATTTTGGGGTTGGGAGAGGCAATTCAATAATTTCAAGACTTCGGTTTATATGGATTTGGTGGGAGTGGGAGTCATTTTTTTTAATAATAATAACAATTATTATTATTTTAAATTTTTTTTTTTGTGGTTAACGTTTACTTGACTTGATAAACCATATCATACAAGAAAAATGAAACTTTGAGTGACTTTCATAATCATTCATGGCCCCTCAAAGAAATCTTCTTCTTTCTTGGTATATAAATCTGGTCCACCTATTAATCATGTTCTAAATATGTATTAATTTAATTTATATATTCTAAAAAGAATTGACTCGTTCTACAGCATTAAGACCAAAATAATGTAGTAGTTGCATGACTTGGTCAACCATTCTTTCATTTTTTTTTTTGTATTTAAATTAATCATATTATCCTCTTAAACCACTTCAGATCACTCTACTTCAATCATTGTATCCTCCAAAATCCACTCTCAAAAGTTTGTAACAACGGGTAAAAAGCACGACGAGAGTCGAAAACATTACAATATAATTCGAATTCGACACGAAAGATAATACTAATACGAAGAATGAAACAACTATTTGACCTGGCTTTCATGGCAGCAATAAGTCCAGTTTGAATCATCAGAAGCAACTAAGCCACCCCCATCAGTACTAATACTAATAGACTCTGCATATACACTCCGTTTCTCCATCACCGATTCTTCCTTCCCTCTAGCTGAAATACGAGGTTCGTAATCAAGAATCATCGGAGACAAATCGTTGTCTACCCTCGGACCATTTTCTTTATTTTCAACTCCCATGCAGTTACTTCTCTCACCACCTAGGTATGCCTTTTCGTCTTCATCAGACAAGCATCGACAGAAATCAAGTTCGTCGGTATTCGTCTCGACTGTTCCACTTGCCAGCTCATCGTCCCGCCACGATATCTTTATCCGAGATAACTCCAAATTATCTAATAATGTAGCATCATTGGATACCCAAGAAGAAACACTGTCCATGTTTTCTTGATGTCGATTAATGCCATTGTAACTTGGTGGACCCCACATCGACACCTCACTCCTGGGTGACAGCTTCACCATGTCGAGAGTTTCTCTTATCGAATCGAGTTCAGACAGAACAAAATCATCAGTGTGATGTTTTTCTAACCTTGACCTTTCATTACAGACATCTGTGCTGAAATCCGAGTTTGGTGTCTCAACGATATCTCGACTACTTAAAGAAACGGTAGATCGTGTCGAATTAGCCGACAAAAACCCATCCTTATTCTTGTTCCAATTTCGCCCTTCATCGGCCAAATTACCTATGCTGCCACTCCCACTATATCTACTTTCATTACACACAAAATCGGATGCATTTCCGCATAAACCAGAAGGCGAAGATATTATTACATCAAGTGATGCACCCGAATCAATATCACACGCCATACGACATTCGTCTGCCTTGTTCTTACAATCACTTCCTTCATTGCAAGGAGACAACAGCCATCGAACCGAAGCCTCGGCGAGTAAAGGGATCGAAGGATCCCGCAACAAATCATCGGTCAAATCCTTTTCATCCTCAAAAAGGTTGACTTTTTCGGAACCCCCTTTAAGACTACCTCTACGCCTGCATTTTCTCTTGTCCGTGACACCCGAGATGAGGTGGCCTGCACCGTAACAAACAGGAGTTGCCGCCGAGTTTAAAACCAGTATTTTAGAATGGGACTGGTTTTGAATTTCGGGCGATAACGAGGCCTCGACCGGAGGTGTTTTCACAGTGGCGACACTGTTATTGTTAACTCTCTCATCTTTCGAAACTTCGATCACAGATCGTAAACCGGGCCCGCTTGCTAATTTACCCACAGGAGTACAATTCAATGTACTATTGTTAGCTACTCCAAGCAGCTCAAAGGGTCGCTCGATTGAACCGTTTTCTTGCGATTTTTTCGTCTTTGCCCTAAATTGTTCGGACCCTTTCTTCAATTTGGTCACGCGGTTGTTCTGAACGGATGAAAGCTTCGATCGTTGGGCATTTTTGTAAATTGGTTTTGCTTTGTTTTCGATGTTTTGACTGTGGGTGAGGGTTTGAGGTGGGTTGGTTCTGGATTTCTGCGGAAAGGGTTTTTTCGGTATTTCATTTTCTTTGGATCTGGATCGCAATTTCTTTTCGGGCTCATTGTTCGCTGATTTGGGGAAGGTTTTCAATTTTTTGTCGAGATGGGTTGTCGAAGAAGAAGAAGACGACGAATATGAAGAACATGAATTTGAAGAGAGCAAAAAACGTAAACAATTTTTGGGAGCTAATAATTTACCAGAAACAGCAGCTGCTGAAGAAGACGAAGAAGAAAGATTCGATTTTTTTTTGCTTTTGTTTTTCAGATTAGAAAACCCATTGAGATTCTGCAATGGACTCCTCTTCTCGCAGCTCTCATCCTTCTCTCTCCTCAATTTCTTCCTTTTGCCCTCTTTCTCCATTGTTGTCTGCTCTGCTCTCTCTAACGAGGTTTTCCTTGTGACAGCGAATTGAAAATGAATAATTAATGGAGTTTACCGTTGGTTTCAAAAAGTGACAACGGGCGGAGGGTTGTTGTCTCTTTTTGCAAATTCGTCTTTTTGTGGGGGGCTTGCTCTAATTTATTGTAAGATTATAATTAAGGAATTATCAATTATCCATAGTCATAGATTCTTGGCTATGTTTTCATAATTTATAAATTATGAGTTCTAAATTTTATCATTCAATTTGAATTATTTTCTTCTAGATTTCTTTATTTAAATTATACTTAATTGAGATTTTAATTCAAATCTCTTTATAATATCTCTTAATGCAACAAAAGTTTTTCGGTTCGTCTTTTTTTTTTTTATCCTTTCTATCTGCTTAACGCATTTTTAGTCAGCTCGTAACTTACCACTTCTTGCTCCACTTTTTTTTGGTAAGCTCGTCACCCAGCACTTCTTGCTGCTCTTTTATGCGACCCCAAACATACCGGGAATCTTCATTCTTCCGAGCTGTCTGTTGGCGGACCTTATACAAATGGATTTTTCCCCAGTCTGGCCCATTCTATTTCTCGTCACTCATAGGGCTTCTGGCCCAATAAACTTAATTATGTAGATCGGATCTAAGTCTACCAAATCGAACCGGTCACCATATATTTAGAATTCATCTTGCAAATTTTTTGGGGAATCTATTTTACAATTGCATAGGATTTTATACTTATTTTGCCAATAATTTGATTATGTTCATTTCATGATTTTTTTAATTTTCTTTCAAATTAATAATTTGTTAAATATTTGTAATGTGATCTAAATGGTCCATCCTAAATTATTTAACTTAAATCCAACATATTAATCAACTAGGGGTCTGCAATTATTTTTTCAAAATTAAACTTTGATTGATTTTTTCCCAATTTAAACAAAGCAATTAAGAGAGTAAACATACAGTGATAATTCTTTATTTATTAAACTAGTGATAATTAAGTCAAATGAATTCCTTTTTCACATATGTACGTACTTTGAGAAAGGCAAGTTCACAACATCCAAACAAAGCCTTAAATTAGTTCGGTCCGTACTTTCTGCCCAATTTTTAATTACATACATAATTGAGTTGCTCCCAAAACCCCAATCGAGAAAGTATCAGATCAAAACAATGGCGGAACGCAAGAAGATCATCATCGATACCGATCCCGGCATTGGTATATAAACGCCAATTTGAGTTATATTTTTGTTTTGCTTTGAAATTTCTCTCTCGTATTGATTTGTGAGAAATTCCCAGTTTGTTTTGGTTTGGAACTGATGTTGAGATGAAATTCCGTTGATCAGATGATGCGATGGCGATTTTTCTGGCGTTGCAATCGCCGGAAGTTGAAGTAATTGGTCTGACTACTATTTTCGGCAATGTCTATACTACCCTCGCCACCAGAAATGCTTTGCACTTGGTAATCTCTCTCTCTCTCTCTCTCTCTCTCTCTCTCTCTCTCTCTCTCTCTCTCTCTCTCTCTCTCTTACTTTTCACAGTTTGGATCGAAATTTGAGTTGAATTTCTGATCTGTAGGGTACACTGATTTTGTTTTGATGAGTAGGGTACACTGTTAACCTGATCTAATTTGTTGTAGCTAAGGAACACTTGTGTATTTGTTCTATAACTAGTGTAGCAGCCTAGGAGTTGTTCATTAAGAAATTAGCGATCGATTTCGATTTAGATGATACAGTTATTGCGATGGATAACATAAAGTTTATTGTACTGTATGCGAACTATTTTATGACCTTGTTCTTGTTCCATGGGAAATTCTTTGGATTCTGAGAATTCGGTATTGAACAAACACTTTTGGGTGTGGTGGGACTAAGCTGACGCCTATTTCTTATCAGTCAGTTTTTATACATTAATCGGAATATTCATATCATTGGATATTTTGATCGTAACTTCTATTTTAATATTGCAGTTGGAGATTGCTGGAAGGACAGATATTCCCGTGGCTGAAGGATCTCACGTGACCATCACTGTATGCATGATTCTACTATGTGCAACTATTTTTTCGTTTTTATACTTCATTTTAGAAACAGAGTGTAGACTTTTGGATTTTCTGTTTTGACTGTCAATTTCAAATCAGTCAGTAAGTATATGCTTTGGAAATGTTTATTTACGTTTAGGTTATCGTCGTGCAGTTCTTACATGAATCGCTAGTGCAGGAAGAGTTTTATGGTCAATATGATGAACTCTTTAGCTGTCTTTTCCCATTTGGGCAGAAGAATTTCCTCCGACCAAATTTAGGATTTAACCGGTTTAGTATTAACGGATAAGGTTATAGACAATATAGTGTGTTGGAATTTCATTTCTCGATTATCTAAAATGTGCAGAAAAGTACTGCATGATTGCTTGGGTACACAACTTCTTGCCAGACCATGAAGCTACTTTATTTCCAGTTTCCATTTCTGCAATTACTCACGAACTAGGAAACCAAACTGAACAATGACCATATAATTAGAAATTAATGAATGCTGGCAAAATCTTGTCTGATCACGATTCTTTTTCTTTCTTGTTTTATTCTTTTGTATTGATTTACTGAGCAAGTTTTTGTTTGGTATGATTAGTACAATCACTTTTCATTTATAGAAAGGTACGAAGCTACGAATTGCTGATTTTGTTCATGGTACGGATGGACTGGGAAATCAAAATTTTCCTCCGCCCAAAGGGAAGCAAATTGATCAATCTGCCGCAGACTTTCTTATCCAACAAGCTGCTCTTTACCCAGGGGAGGTCACTGTGGTGGCTTTAGGGCCTCTAACAAATATTGCACTGGTTAGTTTCTTGAATTTCCTTTGTAATCGATAGCAATGTGTTGCTTCTTTCTTTAATATTTATGAAAATATCTATTAATGCAGGCTATACAGTCAAATCCTTCTTTTGTTAAAAATGTTGGTCAAATTGTCCTTCTTGGTGGTGCGTTTTCAGTCAACGGAAATGTGAATCCGGCATCTGAGGCAAATGTTAGTTTTCGAACAAACTTGTTTTATTTATGTGTGCAAAAATTCTTTTAATTTTAAAATATTTTCCTTTTGTTATGATACCGACAAGATTTTTGGAGATCCCGATGCTGCGGATATTGTATTCACAAGTGGAGCTGATGTTCTAGCTATAGGAATCAACGTCACCCATCAAGTTGTTCTGACTGGTATAATTGGACGAAATCATTTTAGAATTAAGTGAATACTGAATAAGCCTTCCAAATCTTGCAATTAGCCTATTCTCATTTATTCTTGCCTTTATTTTATTTTTTTACAGATGCCGATCGAGAGAAGCTGGCAAAATCGAGTGGAAAGTTTGCGCAGTATATTTGCAAGATTTTAGATGTGTACTATTCTTACCATCATGATGCCTATAGCACAAAAGGTTTGGTCTGATGAACAAGTAAATTAGATAATAGATAAAAAGATTATAAAAGATTTGTTTGATGTGAATACTGTACTGCCATCTGATGCAGGTGTTTATCTTCACGACCCAGCAACTGTTCTTGCAGCTGTCGACCCTTCATTGATAACCTATGTAGAAGGTGTCGTCCGTGTTCAGACAGTGGGCATCACTAGGGGTCTCACATTATTCTATAACAAGCAGAAAAGGTACAACTGTGTAATTCTATGCGAATGACTTAGAAATAACTGGCCATTGCAGGATAAACAAGAGATGTTATAAAACTATTTATAGCTAATATATAACATTGTGTATGGTAAAATATGATTGCAGTGCAATCTTCTAAGGCCTCGTTTGGTTGCGGAGATTAGCCATGATTAACTAAATAATTGGACTTTGTTTAATGTTTGGTATCCCCTATAACTTGCTGGGTCGACCCGCAAATATTATGTTGTCATGGCTTCTCTTGCCTTCTACGCATGTTTTTTATTGGATCATCGAAGGTCCAGTTATATAACTGGGTTTCATTAGATTATTTAGTTGTATATTGACTAATCTTATATTGGCAATCAAACGAGACCTAAATATTTAGGTTGAACCAGTGAACCATATCTTCAGCCTGATTAATTTTGTATGGTACAGTAGTCTGTCCTCTTAATATCTGCCGTTTGTAGTGATCTGCGGTGAACTAACACGTTTTGAATTTTAACTTTGTACCAAGGTTTGCGGAAGTTACTGAATGGTCTGATTTACCGACAGTCAAGGTTGCAGTTACGGTTGATGCTTCTAGAATGGTTGAATTGGTGATGGAGAGGCTCATGCACTCGTAAATTTGCTTGGATATAACTCTGTAATTTATTTTCTTTTTTTCCTTAATCTGTATCTGGTTTTTATATATTAAATCTGGTTCTGCTCTTTTAATCTCATTAAGATTAAAACCAACATTCCTCGACTTTGAAATTGTAAATCTATATCAGCTACAGATGGAATGACCCATGATCATTACACTTCTTTGTTTAAGTTTGCTCCGAAAATTAGCACCAGAGGACTACTTGGGTTTAATCTTTTTAATAAATTGGGTCGGATCATAAGTTTTTCTAGGGTTGGGTCATTTAATTAATCGGCCGGGTCATACCTACTGTATTGGGCCTGTTTATAATTGCACCGAGTATTAATTAATTGGGCCGAGTAATTAATAACTTATGTTGGGGCTTTTTTTAATTGGGCAAAATCATAAATTGTTTATGTTTGGTTGGGCCGAAAATGGTCGGCCTGTTATTTAATTGGGTCGAATAATTAGTTGTTAATGGTCGGCCTTTTATAAAATTGGGACGAGTTACAAGTTGTTCATTTTGGGCCGTCTAAATATTGGACCTTGGTAATTTTCCTTGGGTTGGCGGGGGAGAGGGCGAAATAGAAGCATTCACTGGCCTTTGTTTTTTCGTTTTTATTTCCTAGCCTGTGATTTTGGCATCTAATATAGAATATTATTATGTAACAAAACCAAGTCAAGCGAGAGAAGCGAGCTATCTACAATGAGGGAAGCTGTCAAACCTGAATAGGTCAACAGCAAACAGATGCTACAATAGTTCCGTGGAGTTCTCTCTCGATTTGTCCACCATTGAATCATCACTCATTAATGATTATAGCAGTAGTAGACTCTCTCTACTTACCCCGTTGGAAAAATCTCAGTGGACACCACATCCAAATACGTTGTTTCCCAAGAGACTTGCGTGTGTGTGTGTGTGTGTGCTGGTGCTCGCTCCCTCCCTCCCTTGCAAGAAATTGTGCTCAAGCAATTTTCATAGCAACAGGTTTTCCTCGACCCAGAGAGAATCCCTTTGTGCCATCTGGCATGCGAGGAACAGAAGACGCTTTATTAGCTAAATTTAGCTTCTCAGCAGTATTGAAAGAAACCTCTGACTGCGCAGATCCTAAGATGTTTCCTCCGTTAACCGAATGCTGATGTCGTCCACGACCATGCCCATGCCCGTGTCCCTTTCCCTTGGCCTTGCTACTGCCACCTGTGTTGCGTCCTTTCCTATGTGCATTCCCTTTTCGATAATTCTCCAACTGTACAGTCAAAATGTAACCTCGTAAATCTGAGTCTTGAAATTTGAAAAGAAAAAAGCATTTTACAGGAGCTCCAGTAAGTGAGAATGCTTTATGTACGATTCTGTCTAATATTCATCTTCCTATTTAATATTTTCATCGAAAGAACGGAACGTTCAAGCGTGGTGCTAATTTTAGAATCATATGTAACTTCCTAGAAACATCAAGAACAGGGTGAACATAGGAATTGGATGGATGAGAAAATGTGCATTAAAGAATAGGAACATACTCGAATAATAGCACACTTTTATGTTCATTTAGATAAGAATGTCCGTTACCTGAATTTCATGATTTTGTGCATCACATTGTTTCAATGAATCTTCCAAGTGATTCTCCTCAAAGCCCTGCATCTCCGCCACAGCCGTCTCATCTTTCTTACCCGAGAGCTGACCTTCATGACCAACTTTCTTCGTTTGTGCATTACTAGGTTTTAACTGTAAATTGCATATAATGTATATATTAATACATTAAATTTTGTTATTCAGTTAATCAACCGTTGTTCATGATCATCAAAACTACTTGTGCCTAAAAACACACAAGTCACAATATTAACTAAAAAAAGAAACAGGAACAGACAAAACCTAGACACTTTCATGGAAGATATTTCTTGGAACTAAAATTCAAGAATATACGAATAATCGTCGTTGAAGTAAAGCTAGATGTTTCTTGTTAAAACAATCAACAGTCAAGATTCAAGACTACACGGTACTAACATTTAACTGGAAATAGTATTTGCAGCAATTGTTTCTTTTTTTCAGGTTATTGCTTGTCGAAATAAATGCAGACTTACCGCACTTGTTAGCAGCAAGCGAACTTTTAGACTTCTCCTCCAATTGCCCTCGTCTTTCAGTTCAGCAACCTGCACAAAGTGCTAGCAGAATTAACACAAATTCTAAATATCGAGTGGGGTGTTAGATTAAGTTTATATGAAGGGTAAGGCAGAATAGAGATAATACCGCTTTCTCTGCTGCTTCAACAGATTGAAACTCCACAAAGGCATGAAACTACATGACGATACCAAATGAGGTTAGGGAAAATTTTACATAGAATGAACATAGAAACAAGTTGTAGCAGTTCCAGATTTATAGCCATAGATTCTATAACTGTAGCATGCAAATCTTGTGGAGCCAAATCTCTAGTTGGCAAGTACAGCAGAACTCCTGTTCGTTTACTCACTGAAATGTGGAAGAACTATATCCTACTCTCTTACACTCTCTAATCACCTAATTTCTCTATAACTTCTCCTCGTCCTCTTTGAAAAAAACCATAAAAACTAAAAATGCACAATTTTAAGAGACATTGACCTCATTTCATCATTCCACTAAAGATGCCATATCTTTACGAGAGTCTGTCTATCTTAACTTGTTCCGTCAGACAAAATGAAAACATTACTATGTAATTTATAACAGTATTCCACGATATCTAACAGAAAACAACAAAATTTTACTTGCAACCAAAAAAAAAAAGAAAAAAAAAAGTTGATTTAGTTGAGAAGCATATTTAAAGCTCTAAGTAGATCTGTGATGCAAGTAAACTCTAGCTACTTAAATGTATACCTTGCCAATGAAGTGCAATCCATCCCCACTTCCTGATCTAGATGCAGATGAAGCACCAGCATTTGAATTTTGAGGCGGACAGGTACGAATTGACTTCACGCTGATAGCATCGTTAAAAAATGCGGAAGGAAGAGCAAAAGCAAATTAATTCTAAACAAACAAATATATATATATATATATATATAGCATTCAATGATGTGAAAGATAAGCATAATGTACCTCCCAACAGATGAGAAAATTTTCATGAGGTTCTGGTGAGAGTGATCCTCAGGTAAGTTTTCAGCAATGACAATGCGCGACTATAGACAAGGAGATGAACAGTGATCAAGGAAGAGATATAGGTGCAAAAGGAAAATTTCTGAACTTAGTTACTAAATTAAAGCGACATTGCAAAGGTAGGACGGGACTGAATTTCATATGATAAAGAGCAGAGGAAATAAATTAAACCTACTTGCAGCTCTTCCATATCTGATTCAGTCAATGGATGTTGGCGTTTAATCTTTTTGCCATCTTCACTAACTAGCTGGAAAACCAAAAATTAACCATTAACCAGAAAGGAGAATGACAAAAACTACCAAGGAAGTCAAATAGACTAATGCAAAAACAATCGAATAATATAAAATCCAGTGAGGATTTTCCAATAACCGTTAAATTACCAGTTTGTTTGAGCTCCTTAGGATACTAGCAAGTTCTGTGCTATCAGCGATGGCAGTTTTGATCTTCTTGAAAGAGGCGACCACCGAAAGTGGCACTGCACAACGTGAAGGTAAGGAAACACACAAGAGTTAAGAATCGGTATTGAAAAAAGAATTTAGCAACATCCCTTGAGTGTCCCACAGAACATTAATATATTGCACACAAAAGTCCAAAACATAATGCTGCATGAATGGAATCAATATATGACGTCCTAAGTACAATACCATATCTTACATTTTCAATTTTACTATCTACAATTACTTTCTCAGTTTTACTATCGACAATTACATTTTCTTCAAATCACAGAGTTTAACTCATCACTAACCTATTTGTACTATGTTTGACCAGCAAAGGAATTTTGTAAACCATAACTGGTGTTAAGGCAAGAATAATCGTACATTCTCTTCTTTTCACTCCAGCCCAAAGGAAAATGGGATAGATAATCAGTGAAATTCTTCAATGAGTATACAAACAGAAAACGAAATGTAACAAAATAGTTATGAGACCAAATTCAAAAATCATGCACAGTCCACAACCTAAACTAAGAACTTGTCTTCAATTTAGTGATATATGAACATCCTTAATAAGGTTCAAGCTAATATTAGATTCCAACTAAAATACTTGAATGTGGGAACAAGAATTTGTAGGTCTGTCCACTACTACCTAATAGTATACGTTTAACATAGCCGTAGACGAATGCCAGCCGAAACAAAATCATCCAACCACCATCAGACATCTATCATCCAACCACAATGATTTATAACTAAAGTAAGTAGAACGGGATACTTGTTCAAGGACATTAACGCCTTAAATGTGGAAGCTTAATAGAAGAGCATAATGATAAGAAGAACCTCACCATATCCTTCAGGATCTTTCCTCATGAACTTAAATAACTGATCAGTCGTAGCCAAATTGATATCACTGAAATAGAACTCGACCTGTAAAACAAAAATACTAAATTAACAACTGAAAGAATTTCTTAAAAATAATCATCAAAAATATTTAGGAAGTCACCTAAAAGGCACCGGAAAAGAATTGACTTGTCAGATTACACGAAGGTGTCTAAATGTAAAGGAACACCAAATGTTTTACTGTGAGTGACTAGAACCCACCATAGGGTTTTTGTCTGACCATTGACAAAGTTACAGGATTACATCTCAACCGATTGGAATAAATTGAAAGAAATGCATCCAAGGGTAGGAGAACAAAATTAAGGGGAGATCTTACTAAATGAACTAACATATCCTGGAACCATGATGAGCTTCTTTTGGCATTATCTGGTTGTGGAAGATGCATTTAAAGCTTTGCTCATTCTTATATTAAACTAAATAGAACATTTTACACATGTACAAGCTTATGTTAACTTACTTCAGACAACCAATACGGGAAATTATCAACAGCAGAGTAGGTAAAAGTGAAATGATAAAACATTCAATCTTAATATTATGAAGATACCATAACTCAAATGGATCACATGTATGTTAGTACTGATCACTACCACACCATTAAAATCAACAAAACAAATTTATCAACTACTCCTAGAACCGGCAGCTTGGAACTGATATAGTGTGTGTCATTGTGCAGACCTTCAACGTCATTGCATTTACTTCCCAGCGGACATCTCCAACACAAAGACCAAAATTCGGTGATAACAAGTCATAACATACATGAACATCCTTACTCCGGTCACAAATACGAGAATGACAAAATACTCCCTAAAGAACTAACAGCTTCGGTTAAGACCCAAGTTCAGCGACTTGAAAAAGTAGACACAAACAAAATACAAAGATGATTAATGAACAAACAACTAATATATGCCAGCGAAAAAAACGCATCACTACTATATCATTTACACATAATGACACATAATGAAAGGAACAGCACTAAAAATCACCAAAAACCGTAAATAATGAACTATAGTTTGCGAATACAAAAATAACTAAGTTTATCCACCTGATTGATAATTTTCTGATGAGCATCGGGCAAGCCATTTCTCTTCGAAGTCGGAGTGCCGCCATTGCTGCCATCAGCCTCGAACTCCACGGGACTCACTGGATTCACACTGTACCCATAAAACGGCGGCGCGTTTTGGGGGTAATAGTTCTCATATCCGTAGTAAGGTGGTGGCATAGTAGGCACAAAAGCCGGCGGCCGCACGTAAACCGGTCGCAACAGCGGCGGCGGGGGCGGAGGTGGCGCGGCGGCGGGTGAGGCGGAAGTGGAGGAGCGGGGAACGAATTCAGGAGCCTTGGCGCTGAGCTTTCTGCCGGTGAATGAGTTTGATCGATTTAGGGCTTCGGGAGCCTGCTCCTGATCCATCATCAATCAGAGATGCGGCAGAAAGCGTCTCCGTACGAATCGATTCGTTAACAATTTGAACTGATCTACGATTAAAACTACTGAATTGAAGATTTTCTAGGTTTAATTTCGAGCAGAATGATGAAGATCTTTATACGGAGAAGTTTTACAGAGGTAGAGAAGAGAAGAGGAGAAAGGGGAGCGTGAAAAGACAAATCACAGGATATTTCGGATTTCAACACTACATATATATATATATGTATGTGTGTATGTGGACTAGGGGTGTGAACGAGCCGAGCTCGAGCCGAGCTCGCCTCTTTTGGCTGGCTCGAGCTCGAGCTCGAGTCTATTTTGTCGAGCTCGAGCTCGAGCTCGTCGAGTTCTTCTTTTTTTGGCTCGAGCTCGAGCTCGCGTTAATTTTGTCGAGCTCGAGCTCGAGCCCAATCTTTTTTTTTTTTTTTAAATATTTTTTAATTATTATTTTATTATTAAAAATTATTTTAAAAAAATAAAAAATAAAAACTAAATTATGATTATATATTTTTTTAATATTTGTATTTATTTCTATAATATTTTATATTATTATACATTATTTAAATAAAAATAACATATAAAAAATAAAAAAAAATAAAAAAAAATAAAAAAAAATAAAAAAATAAAAAAATAAAAATAAATCCGGCTCGCGAGCCGGCTCGCGAGCTGATGAACAACTAAAATCCGGCTCGAGCTCGGCTCGTCAGAAAGCTCGAGCTCGCGAGCTCGAGCTCGAGCTCGAAAACCTCGAGTCCGAGTTCGAGCTTTTTACGAGCCGGCTCGTCGAGCTCACGAGTCGGCTCGGCTCGTTTACCACCCCTAATGTGGACTCGGATGAAAATATCAACAATAATATAAAAATACATAAGAAAAAATGGAGAAATAATCTTTTTTAGGTTCCAAGATGGAGTTTGATAAAAGAAACAATAATCAATGTAATCTAAAAAAAAATATCATTATTTTTTCATTTTTTTTTTCTCATATGACTTTTATAACAAATCATATTTGTGCAAAATCCTAATCCGCTTACATAATCTTTTTCGTTTTTTTTTCCCTCTAACTTTTGCAATTTATTTGTAACTCTCTCTCCCTCACACACACACACACAGAGAAGTGAATTTTTTTTATCTTAACTGTTTTTCGCAGTCTAATATAACATTTTCTTATCTTGAGATAATTTAAATTTTACAATTAATTATTTTAAAATTATTTAAATACAATTTAATTATCATATATTCAAAGTTTTCTTTGTTTTTGCAATGTTATCCCGTACTTGGCACGGGAAGAATTGCTTAATTAGTTGTTTTTAATTTCATAATGAATCAACTTATTATAATATTAAAGGGGATTTGATTAAATAAATATTTATGTTAAAATCGGAAAATAGTGAAACCAAACAAACATGCCGTCCGTACTAAATGACACGTCCGTGGGCCAAAG
This sequence comes from Erythranthe guttata, assembly GCF_056151865.1. Lineage (NCBI taxonomy): Eukaryota > Viridiplantae > Streptophyta > Magnoliopsida > Lamiales > Phrymaceae > Erythranthe > Erythranthe guttata. The sequence goes on from NC_142546.1 coordinate 24,903,067, forward strand.
GTAATTGGTTCATTAAGTTCAAATTGGGCCTTTAGAAGAACATGATATTTTCCAACTATAATTTTTAAACAAACTAGAAAGTCTTAAGAAACGGAAATCAAAATTTCAATAATTTGATATAAATAAAACTTATGATGGATAATGGAGGAAAAATACAAGTCGACATTTGCCATATATAGTTTTATTTTCTTTTAGATAATTTCACGTGGTCTCGTCTGTGAACCCATTTACCAACTCCGTCAACTTGCACAATCGACCCCAAGTTGTAATTGATTCTGTATTCTTAATTTTCAATTAATTTAATTAACGTGCTTTGGATGGCGATTATAACTAATTAAAGCATTTCAAACCCGATTCCCTTGACCAAAACCAGCTCCTTTATTTTAATAACACGAGGATGCCACATATCATAACTAAAGGATGGCGATCAGATATGGATTTTTTTCCGTAAGATAACACATAATTGATGGGTGGATGTAATTACTCAAACAAGAGGTTTTTTTTTTTTTTTTTTTTTTTTTCCGTAATTTAATCTAATTACCACCTTAGCGGAGATCGGAGATCGTAATTTAATTTCTCAATATATATATATATATTTTAACGGACCACCTTGACCCCTATAAATGTAGTATAAAAATAGATCACAATCCCGGCTCGAGAAACAAATCCATCCTTCATCAATTTGTTTAATTCCCAAGAAGGAAAAACAGAAAAAAACATATAATGGAGGCGGTCAATAACTACAAGCATGGGGAGGAAGACGAAGCAGCTGTAGTGGCAATGGCCGCTTGCGGTGCTTACATGCTCCCGATGGCTCTGAACGCCGCCGTTGAACTAGACGTATTCGAGATCATCGCCGCCGCCGGAGACGGAGCCCGACTCTCGTCTTCCGATATCGCCTCTCGGTTCCCGACCGCCGCCGATGGTACAGCCGTCATGCTCGAATCCATGCTGCACATGCTGGCAGCTCACTCGTTGCTTATTTGTTCTGTTGAGAATGGCGGCGGTGGTGTACGGCGGTACGGGATTGCTCCGGCGGGAAAGTTCTTCGTGAGGGACGAGAGCGGCGCGTCGTTTTGCGAGTACCTCGCGTTCGGTGCCAAAGAAGCAAAAATGGATTTCAGGTGCGTAGCACCACTCGCGAGTATTAAATTGTTGTAGTCACTTAAATATAATATACTTATAAAAATAAAAAACTTAAATATAATATATATATATATATATATATATATATATATATATATATATATATATATATATATATATATATATATATATATATATATTTGAACCTCCATATATTAATACAATCGGGACTAGCAAAATTCTATTAATTTGGCAAAATCGATAGGCGAAGAAATTATTATTCAAGCGATGTTATTAAATTAATTTATGATCGAGGTTCTACTATACGTCTGAATTCGATACTTTTTTTTATGCACGCACAGTTTGAAAGATATAGTTCTTGAAGGAGGTAATACATCTGAAAAGGCATTTGGAAAATCATTTTACGAGTTAATGGAATCCGACGTGGAAATGAATAAGATGTTTAACGAATCGATGGGTTCCCACTCTATTGTAGTAATGAAAAAGGTTGTTAAAACCTACCAAGGTTTCGAGGGTTTGAGTTGTCTAGTGGATGTCGGAGGTGGCACCGGTTCCGCTCTATGTACTATCGTTTCCAACTACCCATCTATTCACGGCATCAACTTCGATTTGCCCCACGTCATCAAAACGGCGCCGTCGTACACCTGTAAAATTTTATTTTTTTCTCTCTCTCTCTTCTTTCTTGTTCTTATTGAAATTCCCATTAATTTTTAATTTTTTTCTTGGGGAAGCCATTGAGCATATTGGTGGAGATATGTTTCTCGAAGTACCGAAAGGAGATGCCATTTTGTTAAAGGTACAACATATTTTTTTTTAGACGTAACGATTTTGTTATATATTTATATATATGACTGGGTGATTTTGCACTGTATATCTATACAAAGTTTATACTGCACAATTGGGGTGACGAGGCATGCGAAAATCTGTTGAAGTGTTGCTACAAATCACTGCCAAACAAAGGGAAGTTGATCGTGATGGATTATATAATGCCACACACGCCTCAAACCGATATTCATGCAATGTACGCCTCTCAAATGGACCTTGGGATGACGACTATGCTTGCAGGAAAAGAAAGGACAAGAGACGAGTTTGAAGTCCTTGCAATGAAAGCCGGTTTTGCGGGGTTTAAGGTTGTCTGCTACGTTTATGGGATGTGGATTATGGAGTTCATTAAGTCGGCTTAAGCACCCGTATTTCATCGAACGATTCCTTATAAAGTAGTCGCTCGAAATTTGAACTCATTCCACAGTAGTAGACGAGTCTCTCGGACTAAGTTTAAATTCTTTTGAACGACTAGCTACTCTAGCTACATGTACCTCTATCATTTTTTTTTAATGTTCGTGGTTGGAATAAATGATTTTTGTTTAACTACCAAGTGTTATGAAAATTGATATTTGATGCTTAATTTGATTATTCACCACTACAACTGATGCAACAAACTATTTATCTTCAAATTTTGTCAACACATTCGAACATGGCAAAAATTTTGTAAAATAATGTTAGCTTTAATGTTTTACACCAACGTAACCATAGCAGAAGTTAGTTAATGGGGTAGATATATAGGATCACAATAATCAGCATAAATTCAGTAGGTTTTCCGCATCCCACATGAAAGTTGTCGAGATCGCGGCCAACTTACTACACGATAATGTATTAAGTGACTCGTCGGCCGGTTGTCGCTATTATAATTACTTACCTTCAATGATAGAATGGAAGAACATGTATGTATGTATGTATGTATGTATGTATGTATGTTGTATATATGTATATACTTGAGTTTAGTGGAGAACTATTTATGCGTAGAAATATACATTATTTTCATATTTTTATCTCTAAAGTATAATAAATTTATTGGTAAATTAAGAAAATCCCCGAATTTAGACTAAATTACGAAAAACACTGTATCTACACGTAATTATCAAAAAAAAAAACCAATGTTTGTTTCCATCTTACACCAATCCCCTTCTAATGTGATTTTTCACGGATATTTCCCGAAAAATAGTGATTATACTACAGATGGACGTGATATTTTTTTATGCTATTTCTTAAAGAAAAAAACTACTCTCAGGGGGGCTTTTACATATAATTTTTATTCTTTTTAAATAACATTTTCACATTTTTTTACTATGTATTACAGTATATTTACCCCCTCTAAAGGTAATTTTTGTCCTTAAAAAGTAGCATAAAAAAATGCAATGTTTGCGGAGGTAGAATTGACATTTTTCGGGAAAAATATTACTTGAAATTATTTTTAAAAAAAAAATCTTTGAAAAATCACAACGTAAGAGTGTCGGTATAAGACAAAAACATGTGTCAGGAGAATTTTGATAATTAGGAACATGTATGGTTGTTTTTTATAATTTAGCATAAGTTCAGAGGTATTTTCGTAATTTAACCTAATTTAATTACAAGGACAACTGGATAAGATAAACGGATCGAATCGTTGCATTAAATATGAGATCCGTTTCTAGGTGGCTCAATCAATCTGATTCAGGCCACATGATTTTCCAATTCATTAATGAATCACGCACGTGGACTCTCTGTGATATTTTAAATAAGAATACACAATTCAAGAAGTGATAATAAATCATAATTAATTTGTCTTACAGAGAATGCTACTTGTCATAAATTTTATAATTTGGCAATAGATTAATTGTTTTGCAGTTATGGCTGTAGACAGCCCAGCTGGTAAATCTCTAGCTAGTCAGTCCTACACGGTGCACATGTTGATATTTTAAATAAGAATATAAATTTAAAGTGATAATAAATAGGATTTATTAGGGATAACCCCTTGTTGAGATTTTGTAATGAACTAGATTCATTTGATATTTCCCTTTTTGAGATACACCTAATTAGGCCAACTTGGCACAATATATTATTTAATTTCCCCTATAATACCCCTATTTTATTTTTGGACGGCGGGTTTTTCCTTATCGACGTGATATGGGATTGCTGATACGTTGCCTATAATCACGGATTAAAATTACGTGAGTATATTGGTGCTTTCATCGTTTTCATCATTATCAAAGCGTATACAATCGGGCTAGGAAGAATTTTTCAATGCCGTGGTAGTATTCTCGGATCGGAGTGTTTTATCTGGTTAGTATGTACAGTTTTTTTTCGTTTATTTTTTGTCTGTCATGTGCAAGTGTTGTTGTGTTATGGTGGTTAGCCATTATAATGTTTGTGTTGATATGTTGATTCAATTGGTATTAAAGTAAATCGTTTAAAAAAAATTACGTCGTCACATATATATCATTATTTTTGTCTGAAGATGTTTGTCTTGGAGGAGGATTCACGTAGTCGGAAGAGGAGGGTTCACGTAGTCTGACCAGAGTTGTTTTGTATGAGTGTCGTAGTTGGTTTACGCAGTAGTCGAAATAAATATTTGGTGTGGTCGAGTTGATGAAGTTGAACCTGATTGATAGTTGTTTTGTTTGTTTACAGCAGTCGATTTTAATGTACTCGGTAGTACATTAAAATATATTTGGTAATCTATTTTAATCGATTATTTGTATTATGCATTTTTTAAGTTTAAATTATTTTGAACGACTAGCTACTCTAGCTACATGCACCTCTATAAATTTTTTTTTTTTTAATGTCGTGGTTGGAAAAAATGATTGGGTAAATTCCACTTTACCCCCTTGTACTCTGCCCAAGAACCACTTTACCCCCTCGTACTCTTAATTTCGTCGATTTACCCCCTTGTACTTGTACAATTTCCCAATACAACCCTCTTCGTCAACTTTTTTCGATTTTGACTCCGACACCATTTGGTCAAGAGTCAAAATATTGACGTAAATATTGAACTTTTTCGATTTTGACTCTCGAGATTAGAAAAGAGAAAGTTTCACACATTCATACATTTTTTTCTTTGCACTGGGTGGAATCGATCAATTTTTGGGTCTTGATTTTTACTAAGTTAGGGGTTCAATTTGGGGATATCTTGGAAGGGGAAGTGGTGGGAGAAGAAGAAATGACAATATTGACGGAGGAGAAACGACGCGTTATAGACAGTGGCAATTTTGTAATTTTCAGAGTTGACCAAATGGCGTTAGAGTCAAAATTGACAAAAATTGAAGGAAAGGGCTGTATTGGAAAATTGTACAAGTACAAGGGGGTAAATTGATAAAATTGATAGTACGAGGGGGTAAAGTGACTCTCAAGCAGAGTACGAGGGGGTAAAGTGGAATTTACCCAAAATGATTTTTCTTTAACTACCAAGTGTTATTAAAATTGATAGTTGATGCTTAATTTGATTATTCACCACTAGAACAGATGCAACATGTACCTCTATAATTTTTAAGTTTAAATTATTTTGAACGACTAGCTACTCTAGCTACATGTACCTCTATAATTTTTTTTTTTTTTTTTTTTAATGTCGTGGTTGGAATAAATGATTTTTCTTTAAATACCAAGTGTTATTAAAATTGATAGTTGATGCTTAATTTGATTATTCACCACTAGAACAGATGCAACAAACTATTCATCTTCAAATTTTGTCAACACATTCGAACATGGCAAAAATTTTGTGTGCCACCACTAGTCTATATATAAAATGCACAACAAAAGGATATTATAATTGTATTATTCGAATTTTTTTTATTCTAGTTACCTAATTGCCCTCTATCTCTAGTTACCACTTGAATTTTATAAGTAGTAGTTGTTCCTAGGTAAGAACAATTAGATAAGAAGTCGTTCACAATTCACATCATCTTTAATTCCTCGTCAGAAGATGAAATTGCAACTTGTAAATGTATGATGATAACACTTGTGAAATTAAATCAATTATTGGACTTTTTTAATTAATATTATTATCATTTTCTGTATTAATTATTAAACTTTGAAATTAATTTTATTTGTCGTGGGAAGCGAGTTTCTGCAAAGTTGTGATCTGACATATCTTATCAGATCGCGCCTTGAGAAACAAAATTAATAATAATAGTAATAATAATATTTAATGTGCCATGTTTCCTGCATGGTGCATGCTCATATCGGTCCAATCCACAACATACATGTCAAACACCTCTTTAAACCATTTGAATTATTATTAGGGTAAAATTCATTTTGCACCCCTGTACTATGAGAAATGTATCGTTTACCCCCCTGATGTATGAAAAACATCAAACACCCCCCTGCCGTTAACTTTTTTCTTGAATCCGTTAGTCAAACCCTTTGACTGGCCGTTATAAAGACCCGTTGGCTTTTTTTTTTGACGAAATTACCCCCAATAATCTCTATATATAGATTGTCTAGTTTTTGCCATTTTTTTACTAAATTTTTGCACTTATTCAGCCATTTTTTCACTCTTTTCAACATGTTTTTTTCACTACCCATTTTTTCTTCTGTTCTTGAATTCTTCATCTGTCTTAGATCCACATATTTGTAAACCAACTAACTATGTTTCATATTGTTGTAACCAAACAACTTAATTTTAGATTCTTCAAAAACAATTGAACATGTTTCTTATTCTTTCAAGCAAAAACAAACGTAACCAAAAAATTGGCCAATCAACAAAACATATATAGAGATTATTGGGGGTAATTTCGTCAAAAAAAAAAAAGCCAACGGGTCTTTATAACGGCCAGTCAAAGGGTTTGACTAACGGATTCAAGAAAAAAGTTAACGGCAGGGGGGTATTTGATGTTTTTCATACATTAGGGGGGTAAACGATACTTTTCTCATAGTACAGGGGTGCAAAATAAATTTTACCCTTATTATTATATACTCCCTCCATGCCAATTTATACGTTTAAGGTATTTGCACAATAACTAAAAAATTCAATAAATATGGCTAAATTTGAGGAGAAAAATCATCAATAGACTAATATACTCTTTTACCAAATTTTGGTATTATTTATTTCTCTCTCATACCCATTGATAGGAATTGATTTCTTGGTGTTTGTGTTTGACTCTCCCACTAATTTAATTTCCCCCCTTATTCTCCCCATTTTTCTCTCTCTTGAATCTCAATTACTCATAAATTATTTAGTCTCTCGAAATTACTCCCCATTTTTTATGTTGTCAATATCCATTTTTATTTGTCATTCTTCACCTGAGAGAAGTTAAATATAATTAGTATTGATCATGCATTTATGTCTTTTTAATAAACCTTGTGAGTGGAGTGTATTGGAAAATAAAATAAATAAAAATTGAAGCTAGTTATATTTACAATTAATAATAGAGAGAGAGTGGGGGGGAAATTAAGAGATAAAAAGAGGTAATTGGAACGTAGCTTTCATTTTCATAACCGTGTGGGTAGTTTGCATTATGGGTATTGGTGGAAATTATTTAATTAATGCATCATTGGAATTATAAAACGACAGATAATATGAAACAAAAAAATTTCTCTAAAGTTACAGATAATTTGAAACGGAAGGAGTATATATATATATAACTTTAAAAATTTTATTTTCTTACAATTTTATTTTGTACAACAATTATATGTTATTATATTAAATGTGTACTTTTAAATTAATAGAGAGGTAGATGTAGATTGACAAGGGTTTAAAACTGATTCTGTAGGATAGTTTAGGTGCTTCAAATCGGTCACATGTATGTTAAAAATTTCGAGAAAAAATGTAGAAGTAAACACAAGGATGCAATCTCCGGTAATTAGTTTAAAATATTTCTCTAATAGGGTCCATTCATTAATCCCATAAATTAATTAACTGAAATGATTTACGCGGCAGTAAAATTACGAATGTCGTTCACAATAGTCTTCTCTTTCTCTCTCTAAAAACCCCAAAATCCACCCAAACCCCAAAAACCCCAAAAGCCCCAAAATTCAAAAAAATCCTCAACCTCTCTCACAAATCCGAAAATCTCGTCAATTTAAAAGGTAATTAATCATCTAAAGTAGTTATATATGTTGAATTTGTGGTTAATCATGTGAAAATCCCCAAAAAATCGTGATTTGGGGCTGTTTTTAGTATTGGGTTTTCGAACTTTCCACGTCCAATATGGGAGTGTGAAAGCAGTTTTCACGCCTAAACCAGGCGTGAAAATTGCTTTCACATGCCCATTTGGGCGTGAAAAATTAGTTCGGGCGTCCGGTCCAGACGCCGGTTCTGTACCGGTCGTCCGGTTCAATTTTTTGCCCAGTATAAACAAAATGGGTTATTATATTTAAATAAGTATTTGATAACAAAATCGATTTAGCCTAGTCGGTCAGGTGTCTTGTCTATTAAACTATACACCCGTGTTCTATTCTTGGCAATAGCCCGTTTTTTCAATTTTTTTGCCCAACAGCACCTCCCATTAATTAAAGTTATTAAACAGGTCCTCAAACTTTGATTGGAGTATAAAATTAAGTGATGCAATACATCTTGAAACATCTTGACCACCCATAACTAGTAACTGAGAGAGAGAGAGAGAGAGAGAGAGAGAGAGAGAGAGAGAGAATGGTTGAGCAGGCATTAGGTGGGGTTTATTTGGTATTGAGTTTATTAGGGTTGACAGTACTGTATTTGACGAGAAAATGGGTGGTAGTATACAAGAAAGGCGGGGGGGGCACGAAGAAACTGCCACCGTCGCCACGTAAGCTACCAATCCTGGGGAACCTTCACCAAGTAAGCGACCTGGGTCACGGGCCGCTGGAATTGCTCGGCAGGAAGTACGGGCCGATAATGCTTCTCCAGATGGGAAGCAAGCCCGTGATTATCGTCCAATCGGCGGATGCGGCGCGGGAGATCATGAAAACAAACGATCTCCTATTCGCCGACAGGCCGCACACGGTAACCACCAAGAGACTATGCTACAACCTCAAGGACATGTCCGTAGCGCCTTACGGAGAGCACTGGCGGAATCTTAGGAGCATCACCACGCTCAAGCTCCTGAGCGCCAAAATGGTCCAGTCTTTCGATTTCATCCGCCACGAAGAAACCTCACTTCTTATGGAAGAAATCAAGAATTCGGCGCAGCCGGTGAATCTGAGCCGGCTGTTTTGGTCGCTAGCAAATGACGTCATCTGCAGAGCAGTTTTTGGGAGGAAGTACAGTAGCCAGAGCCAGGGGGAAGGTGGGGATGATCAGTTTCTGACGCTTCTCGGGGAGGTTTGCGAGCTGTTTGGTTGCGTGACCATCGGCGAGTTTATTCCGTGGCTTTGGTGGCTCAGTTATGTTAACGGTTTTAACGCTAGGCTTGAAAAGGCTGCTGCGAAAATCGACCATTTCTTGGATGGAATATTCCAGGAGCGCATGGTCGTCGATAACAATAACAATAACAATAATAATAATAATCTACAGCAAAGTGGTGGTGATAATTGGGATAATTTTTTTGATATTTTGGTTCATATTTACAAGGAGAATCAGGCTCAAGGTCTTCTTTCCATTGATAGAGATGCCATCAAAGCTCTTGTTCTCGTAATTAATTTAATTAATTAAGTAGCTCCGATCCTTCATTGTTTATATTTATTAATTATGCATTAATTATGCCCCCGTGTGTATCATAAATTGTTGTGGGGGCCGGGCCGGGGTCGATTATATTCGGTTCAACTTGGTCCTAATTAACCACTTATAATTTGCAGGATTTACTGGACGCGGGAACGGATACAACATCGGCGAATCTAGAATGGGCGATGGCGGAACTTTTAAGAAACCCTAAAGTGTTGAGGAAGCTGCAAAACGAGGTAAGAGAAACCACGAAAGACAAGGAAAAGATAACCGAAACCGAGTTGAAGCAAATGCAATATCTGAAAGCAGTCGTGAAGGAGACTTTGCGTCTCCATCCTCCGATCGCTACTGCGGGCCGATCCGCTAGAGAAGATGTTAAGGTCATGGGGTATGATATCCCACGTGGCACAATGGTCCTGATCAATAACTGGGCTATTGGTCGGGACCCCAAGTTCTGGTGTGAACCCGACAAGTTTATGCCCGAGAGATTCTTGAATAATAATAATAGTTCCATGGATTTCAAGGGGCTGGACTTCAATTATATTCCGTTCGGGGCCGGGAGAAGGGGCTGCCCGGGGATTAGTTTCGCGACGGCGAACATCGAACATGTGCTGGCGAGTCTTGTGCGGAATTTCGATTGGGAGTTGCCCGACGGTACGGAGCCCCGTGATTTGGACATGACTGAACATCCTGGTACTGCCGTTCATAGGAAATCTCCACTTTTAGCTGTTGCAACTCCAACTCGCTGTTATTTCTAGTGCTGGAATTTTCTTTATGTTAGATTTTTATGCATTCATATGTGTTTGTGTGTGCGTGTGTGTCTCCGTTTGGAATAAGATTGATCTATCTATTTTTACAGGTCAAATGACAAAAAGGCCCATCACATAGGACTTAATTGCATTTTGATCTAAATATTTTTTTTAAGAAAAAACAAAATTATAATAAAAAAAAAAAAAAAAAATCAACGCCGGAGACCCGGCGATCAACGGCAGTTGACCGGCCGGAAAAAAATTTCAGGAAAAAAAAAATTTCTAAAAAAAAAAAAAAAAAAAGTCAACGCCGGTCAACGGCGGCGACCGGCGGTCTCCGGTGGTGGCGGGTCAAAATTGGAGTCAAAATTTAAATTAGGGTTAAAATTGGTTAACTGATGAAATTTGGCTAAATTGGGGTGTAAATCATGAAATTGGAGTTAAATTAGGTTTCAATGAATTGGGGGTAATTTTGGTATATATAAAAGGATTTTCCTTATTTGCAAATAAGTTTGAATGAGTTGGATTTATTTGAAAGACAAAAAAATTGGATGTCCCTCTTTTAATTAAGTGCCCTTGTCATGGGCCTATTTGCCATTACCCCTTTTTATAGAGCTTATTGCAATTACTACCCTGTGAAAATCGCAACTGCGTGTTTCCCGCCTATCATAAAAAAATTAGCAAATAACCCCCAGTATTTATTAGTCAAAGGCGAAAATCCCCCTGGTCGCAAATCGTGTGTCTCACGCGCAGTTTCTGCAATTTTTTTTCCTTTTGTTGCAGGAAATGACAAAATTGCCCCCAACTTATTTTTTTCTTTTTTTCTTTTTTTCCTTTTTTCTTTTTTTAATAAGTAATAAATTAAATATTCTCAAATAAAACCACCACCGTTCCGCACCATTTGTCCACGGCTGGGGACACCAAACCGCCACCACTCTGTGCGGCAATATACACACCACTCTCTCACGGCATAATCGGGTTTGTGGGGCGCCAAACACCTCTCCTCTTCGTTAATTTTTCTCAAATCCACCTGCAAACTCACTTCCGAGTTCCGACAAAACTCACCAACCGCTAATTTCTGCAGCTCCTCGCCGCCGTAGGCGACAGCGGAGAGGAGGAAACTCTGGTGCAAGCGGAAGGTGGAATGGGAGGCGCAGCGAGGTGAAGTTGGTTGTGGTAGGTTTTTGCGACAAGAAGAGTGGAGGAGACATGTTGTGGAAGGAAAGAGGTGGGGCCGACGGAGGTGCCGGCGTGAAGAGGTGACTGCCGGAGCTAGTGGTGGTGGCGATTTCAATGGGGAATAAGAAGAAATTAGGAGAAAAATCGACAATTTTATCTCTTTTCGCCGCCGATGTAGCAATCCTGGCATTCGAATTCAGAATCGCTATCAAAATCATTTATAATGTGAGATGGGTGCTTCCTCTTCTTTCTTTCTCCATCTTCCGGCGACGGCGACAGAGAAGATTGCGGGAAAAAACAGAGGAAAAAAAAAACATAGGAAAAAAACAGAAAAGAGACAAAAATAGGAAACGTAAAAGCGGCGGAATGAAAAATTAAACATAAGATTAGGGTTTTGAAAGTATATAATAGACAACTAATGGTAATTTTAGAATTATAAAAATATCACATGAGTGAAATATTAGCTAATAGGGTTTTCTCTAATTATTTTTGGGAGGGGGTGTTTATTTAGAAAAAAAAATGAAGAAAGTACTCAAAATGACAAAAATAAAAGGTTTTATTTAGAAAATAAAAAAAATGTAAGCAATTAGATGTTAATTACATCCTTGTGTTTACTTCTACATTTTTTCTCGAAATTTTTAACATACATGTTGCCGATTTGAAGCACCTAAACTATCCTACAGAATCAGTTTTAAACCCTTGTCAATCTACATCTACCTCTCTATTAATTTAAAAGTACACATTTAATATAATAACATATAATTGTTGTACAAAATAAAATTGTAAGAAAATAAAATTTTTAAAGTTATATATATATATACTCCTTCCGTTTCAAATTATCTGTAACTTTAGAGAAATTTTTTTGTTTCATATTATCTGTCGTTTTATAATTCCAATGATGCATTAATTAAATAATTTCCACCAATACCCATAATGCAAACTACCCACACGGTTATGAAAATGAAAGCTACGTTCCAATTACCTCTTTTTATCTCTTAATTTCCCCCCCACTCTCTCTCTATTATTAATTGTAAATATAACTAGCTTCAATTTTTATTTATTTTATTTTCCAATACACTCCACTCACAAGGTTTATTAAAAAGACATAAATGCATGATCAATACTAATTATATTTAACTTCTCTCAGGTGAAGAATGACAAATAAAAATGGATATTGACAACATAAAAAATGGGGAGTAATTTCGAGAGACTAAATAATTTATGAGTAATTGAGATTCAAGAGAGAGAAAAATGGGGAGAATAAGGGGGGAAATTAAATTAGTGGGAGAGTCAAACACAAACACCAAGAAATCAATTCCTATCAATGGGTATGAGAGAGAAATAAATAATACCAAAATTTGGTAAAAGAGTATATTAGTCTATTGATGATTTTTCTCCTCAAATTTAGCCATATTTATTGAATTTTTTAGTTATTGTGCAAATACCTTAAACGTATAAATTGGCATGGAGGGAGTATATAATAATAAGGGTAAAATTTATTTTGCACCCCTGTACTATGAGAAAAGTATCGTTTACCCCCCTAATGTATGAAAAACATCAAATACCCCCCTGCCGTTAACTTTTTTCTTGAATCCGTTAGTCAAACCCTTTGACTGGCCGTTATAAAGACCCGTTGGCTTTTTTTTTTTTTGACGAAATTACCCCCAATAATCTCTATATATGTTTTGTTGATTGGCCAATTTTTTGGTTACGTTTGTTTTTGCTTGAAAGAATAAGAAACATGTTCAATTGTTTTTGAAGAATCTAAAATTAAGTTGTTTGGTTACAACAATATGAAACATAGTTAGTTGGTTTACAAATATGTGGATCTAAGACAGATGAAGAATTCAAGAACAGAAGAAAAAATGGGTAGTGAAAAAAACATGTTGAAAAGAGTGAAAAAATGGCTGAATAAGTGCAAAAATTTAGTAAAAAAATGGCAAAAACTAGACAATCTATATATAGAGATTATTGGGGGTAATTTCGTCAAAAAAAAAAGCCAACGGGTCTTTATAACGGCCAGTCAAAGGGTTTGACTAACGGATTCAAGAAAAAAGTTAACGGCAGGGGGGTGTTTGATGTTTTTCATACATCAGGGGGGGTAAACGATACATTTCTCATAGTACAGGGGTGCAAAATGAATTTTACCCTAATAATAATTCAAATGGTTTAAAGAGGTGTTTGACATGTATGTTGTGGATTGGACCGATATGAGCATGCACCATGCAGGAAACATGGCACATTAAATATTATTATTACTATTATTATTAATTTTGTTTCTCAAGGCGCGATCTGATAAGATATGTCAGATCACAACTTTGCAGAAACTCGCTTCCCACGACAAATAAAATTAATTTCAAAGTTTAATAATTAATACAGAAAATGATAATAATATTAATTAAAAAAGTCCAATAATTGATTTAATTTCACAAGTGTTATCATCATACATTTACAAGTTGCAATTTCATCTTCTGACGAGGAATTAAAGATGATGTGAATTGTGAACGACTTCTTATCTAATTGTTCTTACCTAGGAACAACTACTACTTATAAAATTCAAGTGGTAACTAGAGATAGAGGGCAATTAGGTAACTAGAATAAAAAAAATTCGAATAATACAATTATAATATCCTTTTGTTGTGCATTTTATATATAGACTAGTGGTGGCACACAAAATTTTTGCCATGTTCGAATGTGTTGACAAAATTTGAAGATGAATAGTTTGTTGCATCTGTTCTAGTGGTGAATAATCAAATTAAGCATCAACTATCAATTTTAATAACACTTGGTATTTAAAGAAAAATCATTTATTCCAACCACGACATTAAAAAAAAAAAAAAAAAAAATTATAGAGGTACATGTAGCTAGAGTAGCTAGTCGTTCAAAATAATTTAAACTTAAAAATTATAGAGGTACATGTTGCATCTGTTCTAGTGGTGAATAATCAAATTAAGCATCAACTATCAATTTTAATAACACTTGGTAGTTAAAGAAAAATCATTTTGGGTAAATTCCACTTTACCCCCTCGTACTCTGCTTGAGAGTCACTTTACCCCCTCGTACTATCAATTTTATCAATTTACCCCCTTGTACTTGTACAATTTTCCAATACAGCCCTTTCCTTCAATTTTTGTCAATTTTGACTCTAACGCCATTTGGTCAACTCTGAAAATTACAAAATTGCCACTGTCTATAACGCGTCGTTTCTCCTCCGTCAATATTGTCATTTCTTCTTCTCCCACCACTTCCCCTTCCAAGATATCCCCAAATTGAACCCCTAACTTAGTAAAAATCAAGACCCAAAAATTGATCGATTCCACCCAGTGCAAAGAAAAAAATGTATGAATGTGTGAAACTTTCTCTTTTCTAATCTCGAGAGTCAAAATCGAAAAAGTTCAATATTTACGTCAATATTTTGACTCTTGACCAAATGGTGTCGGAGTCAAAATCGAAAAAAGTTGACGAAGAGGGTTGTATTGGGAAATTGTACAAGTACAAGGGGGTAAATCGACGAAATTAAGAGTACGAGGGGGTAAAGTGGTTCTTGGGCAGAGTACAAGGGGGTAAAGTGGAATTTACCCAATCATTTTTTCCAACCACGACATTAAAAAAAAAAAATTTATAGAGGTGCATGTAGCTAGAGTAGCTAGTCGTTCAAAATAATTTAAACTTAAAAAATGCATAATACAAATAATCGATTAAAATAGATTACCAAATATATTTTAATGTACTACCGAGTACATTAAAATCGACTGCTGTAAACAAACAAAACAACTATCAATCAGGTTCAACTTCATCAACTCGACCACACCAAATATTTATTTCGACTACTGCGTAAACCAACTACGACACTCATACAAAACAACTCTGGTCAGACTACGTGAACCCTCCTCTTCCGACTACGTGAATCCTCCTCCAAGACAAACATCTTCAGACAAAAATAATGATATATATGTGACGACGTAATTTTTTTTAAACGATTTACTTTAATACCAATTGAATCAACATATCAACACAAACATTATAATGGCTAACCACCATAACACAACAACACTTGCACATGACAGACAAAAAATAAACGAAAAAAAACTGTACATACTAACCAGATAAAACACTCCGATCCGAGAATACTACCACGGCATTGAAAAATTCTTCCTAGCCCGATTGTATACGCTTTGATAATGATGAAAACGATGAAAGCACCAATATACTCACGTAATTTTAATCCGTGATTATAGGCAACGTATCAGCAATCCCATATCACGTCGATAAGGAAAAACCCGCCGTCCAAAAATAAAATAGGGGTATTATAGGGGAAATTAAATAATATATTGTGCCAAGTTGGCCTAATTAGGTGTATCTCAAAAAGGGAAATATCAAATGAATCTAGCTCATTACAAAATCTCAACAAGGGGTTATCCCTAATAAATCCTATTTATTATCACTTTAAATTTATATTCTTATTTAAAATATCAACATGTGCACCGTGTAGGACTGACTAGCTAGACATTTACCAGCTGGGCTGTCTACAGCCATAACTGCAAAACAATTAATCTATTGCCAAATTATAAAATTTATGACAAGTAGCATTCTCTGTAAGACAAATTAATTATGATTTATTATCACTTGAATTGTGTATTCTTATTTAAAATATCACAGAGAGTCCACGTGCGTGATTCATTAATGAATTGGAAAATCATGTGGCCTGAATCAGATTGATTGAGCCACCTAGAAAAGGATCTCATATTTAATGCAACGATTCGATCCGTTTATCTTATCCAGTTGTCCTTGTAATTAAATTAGGTTAAATTACGAAAATACCTCTTAACTTATGCTAAATTATAAAAAACAACCATACATGTTCCTAATTATCAAAATTCTGTTGACACATGTTTTTGTCTCATTAGAAGGGGATCGGTGTAAGATGGAAACAAACATTGTTTTTTTTTTATAATTACGTATAGATACGGTGTTTTTCGTAATTTAGTCTAAATTCGGGGATTTTCTTAATTTACCATAAATTTATTATACTTTAGAGATAAAAATATGAAAATAATGTATATTTCTACGGATAAATAGTTCTCCACTAAACTCAAGTATATACATACATACATACATACATACATACATACATACATACATACATACATACATACATACATACATACATACATACATACATGTTCTTCCATTCTATCATTGAAGGTAATATTACTGTCTATTATTGTAATATTACTGTAAACACAATAATATTACTGTGGTTGACGGTAATATTACTGTTGTTATAGTAATATTGTTGTCAACCACATCAATATTATTATTTTATTTGGATTTTTTGTTTGTTTGTGTTATTCATGGAGTAACGTAATTATTCATGGGTCAAAAATGAATAATTTGTAAAATTTGGGGTCAAATTGAGGTTAAAACTAAGTTAAGAATGAAATTAGAGCATATTAAAGTATAAAGGGCTATTTTAGTCTTTAACAAAAATCTTGTATATGTGTGGACTTATTGGTAAAAAAGTTTTTTATCTGGATCTTATTATGAATAAGTCATTGATGGACCTATAATTATATATATATATATATATATATATATATATATATATATATATAGTGGCTACTGCAATTGGCCAACGGGTCGATTAACTGCAACTGGTCAACGGGTTGTTAACAACTAGGTCAAGTAGTTACTATTAGTTAGTACTACTAGGAGTACTTTGGTACTATCAAATTCACTTGGTTTTCCGCTTCCCACGTTAAAGACCATAAACTAAATGTAGATATATCGCATGTTACTATAATTGCCAGAAGGCCCAGAACCCCAAGGGGATGTTTGGTTATGTTTTCAATGGGAATTTCTCGTTTTCAAAATATCTGATGGAAAAAGTAGTTAATTGGTTTTTGTGTATAAAATGAGAATATATTTGGATGAAGGGGTATTTTTAGTTTTATGTAGGTGTAGAAATGAGAATATGTTTGGTTGTGGTGAATTTTCTCTACGAAAGTACGTGCAAAAGTAGAATATAATAATTGAGGATGATGGTAGTGATGATGATGATGATTATTATTATTATTATTATTATTATTATTATTATTATTATTATTATTATTATTATTATTATTATTATTATTATTATTATTATTATTATTATTATTATTATTATTATTATTGTTGTTGTTGTTGTTGTTTATATTCTTATATTATTATAATTATTATAATAATAATTATTTTATTATTTATTAGTATTATTATTACTATTATTATTATTACTACTTCTACGATGAATATTATTTTTAATAACAATAACAATATTATTATTATTATTATTATTATTATTATTATTATTATTATTATTATTATTATTATTATTGTTGTTGTTTATTATTATTATTATTATTATTATTATTATTATTATTATTATTTTATTTTTAGTAGTAGATAGAGAAATTATGAGGAAAGAGAGTGTAGATATTAATGAGGAGAGAGGAGAGAGAGTGTGAATATTAATGAGGAGAGAGAAATGAGTTGTTGGAATAAAATATATAGGTTAGTAGTAGGTTTTAGTAGGTTTGAAAATTGAAAAAAGTATGAATAGTGTATTTTCAATAGAAATTTGATAAGAAAAAATGGGAATTTCTGGATAAAATTGTGAAACAAACATGACCTCGGTTTTATGAATAGTATAAAACTGGAAAGTGTGTTTGGAAATGAAACCAAACATCCCCTAAACATTTCTGATCTAGGCGTCTCAAATTTCATATTAAATTAGTAATATTTTTCTTTATTTCTTATGGATAGATGTAGTCAGATCCGGTTCTGAAGGGAGGCGACAAAAGGAGGTTCTCATGAATTTTAGGACTCGGGTTTTTAAAAAAAAGGGTGATTAGCAATAAGCCCCTCAGTTAGATAAGAAATAGTGATATGTCCATACCATAATTCTTTCTTTGTGATAAACCCCTAGAAATTTTATTCTCAATATTATCCTTCCAACAATTATCACGCTTTGTAACAATTACCTATGATTTTCGAAATCCCTAACAATATGGATACATAAATCCCAATTAATTAGCATTAATATCCACTTTCCCTAACAATATGGATACATTATACGTAAATCTCAATTAATTAGCATTAATAACCACTTTTCCTAAAAAACCTGCTTCCAAATAAAAAATAAATAATCAAATCACTGAAAATCGCTCAAGAAGACGCACAAAAATGAAAACTCCCCCAAATCGAAAACTCCTCGAAATCGAAAACTTCCTCGCTCAAAACTACAATTGCATACCAAAAATCGAACACATTTGGTGCAACATCATCCATCCCTCGCCCATTACTAGTCATATAATGTTATGATTTATTCTTGTATATATATTGTACTATTTTTTTTTATTATTATTGTATTATTTTATAAATTGTTTTTTAATATTTCAATTTTTTTAATTTTTTTAATTTTTTTAATTTCTTTAATTTTATATTTTTTTAATTTTTAATTTCTTAATTTTTTTAATTCAAAATTTGGAAAAATTACTGTACTGAAAGTATACTACACATGACTACAGTGTCAATAGTCATGTATATTTATATATTATTTGTCTCTAAATACTAATTTAATTATAAGGATAATATACTAATTTCTTTTTATATACACATTGATGATGGCTCGGGGGATTACAAAAATTTATCAGTTTTAATTTTTTATAAGGGCATTATAATATAGACGTTCCATTTTTGGTAGTGTACATGGTCATATTACTAATTCGTACTCTAAAAACGCTACAGATCACTCTGGGACTTCCCGCGACGCCTATGATTCTGTGAACTGCAAATACCAAATTGAAAATTAGATTTTGTGGTATTGAATTGCAAACAACGAAATACCTATGATTTCGTCAAATACAAACAGTAAACTGAACAAAAAATTCCAGAATTTGCATTATTAAATTGCAAACAAAAAAATTACCTATGAATTCGCCAAATGCAAACAGCAAACTGGAAAAAAGATCATCAACATTAAAAACACCAACAAAAAAATTGTTTATGAAACACGTTGCAAACAACAAAATCATTAAACAAAGTGTTTGTAAAATGTAACTTAAGACATACCTTGCAAATTATAAACCAGAGGAATAGGATCTCAACACCAAACGCAATTCTTCAAACAACAAACGAAGTTAAACCAACCTGCAAACGAAAATTGCTAACAACAAACGATGGGAAGGTTTCTACATACGGGAGACACAATGCAATTTTGGCTACAATTTTATGGATTTCTGAATTTTTTTAGGAGAAGGGAGGGATGTTTGTTGTCCTCTTTAATTCTTTTATCGATAAATTATCTCATCCCTGTTTTTCTCCTACTCTATAATATTTCTTCATAAAAAAAATAAAGAAACAGAAGAAGAAAAAAAAAGGCAGAGAAGAACGAGATAGAGAGAGGCGTGAGATTAGATACAGATGAAGAGAATGAGTGATTAAATATAGGGTGAGAGAAACGTGAGATTGGAGAGAGAATAGATGAGATTTGTTTTTTTATTAATTGAGGGTGTTTATGTCTATATACTAATTATTTTATTTTATTTATATTAATTTATTGGATCAAAGGACCTAGGCCTATATTTATCTAGCAATTAGGATCTCTACTCATATAAATCCAGAATAAGGGGTGTCTAGCCAATTTCCCCTATTATAAATAGCATAGCCTCACTGTACATTTTCTAATACACCTCAATTGAATCCAGGCATTTCAGGATCCGTCTTTTAGCGTCTTTTTTCTCTCTCTCTCTCTCTCATAATATAGTCTCTCTCTCTAGATATATTTATTAATTAAGAAAAAAGATGATGAAGGTGGAGGTAGAGAGCCGGAAGATGATAAAACCAGTGACGGCAACTCCGTCAGAACTGAGAAGCTACAAGATATCTATAATCGATGAGCTGAATCCATCTATGCATGTCATTCGTATCCTCTACTACCCATCTTCATCTCCAGATTCCGCCGCCGCCATTGCCGCCGGAAAACTGCAGATCAACTTGGAGGAATCGCTTGCTCGAATACTGCCACTTTTCTACCCACTCGCCGGCAGATACATCAAAGATAAGCACATGGTTGATTGCAATGACGAGGGTGCTGAGTTCTCTGTAGCAAGTGTTGACTGCGACCTCGTTACAGTACTTACCGGCGGTTCCTCCGCCGCCGAGCAGCTCAACCACCTTCTCCCACTCGAAATAGGCGCCGCCGACGAGCCCACCGACCCAATCCTGGCGCTTCGGATCAACAAGTTCCGGTGCGGAGGGGTGGCCATAGGCGTCTGCGCTTCCCATAGGATTTCCGATTCCGCCTCCCTCGGAATATTCCTGACTGCCTTGGCAGATGCTGCCGCCGGCAGGGAATCAGCGGTCATCAAGCCCGACTTCGACTCGCCGGTGTTCTTCCCGTCTGAAAACCTTCCCCCCCTGGATTTCGGGGTTTCCAGGACCCGGGATACCAGCGTCGTCTGCGAGAGGTTTCTCTTCGACAAGAACGCCATTTCAACACTCCGAGATACCGCCAACCCGGAATGGAGATCCTCCGCCGGCCGTCCGCCTTCCAGGGTGGTGGTGGTGTCCACCGTTCTGACTCAGGCTCTCCTCCGCGCAGACAGGGCCAAAAACGGCGGCGTTTCTAGAGCCTCCCTGATTGCCCAGGCAATCAACGTGCGTGAACGAACCATACCGCCAGTTTCGAAGCACGCTTGGGGCACGTGGGTTTCGCTATCCTACCTGGAACATACTGCAGAACAAACCAACCATAGCCTCGAAGTTGATGAATATCCAGGCCTTGTTCGAAAAATGAGAGAAACCACCATGCAAGGTGTTAAAGACTGCCCTAGAATATTGTCCGACAAACAATTTGGACGATGGGTTCTCGTCGACAGCTATTTCGACGCCGCTAAGAAAGCATCGAGCACTGATTTTAAGGTTATATGGATAACCGATTGGTCCAAATTTGGGGAGTACGAGCTCGATTTCGGGTTCGGAAAACCGGTGTGGGTGAGCTTGGCCGATGTTCCACTACAGGATCTATTCATATTGATGAACACTAAACACAACGATGGAATCGAAGCTTGGGTGTACTTGCATGAATCTGACATGCCCTTTTTCCGACAGGAGTACGAGGATATTGTTCAGAGCATGCTTATTGCTGATCCAAAAACACATGCTCATTACCATTAATTTCCAAGGTGGTACGGGTGCCGTAATTTTAATAAGCTATATGTAGTTCATTGCATGCATATCTCCCAAATTAAATAAATGCAGGTCCAATGGATTTCATTTTTTTTTTTTCCTGTTTAGCTGATGTATCGGACCATGGGATTTGATGATCTTGAGAAGCCGAAGTTAAATAAAAATCTTTTTATTTTTGTGCTACTTTATGGTTCAATTGTTATCAATTCTCCCCCTGCAACGGAGCTGATTGCAAAAAATGAAAAAATAAATAAATAAATAAAATATTAATTAAATTGTATTAAAAAAATAAATTCGCATACATGTGTGTAAGAGAGTGAAAGAGTAAAAAAAAACATTACCGGAACGGATTTGGTGTTAAAGTAATTATAAAAAAATAGTTGCAAAATAGGAGGTAAAAAAATTATATTTACACATGAATTAATTTGTTTTTACAAATATGCCATAATTGAGTTTCTTAAATTATCCTAACGTTTCTTTCTTTTATATATAAGATATTTATAATAAAGATAACTAACTATTTTTATTGGTTAGTAATTGTAATTAAGAGTTAAAAGTTATTATTATATCATTTGTATTAAAACTCAAAACAATTCTTCTTATAATGTTTACTATTATATCACTTAATATATGAGTAACTTTTGTTTTAGACTTAAAGTTAATTTGTTCCATTGGTAATCTTAAATTAAAAACTAAACTTCAGTAGCATACCCTTCCTGAGGTATGGTAATCTTAAGTTAACTAGGGTAAATTACAATCACCCTTATGAGGTATGGTTAGATTACGAAAACCCCTCTATTGGTTAGGTAATTACAATCACCCCCAACTATAAATCTTCTTGCACGTTTATCCTTACAGTTTTAAATTTAGTGGAATTTTCGAGATTATATGGAATATTGCCACTTTTGTACCCATTTTATCCCGTTTGAACTCTACATTTTGAAGCAAGATGATCATAATATGTGTTTTTAGCTTGTATATATCAGACTGTGGTGCATCAGAAACTGTATTTTTTCACAAAACGAGTACAAACTATGCACATTCCACGAATTCTAGATGATTATGTTGAATTTGACACCATAAGGGGATGTAAGAAAAAATCACAGTTGAGAAGTAAATGCAATTATCCAAACAAGAGCGGTTTTTTCGTAAATTGACCATACCCCAGGGGTAGTTGTAATTGACCCTATTAACTATAATAAAGTTAAAACCTTAGTTAGTAGTTGATTAATAATTGTAAAAAGTTGAATATATATTTTCAAATAAAAATTTAATAATTTAGTAATATGTTAAATATAATTATTTAAAAAACATACATCTACCATTTTTATATACAATATAGTTATTAATTTAATTTGATATTAAAAAATATAATAAAAATGGACTTGCAACTTACTGTACCATGCGCAGTATATGTTGTACGTTTACGCATAATTATCTTCTTCCCTAAACAGAGAACAAAAAATGTGAAAAGGAAATAGATTCAAAAAATCAACGGATGTTATGAAGCCCACACATTTTTTGTTATTAGAATTAGTTAGATATATCAGGAAAAAACGATCTCAAAAAAGTTCACCGTCAATGGCCGAGCCGAACACCGACTCCGACTCTCTCCCTCCACCACCGTCCGCCGCAGACGGCGGTGGCGCCGTCACAACCGGCGGTGGTTTCGGGAGCTTCTTCCAATTGAATCGGCCGAAGCTGCGAGTGACGTCGGAGTACGATAGCGAGAGCCTCGGCATCTTCAACAAAGTCTCGTGCAAATTATTCGACAATTTGGCGAAATTGAAGCTGACTTTTCGGAACGACGACAAAGGTGGAGTTTCGGAGCCGCAGGTGTACCTCACTTCGAAATTGCTGTCGCTTCAATACGACGTCGCGGAGAGCGATGCGCTGATTAAGGCGTCGTTTGAGATCGTCCCTGGCCTGCAATTTAGGGCTGCGCACGAAGTCAAGGTGGTGTTGAATTTATTCAAATTAGGTGTTAGCATAACTGTTTGGAACCAAAAAAAGGCTAATTTTATGGTGTACTGCAGATTGTTTAGTTTGAATGCTTAACAACATTACTTTAATCTTGAATTGATTCGAGTGCAGTTTCATTTATGTTTGATTTTTGAATAACATACTTGATAATTGATAGTCATATAGACACTTCGGACTGAGTTTCGATATTTGTCAAAATCGCGGACGAATTCCTTGATCGGTTCTCGGAAATCGTAACTTGTTGAGCTATTATCTAATTGGTTGACATTGTTTTCTTTTACCATTTATGATTTTAAGAGGGAATTTTAAAAAAGTTATTAACTTCGGCAAGGATTTGGTGATGTGCATCTATGCTCTTTCCGTTACAGTACTTGTCTCTTGCTTTGTAGGCTCGACAAGGAGAGGTTGCAATGGTTGCAGATCTTGCAGGTCCAGCCTACAAATTGGAACTTTCATCGGCTCTCCCGTTTACTGGCGCGGTGAAAATCTTTTGCTCAGTTTTGCTTTCTTGTTAAATTAGTTTAATGGTTGGAATCTTTCTTATGAATCGTTGCCTGTTTAACATTGTGTTTGCTGATTTTACCCTTTTCTCCCTGCCTCAGCCGAGAGCAACCTTGAAATTTCCTCTCGGTGAAGTTTCATTTGAGGAGAGAGAGGAAAATGAAGAGGAACAGGGGACAGCGTTATCTGTTAATGCGATTGTCAAAAGGCAGTTTATGAATGGACTTTGTACTGCCCGATATAGAGACGACAATTTGAATTTAAGATACGTATACAAGGTAATTTCTTCGGAACATTATTTCATTTAGCGAATATTACGATTCTATCAATTTTGATAGCTTGCAGTATACAGATTTCGGTTTATCGTTTTAGACGCTAAATGTTTTGACCTTTGTATGATTTTAGGATGAGCAAATGACATTCATTCCGAGCATATGTCTACCTTCAAACGAGGTATTATGTGCATTTAAGCGAAGATTTACTCCTACGGACAAGTTGAGGTGATATCTCCATTCTTCGATGTTACTTATTCTATCGTTTATTATGCAATGGTAAAATCATGTAATGCAATGGATTACTTTGGTTAGCTACTCATACAACTTCGATACAAACGATTGGAGCGCAGTGTATAAACACACAATGGGGAAGGACTACAAACTGAAAGCTGGTTATGATACAAAAGTACGACTTGGGTGGGCGTCTCTCTGGGTAAGTTTCTCGTTTATCCACTGAACATAAATTATTCAAAAAACTAATAAAAATTTCTGAATATATTTAATTAGTTGTAAACACTTAATGAATTAAGGTTGGAGAAGAAGATGGGAAAGCTAAGACAGCTCCGATGAAGATGAAAGTGCAAGTGATGGTCCAAGTTCATCAAGATCATATCAAATCTCCTGCACTTATGTTCCATGTCAAGAAGAGGTGGGACATATAAATTTTAATAAACTCTTTTTTTTTTTTTTTTTTTTTTTTTTTTTTTTTTAAATTTATGTTGGCATAATTATTCTGCTGTAATGAATTTCACTTTTGCTGAAAATATATTTTCTTCTTTTTGTAATGAGATGTTGTAGTGTAAAAATCTTGAATTCATAGGTTACATCATAATTCGCAAAGTGAAATTCATGTAAATATTTGAAATTTACGTTTCAACTATCGGACAAACCGGTAATGAGTTGAGTTCTAACTAGAGTCGGAAAATGAATACAAATTTGTTTGAAAACTATTCTCGAAATAAATTGCTAATTTTTATTGTTTTTTAATAAACAAATTGTGTCTAAACTCTAAATATATTTATCTGAAAATGAAATGAACTATGCATAAAGTATGAACATAATAATAAAAACAATCTAAATAGAATTATATTAGCAAATAAATTAAAATTCAAACTAAAAAAAAAATATTAGTTGATTAGCAAAAGGAGACAAAGTAAAAGGTCATCATCTTTTCTTCAGATTCCGTCCGAAATCCTTGTCTCTCTCTCTCTTCTCTCACACACACAGACACACTCTGAGTATGTGTTCAAGAAAATGTTAGAAAGAGAAAAGGGGGCTGCAAGAAAAAGAATGAAGAAATAAGATTCTCTGTAAGCCAATCAATTAAACAATTAAAATACTCTTCTTGACCATCGTTTTAATCATTAAATTAATTATATTTTTCAAAGAAATAAAAAAAAGCCGAGAAAAATGATAACACACTCATTCAGCCTCCTTCTGCCGCCGCTCCTTCCTCAATTCAGATATTCCGCCGCCGTTGCAGCCACAGCTAACGGTGGCAGTTTTAGCCATTTGCATTCCCTTTCTCTTTCTTCACAGAGTAAAACAAGTTTCGCCTCTTCTCTTCAGAAAGACAAGGTAGTGTTTTTTTCCCTTAGAAGGAATCAGCTTTGCCACGTTTTGTTCAGATTTTATTTTTTAAAATTTTAATTTGGATTTTGGGATATGGGTTTATTTTTATTTTGCCATGATTTTGGTGCCTCTGTTTGGATTAGGGATATGATGTGATTTATTCACTGTTACTGCCATTAAAAAATCTTGCCCTGTGAATTGGGAAATGCTATTGAACTGCAGATTGTGTAATTTGTCTATGGCAATAGATTCATTGTTGAATTGCTATTTTCTTGAGCTGTGTTCAACTACTTTCCCTTTGTTCGAATTATTAGTGTCGAGTGGGGGTTTATTGATTGGCGTCGGTCGGATTATCAATTAAGGTTCTTGATTTAACATAAATGTGGGAATTATAAGATCTTATCTGAAATGAAACCAAACACAATGAATGCAGGAGGACACTTAAATTTGTATGCAATTCAATTTGTGTTAGTTATAATTCATAAGAAAGTTCGAGAATCTCGTTTCCTTAATATAGAGCTATTGAGTGGTACACATTGGTAATACTAAAGCTTATCAATTAATGTATGTCGTATATTTCTCGCTAATAATTTAGTACCAGGGTTCTCTGTTTTTGTATGTGCTGGTATATATAGTGTTGTTGCGGATATAACAAGAACGAGAGCCATAGTAGTTTTGGTTCTGATGAAGATTTCTTGGTCTCGGTTCAAATTCCGACCCAAGCACAATCACTTGTTGAAGGGCCGGGGGCAGTTTTGGTATCCGACTATAAGCCTGCCACCGATGTGGAGTACCTGCAGGTTTTTTTTTTTTCATTTTCTTTATATTTTATTTTATTTTATTTTTCTTTGTTAAAGTTTGATGATGTGGCTGTTTAGGAGTTACTAGCAATACAACAACAAGGGCCTAGATTGATCGGGTTTTTCGGTACACGAAATATGGGGTTCATGCACCAAGAACTTATTCAGATTTTGAGCTATGCATTGGTCATAACGGTAATTACGTACTCCTCACTGATAATTATTTTCAAGTATTTATTTTATGTTCGAGTTGAAATATTATTTGATGCTCGGGTTTCCATGTTTTTATATATTTCTTTTGCAGAAAAACCATATATTTACATCAGGGGCGTCGGGCACTAATGCTGCTGTAATTAGAGGAGCACTACGAGCTGAAAAACCGGAGCTGCTCACTGTAATATTGCCACAGAGTTTGCAAAAGCAATCTCCCGAGAGTCAAGAATTGCTTTCTAAAGTAACAATATGGTTTGATTATAATAAATACAAACAATTTCTCTATTCATTTAGTTAGCTAGGCTTCTAATAACAAATTAGTGCATGAATCATAATTTTTTTTTCTTTCTTGGCAGGTAAAAAATGTAATCGAAAAGCCTCAAAACGACGATCTTCCATTAATAGAAGCCAGCAGGCAATGTTAATATATGTTTAATTGTTGCATATACTGCATTGCTCACTGTTTAATTTAACCTGGCTGAATTTCTCATTTGTAATTAAAAAAAATAAAAAATAAAATAAAATGCAGGTTGTGCAATATGGATATAATATCACAAGTGCAGCAAGTGATTTGCTTTGCATTCCATGACAGTAGATTGCTGATGGAGACTTGTCAAGAAGCAAAGAATTTGAGAAAGATTGTTACTCTCTTTTACCTCGATTGATATTCATAATATCATCTCACCTATTTTGGCCCATGTGTAATTTATATGGTTAGAAATTTGCTACACACAGTAGTTAAACCTCTATAAATTAATAGAGTATGGACTAACAAAATTTTGTTTCCCCAAAGAATTAATTGAGAGTGATAGATGATAAAATTAGAAATGATCCAATTAAATAAAATGGGACATTTTTGGGAAGGAACATGGCTATCTAATTGGTTTGGTAGAGATGTCTATGTCACATATCACGAGGCACGAATATAATGTTCATGTTTTGAAGGGTAAAACCGTCATTTTTAAGCTGTTGCATTTCATTAATTATAACTCTCTCTCTCTCTCTTTAAAGTCAGAAACAGACAAATCTTAATTTTTGCGCATCGATTCAATAACACTAGAAATAAAATAGAGTGGGAGTATATATATATATCTGAAATGATTTGTGCAGCATAAATTAAACATTCAGGCACATTTTTTACCATTTCTCAAAAACCAAAAGGTAAAAAACTCAAAAAACTCTCTCAACCCTCTCGATTTTCTTTCGCAAAGCCCGTGCAAATCGTCAACAGATCGGAGGTAATTTTTACGTTTTTACGATCATCTTGTTATGTAGATTACGAATCCGAAAAAAAAAACGAAAAAAATCGAGCTTAGCAACACTCGTGTGAATTTACACGAGCGGAACCACTTCGCTCGTGTAAATTCACACGAGTGTGAATTATAATATTTTTTTTTTTTTAATTTATTTCGTAAAAAATGGGAGTTTGATTTTTACTCGTGTGAATTTACACGAGCGAAGTGGTTCCGCTCGTGTAAATTCATACGAGTGTTTAATTTTTTTTTTTTTTAATAAATTAAAGTGCTCGCATGTTTTTGCACGAGCACAACAATTTTTTTTTTTTTTTTTTTTTTTTTTTTTTTAAATTAATTAGTTTAATTAGAAGGTGTGCTCGTGCAAAAACATGCGAGCACTTTTGAAGTGCTCGCATGTTTTTGCACGAGCACAAAATTTTTTTTTTTTTTTTTTTTCATTATTTAAATTCTTTTTTTTTTTATTATATGAAATATTAATAAAGTGCTTATTTAAAATGTAGATGGCAGGAGGTCGGGGGAAAAGTCTTATGAGTCAAGTTGCCGGTAAAGGCAAGAGCTTAATGAAAGCCTTGAGTGGGAAGGGGGACAATCCGGAAGATCCGGATCGCATTGGAGACCGAGATGTCCTTGCTTCCGCGCGTAGAAGAAAGCAGTTAGCTCGAGAAGCAGCGTTACAGCGGGAAGAAGAGAGACTGAGACGAGAAGTTGTTGCAGCTGGAGCCGGACCCTGTACATTGCCACATGCCGACGACGATAATATGGATACTGACGAGGAGATGGAGGAAGATGATGGGCCAGCAGATGCATTTCAGGATCGTAGAGGTGGTCGTGCCTTACCCTTTCCGCAGCTGCCTGGTCCTGCGTACTTGGAGGGTCCGTGCGAGGGAGGGCCGCAAAATTTAGAGTTTATGCGATGGTTCAAGTCGCATATAGCGATGTACATTTGGGAAGGATATGTAAGTTTTTCTGTCAACACGTGCTTTACATAATTTTTATATTATTCATTTTTTTTAGCTAACAATACATGCAATATTTTTCAGGAGCGCCGTGAAACTACACGGTGCGAGTCGAGGACCAAAGCACTCGAGGACTACCGCGGCCCGCAGGATAACACGATGATTGCGAGGTTGGAGGCAACAGGTCTTTACCACTTACGAGACTGTTTTCTGAAGAAGATGAACAAGAACCTCATGCTAGCTTTCGTGGAGAGGTGGCAGCCGGAGACGAACAGTTTCCACATGCCATGGGGCGAGATGACGATCACGCTCCACGATATCGCTTTCATCCTGGCGTTGCGGCTGGACGGACCATCAGTGTCTGAAATTCGCCCGGTAGAAGAGTGCTCACAGAGTCTTGCATCTGTATTGGGTGTCGGTCTTATGGACACCAATGAGATGTTTCGAAATAAGGGAGTTGGTTGGGTTAAGGTGAGAGATCAGTTGACCCTTCCCTGCGCCACAGACGACAAGAAGATGAAGGGCTACTTGATGTTTCTGCTTGGGTCTGTTTTGTTTGTAGACAAAACAGCGTCTAACATAAAGCCGTGGTGGATCCATTTTACCAACGATCTCGATAATGTCGGCAACAACGCTTCGATGCACGATGTGCACTCTCTACTCTGTTTCGAGAAAACACTCAAATAATGAATAAATGTAACATGTGTATAAAAGATTGTACGTAACGAGTTTATAGTAAAATCAATTTATATACCTGTTAGTCGTCGTGTTACCGAAATGAACGATGTTGTTGGTCCAACACTTAACAAATCTCTCCTTATAAATCAACCACGTTTCATTGATGTAAGTTATCAGCTTCGGATATTGCCCGTACAAAATAACTATCTCTCTATAGTTGCATTCGTATTATTCTTCAGTCTCAGATTCGACTAACTTTGCCCACACCGTCCTCCGGAACAGTACACCCAACTTGGTGTTACCCAAGAATTTTGACGCGTTTGCCTCAACGTTTCTGTTTTATGTGATATAAACATAACATGTGATGCGAATGTGGAAACACGTTTGGCAATGCTTTCAGTAGGCCCAGCTCACGATCTGTCAGTATCACTTCTGGTTCTATCCCGATTGGTAATATGTCTCGCAAACATCGCAATGTCCATGCATAAGTGTCCCCATCTTCACGTGACATAAAAGCAACGGCAATAGTGAAGTTCCTTCCCACGGGAGTAACCCCAATGATCTCCAAAAGAGGCATTTCATATCTACATGAAGGTAATTATAATTTAGTCAACTCTTACACACACATATATATATATATATATATATATATATATATATATATATATATATATATATATATATATATATATATATATATATATATATATATATATATATATATATAATAAATGTAATACACATTTAAATAATTATTACCTGTTAGTCTTGTACGTGCAATCCATCAGGATGACGTATGAAAATAACTGCAAAAGCTTTATTGAATTAGGGTGCGCAAACATAACGTCTTGCACTGTATCACCAGCTGGATTTGTTCGATGCCATTTGCTGTATCCACTCTCACTTAGTTCGTGCCACAGATGTTGTATAACTGTTTTTCCTTTCATTTCCTCTCGTCTAATTTGCTGTGATTCATTGTACACTTCTCTCAAGGACGCAGCCGTATCCGGATTCATCTGCCTCAGATGATGCAAAATTTCCTTCGGCTTCACATGGCTCTTTTTCAGTATCTTTGTCACTTCTCGTTGCTCTTCAGTCAGGCGACTTAGCGAACGTAGTCCTTGTGGATATTTATGAGGATTATGATTGTGCTTGCCATTTTTTATGGTAAGGCGCCATAATCCATCACGACCCTCTTTACCCCATAGCGCAAAAGGGCATTTACACTTTATTGAACCGGACTTCCGGCTTGTTTCGACCTCTGCATTTTTTCCTCGACTCTTATAGGCTCTTTTGCAAGTCAAATATTGTCGGCCCTCGTGGTAAGACTGTCGCATAATCTCATGTCCATGACTGATGGCCATATTCATCGCCCACTCGACTAGTGCATCTTTACTATCAAATGCAGTCGAAATTGTGAAAAATTCACTGAAATCATGTAGCTCGAATGTTTCAATATCTTCATCCACATCTATGTATACTTCCTGTTTTTATATTAATGTAATTAGCAAATTATAAAACTAAAGAATAAAACTATAAAAAAAAAAAAAAAAAAAAAAATTGTGGTGCTCGTGTGATTTCACACGAACAGAGACGTTCTGCTCGTGTGATTTCACACGAGCAAACCTCCTCTGCTCGTGTGATTTCACACGAGCAAACCTCCTCTGCTCGTGTGAAATCACACGAGCTAATTAAAAAAAAAAAAAAATTGTTCTTGAGCTCGTGTGAATTTACGCGAGCACTTGCCAAGTGCTCGCGTAAATTCACACGAGCACATGAATAAAAAATAAAATTCATCTACTCGTGTGAATTTACACGAGCACTTGGCAAGTGCTCACGTAAATTCGCACGAGTAGATGAATTTTCGGGAAAAAAACGAAAAATTTACATTCGGGTCTAAGTTGTTTGGATCCATCGCAAAAATTGTTGAATATCTGAAATTTTTCACTTTGAATGTTGAGTTTTATATTTTATAGGATTTGGTAGGAATAGTACAAAAGGTAAATAGTTATGGTAAAAAGGTAAAAAACCATGGTAAAAAAGTGCCTGAATATTTAATTTGGCCTGCGTATATCACCACCCTATATATATATATATATATATATATATATATATATATATATATATATATATATATATATATATATATATATATATATTTGTTTAGTGGGAAATTTACTGTTTTCATTCATTTTACATTTGATTCCTTATGCTTCAATAATTTGACAATTTTGGTTATTTTCGTCAATTTACCCTTTAATTAAAGTAACATTTGATTCCGTTAGTTTTAACATAAATTTGAGGGAAACGAGTAAAAATGTTGAATTTAATATAAATGTGCCTTTTGACATTAAAAAAAAAAAAAAAAAAAAAAGAAAAGGAAAACCATAAACCAATTACAACCTGTAGCTTCTTATACAGTTACAGTAGTCCTTCATCTCCAAAGTTTGGTAACAAAAATGGCAGCAAACCGAGCGCATGCAGTTATGGTTTCTTTCTTATTTCAAGGGCATATAACCCCATTCATCCATCTCGCCATAAAACTTGCTTCCAAGGGTTGCACTGTCACCTTCGTCCAAACGGAGTTCCTCCACCACCGCATCTCCACCGCCGCCGCCGGTGATGATGAAGAGCGCGAGATCCCGGAAATAATCTTGGGAGCACGTGAATCGGGCCTGGACATACGCTACGCCACAATTTCCGACGGCTTCCCACTGAAATTCGACCGAGAAGCCAACTTTGAAGAGTTCTGGGGGTCCATCCTGCGTGATTTTCCGGGCCGTGTGGACGAGTTTCTGGGTCGGATCACGGCGGCGGAAAATTGCGACGGTGGAGTACCGCCCAGTTTCCTGGTTGCTGATACGACGTATCTTTGGGGTTGTGAAATAGCCCACAAGTATAACATGTTTTCAGTCTCCTTTTGGACGGAAGCTGCTCTCGCTTTCTCCATTGGTTATCATTTGGACCTCCTCAAACTCAACCGCCATTTCCCCATCGTCAACAACGTCGGTCAGAAATTAAATCTCTCTTTCTCTCTCTAGATCTCTCTCTCTCTCTCTAGATCTCTCTTTCAACTGTTTAGACAAAACACGAATTAATTTTGTGGAATTCAATGGAGTTCAGTTCCTTTGATTATTACGGGGCATATCTCGACTGCCTTGACCGGAATGGGATCCTATTTCCGGTCTATTTCATTTTTTTTATTTCTATTTTATTTAATTTAAGTATTTCCAAGGAACATAAAGAACTCGTGATAAAAACAAATTTAGCACATGTATGCTAAGTTTTGTGTTTGCCTGTTGACTTAAATGAAATGACTAATCTACCCCTATGATTTTGCATGAGAAGATGGCGGCGACGGCGTAATTATAAGTTACGTTCCGGGCATTGAATCCATAAGCACGAGAGACCTTATGTCGTATCTCGAGGGGGACAACGACCCCTTCAATATCCCGACAGTCTTGTACCAAAACATAATCGACGCGTACGAGCAAGTGAAGAAGGCGGATTTCATCCTATGCAACACCGTCCAAGAATTGGAACCCCAAGCTCTGTCCGCCCTAAATCAGAAGCAGCCCACTTACGCCGTGGGCCCCACCAATTTCTCCGGCACCCCACCAATAATAAATGTGTCCAATACTAATACTAGTACTAATACTACTAGCCTGTGGCCCGAGGTGGACTGCCAAAAATGGCTCGATTCCAAACCTCATGGTTCAGTTCTTTACATCTCGTTTGGCAGCACAATCGAGACAAACACTCAGCTGATTCACGAGATAGCTCACGGGCTGATGCTGAGTCAGCAACAAGTGAATTTCATATGGATTCTACGGCGTAATCTTGTCAGGAACACGTCCGATGATGATGATGATCTCTTGCCACCTGGATTTGAGGATTGTGTGGGTGACCGAGGATTGGTGATTCCTTGGTGCAACCAGAGCCTAGTGCTTTCCGATCCGAGGATTGGTTGCTTTCTGACGCACTGCGGGTGGAACTCTGTATTGGAGAGTATATGGTATGGGGTTCCTATGATTTGTTTTCCTTTGTCCGTTGATCAACCGACCAATAGGAAATTGGTTGTCGATGATTGGAAAATCGGGATTAATCTCTGTGATGACCAGACCAAACAAATTTCTCGACAACAAGTTGCACAAAAGATCGATCGCTTGATGAGTAGTGGAATAACGAGCTTGAGGCGAGAAATAAAGAAAGTCGAGACGATTTTGCACCGGGCATGGGCTGCAGATGGTTCATCCAATGTGAATCTCGATCGATTTCTACAGGATTTAAAGGCTAAAACTAATTCCAAGTCATCTGCAAATTAAATTAATTAATTCATGATAAACATACATGTCAATTACATCTATACCCATCCCGCCCTTATTGTTTTCATTTTCAGTTAAAGTATTTGTTAAGTTGTAGCTCTATTTGTTGGCTTTTCAAACCAACTTGAATCATTGAAGCTGGATTATTATTATTTTTCTTTTAATTTTTTTTTCAAGTTATGATAAAAATGGTAGAATTAATGATGTACTGCGTGTGCTCAGTTTTTCAAAAGTTCATTGTCCTTCCGTAAGATGTTTATTTTGAACTTTACACTGATTGATTTCGAATTTGAACATACGACAAACGTGAAAGTTTACTCACTAAGTACACATACACATGAGTAGTGTGTGTAATTATGTGTAGAATTACATACAGTTCAAATCCACCGAATGTAAATAACGAGGTATACCATCTAATTTGCCAAGAATTCGTGAAGAACCTGTGAAAAAACAGTAGAAAAAGCATCCATTTGAAGCTTTGGCTTGGACAAGCCAATCTCCAAACCACCTTCACAATCTCTGGCTTTGTTAAGAGATATGGAACCATTACCATCTACAAACAGTGCTTCAAATTTTTTAGGGTTTCCCCACCCGTAGTCCACCGCGTAAAAATCGAATCTTGGCGAACCCGCAACCCCATACTGCCGTTTTCCGATTAACTCGTTGTACTTCTCCGGCCATTTCTCTGCACCGAACAAGATTCCGTTCTCGTTGTACACGTTTTCAACGATGGCGTCACCGATGGCCTTTGCCGCCATCACGAAGCCGTTGGGTCCCTTGGCTTGTCCGTGTTTCAGCTCTGCCCGAACAGGTACGACGCAGTTGCCGAAGTAATTAGCAGGCACCGGCGGTTTCAGCCTCCCCCTGCAATCCGCCACGAAGCCAAAGTACTCGGGCTCGTCGTCTGCCACGTCATCACCCGCGGATTTTGCCGAGCAGACCCACACGACGGCGCATGCGGCTGTGAAAGTCGACAGCCTGGGACAATTTGCTGCCACGAGCAAACCCTTGAGCTTTTCGATCTGCTCTTTCTTGAGAACGAACGTTGACCGGAGCTTGTCGATCGGGAATTTCACCGGCGGCGGCTCCACCGAACAAGATAGCTTCAGTATGAGGTCCCAATTCAACGAGTCCAATCCGTTGATGTTCGTCGTATTTTTTCTGTCGAAGGACGGCAAAAAGTTGGATCGTGTCGATAAATCACGCAAATCACTATCATTGGAGTACTTAGTTTTGTTGATGAGAGCCCAGGTTTGGATGAAAGAGACAACCGTGCACGCATCGGCGGCGGCGTGATGAGTTACAAAACCGATGCAGAAGCCATGGCCGGGGAACAGTGTAACTTGGAGAGCTAACACTGGGCAACAAATCGACTTTTCAGAACGGTTCGCCGGTGGAAGATTAGGAACGAAGGCATAAAAATCATCGCAATTCCGGGGATGATTTCCGGCGAGTTCGCTGAAATCAGCCCCGGATTCGCAAACATTAAAAGAAACTGAATCGCCGGATACGTAACGTAGGATTGGTTTATCGCCTCCGGGGGTTAAGGGATGAACGATTTTTCCGGCGAGTGGGAGGAACTCGCCGAGAGTGAGGGATAGCGAGCTTTTCAGATCGGGAACAAGGGTTTCCAGAAAATAGGGTTTCGTCGAACAAGCTGCTGTAAGATCGAAGAAGAGAACACTCTGATTGGCGGGAAAGTCGTACCACACCATATCGAAGAATACAATCGGCAGCACAAACTCCGGCGGCGATGACTCCGCCGGAGGATTGATTTTGCATTCTTCGAGAACGGAGGCGGCCATATTTTTATTGAAATTCGAAATATCAATTTACTTTTTTCATAGAAATCTCAACTTCAATTTAATTCATCACTCTGGATCTCTCCTCGTTTGATGATCCAGGTCATCTTTTCGGTACCCCATTTTAATACACTTTCCACCATGCAGTTATGAGTTATGACCAATGTGCAGAACCCTATTTAATTTAATTCATTGTTTTTTCCTTTTTTTATTGGCAATTTCTCGGTACACCGTCCCCATAAATTGCTCTTATTGGTGGGTAGGGTCTCGTTTGGTTGAGTAGATTAGTCATAATTAACTAAATAATTAAATTTTATTTAATTTAATGTTTGGTATCTTCAATAATATCTGGGGTCTACCCGTAAATATTATATTATCATAGTTTGATACTTTGATAATTTTTCTTCACTCCGTCTCGATATTAATTAAGTTATTAGTTCGATAATTTAATATTTTACTAAAATTAATATAATTTTGTTAATTACTGCTACGCTACTGTATTAATTTATAAATATTTAATTGTATTTATGACACATCACATGCTAACCGCATTAGGATACACATTTAAATACTTGTTATCTAACGCAACACACACACGCGCGCATTATTCATTGATGCAATAATTGATTTCTTAATTTCCTTTGAAGCATTTTGATCAAGAACTTGGAGAGAGAGAGAGAGAGAGAGAGAATGGTTGAAGCATTAGTGGTTTTGCTATTGAGCTTAGTGTCGGTGTGTTTTATCAGAAAATGGCTAGTGGGCAGCAAAAAACTGCCACCGTCGCCGCGAAAGCTACCGATATGGGGAAACCTTCACCAAATAGGAGATTTGGCCCACCGGTCACTCCAGTCACTGGGCGCCAAACACGGCCCAATAATGCTACTCCACTTTGGCAGCACGCCGGTGATCATCGTCCAATCGGCCGACACGGCGAAAGAGATCCTGAAAACACACGACCTCATGTTCGCCGACAGGGCCCACACGAAAACCACCAAGCGCCTCTGCTACAACCTCAAGGATATGTCGGTGGCCCCTTACGGCGAGTACTGGAGGAATCTTAGGAGCATCACCACCCTGAAGCTCTTGAGCGCCAAGAGGGTTCAGTTCTGTGACGTCATCCGCCAGGAGGAAACGTTGCTTCTGATGAAGAGGATAAAGTCGTCGGGGTCGCGGCCTTTCGATCTTAGCGAATCTTTTATGAAGCTGTCGAACGATGTGATCTGCAGATCGGTGTTCGGGGAGAAGTGCAGTGATGGGGAAGAGGGCAAGAAGTTTCTCAAGGTGCTGAGGAGAGTTCTGGAGCTGTTTGGGTGTATGACTATCGGGGAACATATTCCTTGGCTTTCGTGGGTTAGTTACGTTAACGGTTTCGATCGTATGCTCGAAAAGACTGCCGTCGAGATCGATGGTTTCTTGGATGCTTTCTTGGATGAGCACATGGATAAATATGATCGTGAACAACGTGGTGCTAGTGGTGGCGGTGCTGATGATCGGAGCATGGAGAGTTTTATCGACATTTTGGTTGACATTTACAAGGATAATCAGACTGGTGGCGTCTCCATTGATAGAGATGGTATCAAAGCTCTTGTTCTGGTGCGTGCATGATCTCTCTCTCTCTCTCTCTCTCTCTTCAGATCTCTCTCACTCTCTCTCTCTCTCTCTCTTCAGATCTCTCTCACTCTCCCTCTCTCTCACACACACATTGATTGAGTCATTTGGGAATGCTGATAGGATTGATAAGCTAAGATTGAATGAATATGATGAGGTGGTTAAAGTACTCTTGTCTTATATTATAAAATGAATTTCATGTAGGATTTATTGGACGCGGGATCCGACACAACATCCGCGAATATAGAATGGGCGATGGCCGAACTCTTAAGGCACCCCGAGGTCTTGAAGAGGTTGCAAAACGAAGTGAGAGAAATTGCGACGAGAGAGGACAACATGATCATAACAGAAACCGACTTGAAGAAGATGCATTACTTGAAAGCGGTTGTGAAGGAAACCCTAAGACTCCATCCACCAATAGCGATTGCGGGCCGGTCAGCAAGGGAGGATGTTAAAGTCATGGGGTACGATATTCCACGTGGGACGATGGTCATAACTAATAATTGGGCAATCGGTAGGGATCCCGAGTATTGGGACGAACCGGACGAGTTTAGGCCAGAAAGATTCTTGAATTCTACGGTAGATTATTTTAAGGGAGTGGACTTTAAGTATATTCCGTTTGGGGCTGGGAGAAGGGGATGCCCGGGGATTACGTTTGCAATGGCGGTGGTCGAACTTGTGCTGGCAAATCTTATGCAAAAATTCGAGTGGGAACTTCCCGATGGGGCGAAACCGGAGGATTTGGACATGACGGAACAACCTGGTACCGCCGTTCATAGGAAAAATCCCCTTTTAGTTGTTGCAACTCACTGTTATTTCTAGAAATGGATATTTCATGAATTAATAAAAGTTTATGTATGATTTAATTTGGATGTGTCTATACATCCAACTCTAGTTTCCAGTTTGGGTTGTTATTTAATATATGGTATATGTTCATTTGATTAATTACCATGTCCGTATGTCACGATATAGTCTTCAAGATATTTACAACGAGTATTTCAGTTTCGACAAATTAAGTAGCACAATAATTCTTGAACATGGCGGAAAAGAATACGACGTTTAGGACTCTTATTAGACACGAAAACGAGAAGTAGAAATTGCAGCAATATGCAATGAGGATCAGCTAGAAATGCTTGGGTCGTGAGAAATGAATTTGAATTGAGTTACGAATAATTCAAATGGTGGCTTTTGGGTTTTATCTATCCTACACCCGGTGAAGGTTACACCGGGTGATTTTTTACCGTTGATCTACACACACCAATGTGGGTGTGTGTGTGTTTGTGTGTATATGAATGGTAAAGATCTACCCGGTGTATTTCACCCGGTGTAGGATCTCAAAAGCCGTGGATTTTGGAATCAGTTTATATATTCTCAAAGATTGTAACCAAAAGTCACACCTCTAATAAAAATAATTTCATGAATTGAAAAAGGTATATAACACATTAATTTCTAATTTATTAAACACTTATTCCATTGAATATGTTCTTAAAGACCCTCCCTATTTTTCAATAATGATTTTTCACTTTTTCACACTTAAAAATTTAAAGAAGTCAAAGAACAAGCGGAACCAGAATTATACGGCTGTGGGTTGAAATTTTAGTTGATGTACTAGAAATTTATATAAGCCGTTGAATTAATTATTAAAGGTTATTTACAGAAAATATCATCAAATATTTAAATATTTATTGACTTTAATAAGTAAACTAACACAAATATAGTATATAAAAAAATGATCTTTAAAACTCCATAAAATGAAAGATTAGATATATACGTTGGTGAGTTATGTGAATGCGGATATTGTTAAATTATAATTTTGAATACATTGATAAATTGAGAATGCATCTCACAAAAAAAAAAAAAAAATTGAGAATGAATTATCACTTTTCGGCACTTGCATCTTTCAAAATAATTGGTAGTATTTTGCACCCTCGAACACAATAAGTTATGAATAACTCATCATCGAATGAATTTGTAAAGCTAATGAATGTAATTTAATATTGTTATAAGTATTTCTTAGGATGTCATAAGTCAATCTTTTTTTAATATTCGTTAATTCTTTTAAAACTAAAAAGTGCAAAAATAAAAATACGTCTCATCAACAAATTAAAAAAAATTGATAAAAAAATATTTTACGAAATATGTAAAGAACAAAAGAAACCCATCAACTATTTATGCTATCAAGTTAATTGAAAATTATATTTTCTTCCAAAGATTTCTATCAAATATATTTTAACAATTATAATAAAAGACCTATCAACAGAATAATTTAGTGAGAAAAAAATATTTATTAGTAACTATGATTGTGTAATAATTTTTTTAAAAAAGAAAAAGAAAATGTGTCTAGCCTTGCAATTCATGTTCGCAATAAATTCAGTCGCGCACGTTTACACTTCAGCGCTCACGTTAGATATATGTGTAGGGATAATTACAGTTTTGGTCCCCCAAGTTTGCACGTTTTTCACTTTTGGTCCCTCATTTACCGCCGTCAACAAAATACACACTAATGTTGTCACATTTTATCACATTTAGTCCCTCCGTTTGTTTGACCGTTAAGTAGTAACGGTCAACCGTTGAATTTGGAGTTTTTCTTTGAGAAAATTGCAATAAGACCCCAGCATTCTTTCCAAATATTTAAAAAACCTCTAAAATTTTATCCAACCATAATTTAATCCCTATTTCATCAATTAACCTATTTTAACCAATGACCCCGATTTTTCAAAATTGGGTAATCCGACGTTGAATTTCTTTTTAACTCGGTTGACACTTTTGTCGATTGATTTTTTTTTTTATCGTTGTTGACCGATGTTTACCGGCTTATCAGCGTTGACATTTTTTTTTCTTGATTTTTATTTAAATTTTTCAGTAATGAAAAAATATAATTAAAAAAATCAAAGTTGATAATCGGCGAGAAAATAATATCATAAAAAAGTCAAAATATAGAAAAAAATAAAAAGTCAACGCATCTCTATGACGGAAAAAATTTAAGTAAAAAAAAAGATAAAAATTAACGGCCGGTGTTAGCCCCAAAAACCGTTGTAAGAGAGTGGTTTTATCATTTTAAATTACTCCGGACATGCCTAATTCATCTTCTTCATATTTTTTTGG
This sequence comes from Erythranthe guttata, assembly GCF_056151865.1. NCBI lineage: Eukaryota > Viridiplantae > Streptophyta > Magnoliopsida > Lamiales > Phrymaceae > Erythranthe > Erythranthe guttata. Next base: position 24,943,795 of record NC_142546.1, read on the forward strand.
GAAGAAATTTGAGATGCATTGGCGGTTCCATGAAGAAAAAATTGAGGGGAAGAAATTATGGATTTTAGAATTTTTTTTAAATTGCATTTAGGCCCTAAAATTTTTAGATAAAAACTTTCTTAGAAGTTTGTAATTTTAATATTACGATACTAGATATTCATATAGTATTATTATTGTGTTATTAAGTAATTGTGTTGATCGGAAAAAAAAAAGTCAAAGGAAAAAGTTCGTAAAAAATCAAGAAAAAAAAGTCAGCATTGTTAACCGAGAATACAATGTCGGTGAACAGCATCAACATCAAGATTAAATAAAAAACTCATTGCCGAAAAAAAGTACAAATTAAAAAGAAAAAAATCAACGTCGGTCAAGGGTCAGCGGTAATGATTGTAAAAATCGGGGTCGGTTGTCAAAATTGATTAAATGACGAAATTGGGGTTAAATTAGGGTTGTGTAAAATTTTAGGGGGTTTTAGAATATTTTAAAAGAATGCAGGGGTCTGAGTGCAATTTTTATCTATGAAAAATCCCAAATTCAGTCATAATTCAATAGTTGACCGTTACTACTTAACAGTCAAACAGACGGAGGGACTAAATGTGTTAAAATTTGACAACATTAGTGTGTATTTTGTTGACGACGGTAAATGGGGGACCAAAAGTAAAAAACGTGCAAACTTGGGGGACGAAAAATGTAATTATCCCTATATGTGTACCTAAAATAATGTTAGCTTTAATGTGTTACACCAACCATAACAGAAGTTATTTAATGGGGGTAGATAGGATCGGATCGCAATAAATAGCATAAAATTAATCATCAGATTTATAACTTACGTGCTAGAAAATTGCTACTTGGTCCCGACACCAACAATTAATTGATCTCTGATAATTAATTTTGCCTGAAAAAACCCATACATCTTTACTGCACTGCACTAGATATTAATATAAGACAACTGAAAGTTGGTCACAATAATAAATTCAGTAGGTTTTCCGCATCCCACTTGAAAGCTGTCGAGATCGCGGCCAACCTACTACACGATAATGCATTAAGTGACTCGCCGGCCGGTTGCTCCGATGCTTACACTTTAGCGCCGGCCGGTTGTCACTATTATAATTATTTACCTTCAATGATGGAATTGAAGAACATGCATGTATCATTGTATTATGTATATATACTTTGAGTTTAGTGGAGAATTATTTAGCCTTAGAAATATACATTATTTTCATATTTTAATTATCTCTACTAAATTATAATAATTTAATGGGTAAATTAAGAAAATCCCTGAATTTAGACTAAATTACAAAAAATACCGCATCTATTCTTAATTACCAAAAAAACCCAACGTTTGTTTCCATCTTACACCGACCCTCTTCTAATGTGATTTTTCACGGATATTTCCCAGAAAATAGTGATTATACCCCTACAGACGTGACATTTACTTATGTTATTTCTTACAGACAAAAAATACTCTTAAGGGGCCCTCTACACATAATTTTTATTTTTCTTAAATAACATTTTCACAACTCTTTAGTACGTATTACAGTACAATCACCCCCTATGAGACTATTTTTTGTCTTTAAAAAGTAGCATAACAAAATGTCATGTCTGCATGGGTAGAACTGGTATTTTTCGGGAAAATATTGCTTGAAATAAACAAGATTCCTTGAAAAATCACAACGTAAGAGTGTCGGTGCGAAAGTAGCAGGGAGGGAGTTTTAGAAATTGGGAATTAGGGTTTTAATGTTGAAAGTGGGCGCCAAAAGTAATTTGGGCACTCTTTTATCTTTTACCACACTTGTCCTCTTTGCCATTTCATTTAATGAAAAATGTGCGATAATTATTTGTTATTAATAGTTACAGTAAATGTTACCAATATTCATAATTTGCCATTTTAAAAATACAAAATTGTGTTGAGATGATATTCATATTATTTTTGCCTTGTTCTATGGATAAAAATTAATTTAATTTATTTCCCAAAGCACCCCTCAAAGCATTGATGAATTTTACGTATATTCTTAAATGACTAGATTAAATGATACCTAATAATGTAGCATATTCAACAATCCCTATTATCCTTTTTGGGAAATATTAAGCAAATTATTGTTTGTATCGACACCCAACCTAAAAGACTTTCGTAATTTACCCTAATTAATTTAATTTAATAATAAGGATAAGATAATATAGAATAGAACCGGTCCTAATCAGTGGACAGTTGAGAAATTATTAAGACAAGTGACAGCTAATCAATTCGCAATAAATTCAGCAGATTTAATTACTGCCTACCCACCTCCGCATAATGTTTATCAATTTTTTATTTTAATTGGTCCATATTAGGGGTGGGCATTCGGGTCGGGTCGGGTTATTCGGGTTTTTTGCAAAAAAAACATTACCCGAACCCGACCCGAGATAACCGGGTACCCGGCAACCGGGTACCCGGTTATTTCGGGTCGGGTTCGGGTTTTGCTATTTTCCTCTTTTTTTTTTTTTTTTTTTTTTTTTTTTTTTTTTTTTTTTTTCTATTATTAATTTTTTTTCCTAATAATTATTTATTACTTCCAATTCGAAATGTGACATCAAACTTCATAAAATATCAAAAATATATTAGATGTTTCTTTACTTGGATTACAAATACGGGAAGTAAAACATATTGTTATATACACAGATTCATAAAAACAAAAGAATTACTAAATTTATTACACAAAAACAATTAATCACAAAAAAAATAAAAATAATATCAAACAAACAGTAACTAAATTTACATAAAATATACATATATAATCAGACATATATATATATATATATATAAATATATATATATACAACATATACATATCTATATACATAGTCTGTTTACAGACATATACATATATAAAAAAATTCTTTTTTTTTTTTTTTTTTTTTTAACCGGGTACCCGGTCGGGTACCCGGGTAGAATTTCTAATACCCGGACCCGACCCGGTTTGGGAGCACCGGGTACCCGAACCCGGGAAAAACCCGGTTACGTCAAAAATTACCCGATCCGGTCGGGTTATACCCGAATAACCCGACCCGAATGCCCACCCCTAGTCCATATATCATCAGATCTGAAGGTGAAAAACAATGCCATCTTGCACCAAAAGGCGAAATCCCTCGCCCCAAGGGCCCCCATCCCTTGGCCCGACAAGGATTGATGGAGGATTTAAATCATGGTAACTCAACGGCCCGTTAAGGTAGCGGACCCGGACCTGGTGCCCACAAGGAACCAACCCTCATTGGAGTTGAAATTCTCACACTGAGGCTGCCAGGATTCGATCCTAGGAGGCTAGGACCTTGCGTCAACTTACCAACTCCGCAACCAGTTGAGCTACACCCATGATGGCAACAATGCCATCTTAATTATATATGAAAGTGTCGACACCCAACCTAGAAGATTTTCGTAATTTAACCTAGTTAATTTAATTTAATAATAAGGATAAGATAATATAGAATAGAATTGTTACATTACATAATATGGGATCCCTTTCTAGGTGGCTTCGACTTGATCAGTCAATCAGAGAGTCAGGCGCAGGCCACTAGATATTCGGCCATTAAATATAAAATATGTTATGCATTTATTTGCTTTGTGATATTTCAAATAAGAATATATAGACAGTTGAAGTGATAATAAATACGAGGGGATATGATCCTTTGGAATATCTACCAATAAGGGTTCTTGGTGGTGCCAACCGTGGGCCCCACAGATTAGAGTTTTCAGCCACGCACTGTGGGTGGAATTCGGTTTCCGGTACGGTGTGCCTATCATTGCATGGCCGCTTTGCTTTCGGAGTGCTGTCAAAAACGGAACTGGAACGGTACGATGCCCTCCGCACCAAAATCATTTTTTTGCAAAGTGACCATGGGCGAACCCAAGAAGTTTTGGGTGGGGGCTAGAATATTTTTATGGGGCTGAAAGGGTATAAAATTTTCACTTTGGGGGGCTAAAGTGCATAACTAATAGATAAATAACACAAAATATTAAAAAAAAAAAAAAAAGATATTAAATTTTATTTTTCCTACAGGGGCAGCGGCCCCCAATACATACCTTGGGTCTGCCCTTGACTGTGACACACCGGAACAGTAGGATATAACGGTACAATTACCCCCTCTGAGGGTATTTTTTGTCTTTAAAAAGTAGCATAAAGAAATGTCATGTATGTCGGGGTAGAATCGACATTTTCGGAAAATATTACATGAAATAAAAAAAATTCCTTGAAAAATCACACCATTGGGGCGTCGGTGTAAGATAAAAACAAATATTAGGAGAATTTTGATAATTAAGAATAAATAAGGTAGTTTTTTTGTAATTTAGTATAAGTTCAAGAAAATTTTGGTAATTTACCCTAATTTAAGTATGAGAATATCCGGATAAGAAAAATAGAATCGTTGCATTAAATATGGGATCCTTTCTAGGTGGCTCGATCAATGCAAATCTTATCCAGACCACATGATTTTCCAATCATTAATTAATGCATGCCCAATAAATATGCCTTAAATTATCCAGAAAAGGAAAAAAAACGTGAGACTGTCGGTAGCTCTGTGATATTCTAAATAAAGAATAGACAATTCAAGTCATAATAAATGATAGTAATTAATTTGCATTGCAGAAAATGCCACGTGAAATGACTTGTATAATTTAGTAATAAATTAAATGTTTTGCAGTTATGGCTGTAGACAGCCAGCTGGCAAATCTCTAGACCTACACAAATGGGTGCACGCACGTGTTGATATTTTAAATAAGGGTTAAATACAAAAACACCCCTATACTATGGACTTTGTATCATATACCCCCTTACTATACATAAATACAAAAACTCTCCTAGTGTTATATGTTTTCCAAAATTTGACGAAAATACCCCTGCTAAGCCTATAAATATAATATTTTGTTTGAGCCATTTTCCACTATATTTTTTAACATTTTCGGTCAATTTTACTTGGGAATTTTGATTTTTTTATTTTTTTCTCCAAAACATTTCATTATTTAATTTTTTTTTTGAATAAAACCTTTTATTTTTGTCATTTTGAATTTCTTCATTTTTTTCTTAAATGACTTCCGGTAGTTTAAATTCGCAACAATCATTGGATTGTAAAGATGTTTGCAATCTTAGGATGTTTGAACTACCGGAAACATTTAAGGAAAAAAATGAAGAAACTCAAAATGACAAAAATAAAAGGTTTTATTCAAAAAAAAAAAAATCTAAGCAATTAGATGTTTGGAGAAAAAAATATAAATACCAAAATTTTCCACGTAAAAATGACTGAAATTGGTAAAATATATAGTGGAAATGGCTCAAACAAACCCTTATATATATATGCTTGAGTAGGGGTATTTTCGTCATATTTTGGAAAAAAAATGTAATGTGAGGGAAGTTTTTGTATTTATGTGTAATACATGGGGTATATGATACAAAGTTCATAGTATATGGGTGTTTTTGTATTTAATCCTTTAAATAATTAAGCATACAAAATTCAAGTAATAATAAATAATAATAATTTTGTGTTAAAGAAAATGCCAAAATGGTGAATGTCAAATTACGGAAAAAATGGTGATGTTTGGATAATATAATTAGAACCACCACTCAACTATGAATTTTCTTACATGTTCAGCTTTATGCTGTTAAATTCAAAAGAATTTTCTAGATTTCATGAAATGTTCTCTAGTTTGTAGTCGTTTTGTGCAAAAGTACAGTTTCTGATGCACCACGATCTGATATTTACAAGTCACGAGATACATTTTATGATCATCTTATTTCAAAATGTGGAGCTCGAATTGGGGTAAGAATTAACATTAAACGGGTACAAACCGAAAAATATTATATTCCTCATAATCTAGAAGATTCCACTAAATTTGACACCACACATGTGGACATATAAGAAGATTGATGGTTGGGGTGATTGTAATTATCCAAACATGAGGGGATTTTCGTAATTTGAGCTTAGCTCAGGAGGTGGTCGTAATTTAACCATAATTGTATATGGACAATTACATATTGGCACATAGTGAGGTACTTATATATTAACTATATGTCCACACAAAAAACTCATTTAACTAAAAGGACAAACAAGATTTGAATTCTAGCTTAGAAATAAGTCAAAGACAAAAGTACCCCTCAAAGTTTACTTTATTCCAATGTCGGCCATCAACCATCGAATCCTTATTTCTACATTGTAGCATGCAGCCAAAGAACAAGAACAACAGTAACCAATCAAAATGCCCGGTTCTATAATGCTGAAACCTCATGAATTTTTTTATAGATTTACCATGCCCCAGTGATTGCACAAATTTACCTATTTTCATATTTTTTTAGTTATAAGGGAGATTTTCGGTAATTATAAATAATAGAGGGCTAGTTTAGGTATTTTTCGGTAGTTATAAATAATAGAGGGTAATTATTATTATTATTATTATTATTAATTTTTTTTTGATGTTGATGATGTCTCAGACTCGGAGGTTACGTTACACAAATTTAATTATTTTTAAATAGCATAGCTTCACTATACATTTTCCAATACACCTCAACTGAATCCAGGCATATATTTCAAGATCCGTCTTTTAGCGTCTTCTCTCTCTCTCTCTCTCTCTCTCTCTCTAATAATATATACTCTCTCTCTCTCTAGATATATTAATTAATTAAGAAAAAAGATGATGATGATGAAGGTGGAGGTAGAGAGCCGGAAGATGATAAAACCAGTGACGGCAACTCCGTCAGAACTGAGAAGCTACAAGATATCTATAATCGATGAGCTCAATCCATCTATGCATGTCATTCGCATCCTCTACTACCCATCTTCAGATTCCGCCGCCGCCGGAAAATTGTCGATCATCAACTTGGAAGAATCCCTGGCTCGAATACTCCCACTTTTCTACCCACTCGCCGGCAGATACATCAAAGAGAAACACATGGTTGATTGCAACGACGAGGGTGCTGAGTTCTCTGTAGCAAGTGTTGACTGCGACCTCCTTACAGTTACCGGTGGTGGTGGTGGTGGTGGTTCCTCCGCCGACAATCTCAACCACCTTCTCCCACTCGAAATAGGCGCCGCCGACGAGCCCACCGACCCAATCCTGGCGCTTCGGATCAACAAGTTCCGTTGCGGAGGCGTGGCCATAGGCGTCTGCGCTTCCCATAGGATCTCCGACTCAGCCTCCCTCGGAATATTCCTGACTGCCTTGGCAGATGCTGCCGCCGGCAGGGAATCAGCGGTCATCAAGCCCGATTTCGACTCGCCGGTGTTCTTCCCGTCGGAAAACCTTCCCCCTCTGGATTTCGGGGTTTCCAGGACCCGGGATACCAGCGTCGTATGCGAGAGGTTTCTCTTCGACAAGAACGCCATTTCCACACTCCGAGATACCGCCAACCCGGAATGGAGATCCTCCGCCGGCCGTCCGCCGTCCAGGGTGGTGGTGGTATCCACCGTTCTGACGCAGGCTCTCCTTCGCGCAGACAGGGCCAAAAACGGCGGCGTTTCTAGAGCTTCCCTGATTGCCCAGGCAATCAACGTGCGTGAACGAACCATACCGCCAGTTTCGAAGCACGCGTGGGGCACGTGGGTTTCTTTATCCTACCTGGAACACAATGCAGAACAAACCAAACATAGCCTCCAACCCGAAGAATATCCACGCTTCGTTCGAAAAATGAGAGAAACCACGATGCAAGGTGTTAAAGACTGCCCTAGAATATTGTCCGACAAACAATTCGGACGATGGGTCCTCGTCGACAGCTATTTCGACGCAGCTAAGAAAGCATCGAGCCCTGATTTTAAGGTTATATGGATAACCGATTGGTCCAAATTTGGCGAGTACGAGCTCGATTTCGGGTTCGGAAAACCGGTGTGGGTGAGCTTGGCCGATGTTCCACTACAGGATCTATTCATATTGATGAACACTAAACACAACGATGGAATCGAAGCATGGGTGTACTTGCATGAATCCGACATGCCATTTTTCCGACAGGAGTACGAGGATATTGTTAAGACCATGCTTATTGCTGATCCAAAAATTCATGCTAATAATTAATGAGGGTGTAACCATCACATACCCTAATTAATTAATTACCAAGGTGCATGGTGTGCTAATTATTTTATATAAATAAAAAGCTATGCAGTACTTCATAGCAAATTAAATGAAATGATTATGTAATTTTAAACGACCCATTTATAAATGGATTAGTCGGTGCTTTTGAGAGTTTTCTGAAAAATCGGTTGGTCAGATGTACTATGGCCCAACTGCATTTTTTTAATAATAAAAAATTATTATAAATATTTAATTGTTATTCTTATTTTCTTAACGTTGAAATAATATATAAAATGAGTCAAAAATCAAAAAGTCGAAAAACAAATCTATAAAAACCTCAACGAACTATTTCTAATTTATTAATTTTGTTTCATATTCTTCATAATATATTTACATATTATAGAATTTTAATATAAAATGACTTTTAATATTAAAGTTAAGATTTTTGCAACACAAGTTTACTCGAAAATTTAGATTTTTTGAAAGGGGATGACTATAACAATCCCAATTTTTTCTCAACTCAATACCAAAAAAATAAAAATTAAATAATAAATAAGTAATGACATAAATACCCTTAATGAAAATAAATACCATACAAATATTAAAAAATCTCATTTTTCTTTCTTGAATACAAACACACAAAACCCCTCAAACCATCTTCTTCTTCACAAATCCCTCAACCTCTTCCTTCTTCTTCCTCACAACAAACCTTCTAAAAAATCTCAAAACTAAAGAAATTAAAACCTCACATAACTTATAAAATGGAGTTATAAGACAATAATATGGTAGTATATATTGAATGAGAACACATTAAGGTAAGTATCGATGTCTTTTTTGAGCTTCGAAGTCGATTTTGAAGTTTTTTTTTTTTGAAACCCGCCGCCAATTTTCGACACATACAGGTCGATTTTTTTGGTCAATTTTCGACACCAACGTGTCGAAAAATATATTTAGAAAAAAAAAAAAAAAAACAAATTTCGACACATACCTGTCGAAATTTCTCCCAATTTCGACAGGTATGTGTCGAAAACACTGTTGGTAAAAAAAAAAACAAAAAAAAAATTACCTGTTGTTGTCGAAATTTGTTTTTTTTTCCTAAATATATTTTTCGACACGTTGGTGTCGAAAAATGACCAAAAAATCGACATGTATGTGTCGAAAATTGCCGGCGGGTTTAAAAAAAGAAAACTTCAAAATCGACTTCGAAGCTAAAAAAAAACATGGATACATACCTTAATGGGTTCTCCTTCCATATATACTACCATATTATTGTCTTATAACTCCATTTTATAAGTTTTGTGAGGTTTTGATTTTTTTGAATTTGGAGATGTTTTGGAGGATTTAAGAAGATGAAGAAGATAGGGTTTAAGGGATTTGAGTTTGGGGAGAAGAAGAGAGGATTTGTTTTTTTTTTTTTCCTTAGGTATTGAAATGAGGAATAAAAAATTTGTTTGTATAAATTGTATTTTGTTTGATGAAGGGCATTTTTGTACTTTGCTAATAATTTTTTTTATTTATGGTTTTAAACTAAGAAAAAGTTGTTAAACTTCTATAAAAAATAGTTTTAAATTTGGAGGTACTGAAGTGAGAAAAATTTGGGATTTGTTTTAGTTGCCCCCTTTTTGAAAACAACTTATTATTGTTAAAAAAGAAAGTGAATAAATAGATGGCCGATATTACCACCAATTGACCATTGTTTATGCGACAAAGTCTCTTTGAAACCATTAATAACACAAAAAGAAATTATAAATATTTAATTATTGTAATTCTTGTTTTCTTAACGTTCAAATAATATATAAAAGAAGGATAAAAAGGAAAAAAACACATCTTCTATAAATTTAAACGTTGAAATACTGGTTAGAGTAGGGGTGGGAACGAGCCGAGCTCGAGCCGAGCTCGGCTCTTTTGGCCAGCTCGAGCTCGAGCTCGAGTCCATGATGCCGAGCTCGAGCTCAGGCTTATTTCATTTTATTTATTATTTTTTTATTTATTATTTTTTTTATTATCTAATTTTTTTATTAAAATCATTTTATTTTTTATTAAAAATTATTCATAGGAAAATAAATAATGAACTCTAGTATATATTTTTTATTTTTTCTATTATTATTATTATTATTATTATTATTATTATTATTATTATTATTATTATTATTATTATTATTATTATTATTATTATTATTATTATTATTATTATTATTATTATTATTATTATTATTATTATTATTATTATTATAATAATATTTTATATTATTATGAATTATTTAAGTAATATAGATTTGTTTTTATTTAAATACTAGATATATTTATTATTATAGACTATTTACTAATTAGTTAATAATAATAATAATAATAATAATAATAAGAATAATATATATATATGTATGAATATATATATATATATATATATATATATATATATATATATGAATATATATATATATATATATATATATATATATATATATATATATATATATATATATATATGTAAAAAGAAAAAAAAAAAAAAAAAAAAAGAAAAGAAGGCAGCTCGCGAGCTGTCGAACAACTAATTTTGGGCTCGAGCTCGAGCCCGTCCGAAGCTCGAGCTCGAGTTCGAGCTTTTTTCGAGCCGGCTCGTCGAGTTCGCGAGCCGGCTCGGCTCGTTTACCACCCCTAGGTTAGAGGATGATTTTTATAATTATACAAACATAAGGGGTTTTTTTTGAATTAGACCTTATCTCAAGGGTTTCTCATAAATCGTGCTAAATTTATTCAAGTGGGATACGAAATTCGAAAAATTGATGGACAAAATTTAATCACCCAAGCTCCGAGGAATTACTTGTTTTAAAACCCACAAATTTATTTTTATATATTACACTCTTCTCTGCGCGGTTATTCATATTACTATTCCGCCATGGAATCCGCCACAGCACACAGACCACCACCACCATCGCCGCTGCCTCGCAATATAGCATTGCTACCTCCGCCGGGATTTCTAGGCCACCTAATCCCATTCATCGAACTCGCCAAAAAACTGGTTCTCAACCACAACTGCACCGTCACTCTCATCATCCCAAACGACGGTTCCTCCATGGAACCCCAAAAATCTCTTCTTCGAGACATACCCACTTCAGTTAACCCAGTTTTTCTCCCGCCGGCGCCGGAGAACCACCACTGCCCGCCGGAAAATTCAAACCCAGAAACCCTGCTCCCGATCCGCGTAACCCGATCAATCCCCGCTATCAGAGCCACCCTGTCTTCCTTACGTGAAATGGGAACTCCCGCCGCCGCTCTGGTGGTGGATCTGTTCTCTCCCTACGCCATTGATGTAGCCAGAGAATTCGGAATCCCGGCATACATTTTCTACGTCATAGCCGCCAATGAACTGTCACTCGCCATGGATTTGCCCAAGCTGCACGAAGAAGAAGAAGAACAACAACATCAAGAATCGCAAATCAAATTGCCAGGTGGCATAGTACTGAATTCATCGGACTTCCCAGATTCGATGAAAGACAGAAACAGCGAAGATTACAAGTGGGCGCTCGATCTTTCCAACAAGTACCTTGAAGCCGATGGCATTCTTGTGAATAGCTTCCTTGGTTTGGAATCTGAAGCTTTCCATGTCTTAGAACAAGGCCATCCTCGTACTCCACCCGTTTATCCCGTGGGCCCGCTTATTAGAACAACAACAGCCACGTCATCATCATCATCATCATCTGACGATGATGATGATGATCATGCATGTCTCGGGTGGCTGAACAATCAGCCACCTAAATCAGTGCTGTTTGTTTCGTTCGGGAGTGGGGGAACTCTATCGACGGAGCAATTCCGTGAATTGGCTTTCGGGCTCGAAATGTGTCGGCATAGGTTTCTTTGGGTTGTAAGAACCCCTCAAGAAAACACCTCGGCTGCTTACTTGAACACAAATAGTAAATCTGGAGTGGAGGATAATCCTTTGGAGTATCTGCCAAAAGAGTTCCTGGAAAGAACTAAAGATCGGGGGTTGGTGGTGGCCACGTGGGCCCCACAGATTAGGGTTTTGAGCCATGGATCGGTAGGGGGGTTTGTGACGCACTGCGGGTGGAATTCGATACTGGAGAGCTCGGTTTTCGGGGTGCCTATGATAGCATGGCCGCTTTGCTTCGAGCAGAAGATGAGTGCCGTGTTCCTGAGAGATGGATTGAGGGGTGCAATAAGAGTGAAGCCGAATGAATTGAATGGCGTTGTGGAGAGAGATCACTTTTCCAAAGTCGTGAAACAACTCATGGACGAAGAATGCGAACCGGGAATCAAGATTCGGAAGAAGATGATGGAAGTTAAGATTGCAGCTGCAGATGTTATGGATCAAGAACATGGATCTTCTGCATTGGCACTTTCTCAGCTTGTCCACAAATGGATCACTATTAATCCAAAGTGATCATGCATGATGATCACTAGTTTTTTTATTTTAATTAATTTTCTTTTTCTTTTTTTGTCTTGTTTTATATGTACGTTTGTCATTTGAAGCTTCGATTTGGACAAGCTCGATCTCGAAACAACTTTTTTTTTTTTTTTTTTTTTTTTTATTATTATTATGTATTAGTTAATACATTTTCGCCACCCAAACTTTTAATTTTGTACACTTTAGTCCATAAAAAAAAAAAAAAAAAAAAAATCTCTTAAATTACCCCAATACTTCAGCCTCCCCAAGAAAACCTCCCTAGATCCGCCCCTGCTCCTCCGGCCAATTGTCAGTACCACATATCATTAAGCCCCCCACTATCGAATCGATGTGGAGGCCACTTTCTAGCATATCAAATAATAATAATAATAATAATAATAATAATAATAATAATAATAATAATAATAATAATAATTATTATTATTATTATTATTATTATTATTATTATTATTATTATTATTATTATTATTATTATTATTATTATTATTATTATTATTATTATTATTATTATTATTATTATTATTATTATTATTATTATTATTATTAAGACGGTGCAAATTAACTAATCATTTTAATTAGCATATAGTAGCATTTTGTCATATCCGAGATATGATTTGAAAGTTACAAAATAATTAATTTAATAAACGATAATAACAATTATAATAAGAAATATATTACATTACTATAATAAAATGTATTAGTGAAATCTATCATTCCATTGAAATAAGGAAAGAAAAATGATTAGAAAATTAGTCAATGATGAAGAACCGCCCGATCAACGCCGTAATTTGGCGGAGAAAAAAAAAATCAAAAAATTATTAAAATGAGAGTTAATGTGATATATTTGTTCAAATCCGAAGTCAATGTGTAATATTGAGGAAATTAGAGTATAATGATGGAATTGATAAAAAATATATTATGGAAGGTATTTATACAAAATATATGATTGTGATTTTATTAACAACACTGTTTTTCGTGTGAACCTATGTGCATTTAAGTCCTTTGTCATAAGCATCTTTGTCATTCGCCCTTTTCATGGGGTAAATTACAATCACCCTCTGAAGTATGGTCAAATTACGAAAAAAAACCTATTATTTGGATAATTACATCTACCCCTCAGCCATGAACCTTCTTACACAACCACCCTCATGGTGTTAAATTACACATAATCATCTAGATTTCGTGGAATGTGCTCTAATATTTACTCGTTTTGTGTAAAAATACAGTTTCTGATGCACCACAATCCAATATATGCAAACCAAAAAACACATCTTATAATCAATCATCTTGCTTCAAAATGTAGAGCTCAAATGAAATAAAAAAAAGCACAAAAGTAATAAGATTACATATAATAAAAAAAGATTTCACTAAATCTATAATATGCTATACCCTGTGAAATTATATTCACCCGATGTAACAGTACGCATGTTAAATTACATATAAATTATATAGTTGGTGAAATTATACCTCTCACTCGGTGTACACCATAAATATAACAGTACGCATGTTAATTTAATATTTAAGCCCGAAATAGAAAATAAAATAAACCCATTATTAGCGGCCACCTAACAATTTTGATATTATCTGATCTCTCGATTTGGTATTATAGGTCACAATAAATTTGTGTTATGTCAACGTACACATGGTACAGGTCTCAAGGTGCGATCTGATTATATATCATAATTTAGGGGCAATTTGCTATAAGTCCTTCTATAAGAGTTATATGTGTTAAAATCCATCTAATAAACTCTAATTTCCAGCAAATTTTCTTATTTATAATTTGTCAAAAGTACCCCTATCAATATACGGTAAAATAAAATTTCAAAATAAAATCCCCTATTTTTCTCCCTATTATACTGCAAATCCGAAAATTAGAATTGCAAAAATCTGGAAATCTATTTCTTCCCTGTTTCTTCAAAGCGAAGATCTCCACAAATTCAGAATCCTTCCATAGGTTTGGGTGTTCGATCGTCTGCAGTTTTACCAGGTCGTTTGCATTTTGTCTTCGTTCGATTTGTTGTTTCCCTATTTGCCTTCGTTTCGTTTCGTTTGCTGTTTACAAATTGCTTATTGTTCGGAAACAACGGCTGGTGTTTAGGGTTTGCTATTTGAGCGTGTGGGTGTCTAAGCGTTTGCAGTTTTACCAGGTCTGAGCATTTTGCCTTTATTCCGTTTGCCTTCGTTCGATTTGTTGTTGCCCAATTTGCCTTAGTTTTGTGTGTTGTTTACAAATTGTTTGTTGTTCGGAATCAATGGCTGGTGTTTAGGGTTTGTTGTTTGGAGTTCGTACAATAATCGTTGTTAATAAGATAAATTATGAAAATCCTCCTGAACTTAGGCTAAATTACAGAAAACACCCCCACTTGTCGGTGATTACTAAAATCCCCCTGATGTCTGTGTCTGTCTTACACGACCCCCTTATGGTGTGAACTTTCACGCAATCTTTTTTATTCCATGTAATATCCCAAAAAATATGGATTCTACCATTGCAGACGTGACGTTTCTTTTATCGTACTTTTTAAATTCAAAAATTACCCTCAGGGGTGGTCATGGTTATAATAAAAAATTGTGAAAGTGTTATTTAAGAAGAATAAAGATTTCGTGTAATGTTCCCATAAAGAAATGTCACAAGCATTATTCGGGAAATATTCCACGTAATAAAAAAATTCCTTGAAAATCATACCATAAGGGAGTCGATGTAAGACGGAAACAAACATCAGAGGAATTTTGGTAATTACAAATATGTAGGAGTATTGTTCTTAATTTAGCCTAAGTTCAGGGGGTTTTCATACGTTATCCTTGTTAAAATACAACTTAAACTTATTTATATGTATGACCATATGTTAGAAACTAACATAAAGGCTGATGTTATTGAAAATAGATCAAATTTCAAGTAAACAAAAGTGACTATAAAATGCTTATATAAATAAAAAATGAAAAATTAAAATTAATTGGATTTTTGTGTAAATCAGTCGGATATATTGTGATTTAAAAAAAATATATAGAGATATAAAATCGATATTAGATTCTTATAAACATTATACACTAAATAAATTCATTTTACAAATGTTTTAAAAATGGAATTTAAGAAAATAAATATAACTTATTATATATGATGGGGAAATAGAAAACTTAAGCATATTTCACTAATTTAGATACATAACTTGTAAGTTAGACAAATGAACTCATGTATTCCAATACCAAAATATAGTGAGATATATACAATGTTAAAATATTTAATAATCATTTACGCTATAATACCCTACATTAATATTTTTATTTTCATATGGTTTAAAATTTTAATTTAAAAATTAGTCAGAATATTTGTAGCTAAACATATTTTTTCCAATGATAGGTTGTCTGTATCTTTCTTCACCCACACTATAGGATTGTAGTAAATCTCATTTAAGTTCGATATAGTACCAATATCGTGCCAAATGAAATGATAATCACTGAGTTGGTATTTGATAGGTAATATTTTGTTGGTATACTATAATACTTGATATTAGATAACCTTTTCCATCCATAATATTGCATCAATCTTTCTCAATTTAAAAGGACACACACATAATTAAGCAATTACTTCTCATATAATTGTAGTCGTTTATGTAATATATAAATATCTTATTGAGTTTGTAACTAAAAATGGATCGTAGAAACTACTGATTTGCCGATTGATATTGTATTTGTTAATATAAACTATTTACGGCAAGAGCACCTCGAGTGGCCCTATTGCAGTTTTGGCCCATATTTTCTCCAAAATTGCAGTTTTGACCCCATACTTTTCCAATTCTTTAATTTGTACCTAAAATACAATAAATCAACTTTTTAAGCACCAATTATCGTTAAAACACACCAAAAGTTCAAATAAAAAGGTACGATAAATTGTAAAAATATACACTTAACACACCCCCAAACTTGAACTTTTGTTTGTCCTCAAGCAAAATCTAATCGTAAGCAAATAACTCAACTACTACATCTCATTACATAGATCAATGATCAACTTCATGTTTTCAGAACTTGTAATTATAATGACAATTCTTAGGCATTCGCAAGCTCAAAATTCAAAAGCACTTAGTCACTCACCATTACAAAAAACCACAAATCATACAATTGCTTCAAGCATCCAATATTTGCAAATTAAAAATAGAAAGAATTTATACTTACATGCATATGTTTGACTCCAAATACTCACCAAATTATTCTACTCTACTAATATCGAACATTAAGCTATTGGGATCATTGGGGCTTTGTGGCTTCCAATTGTTAGGCTTTTTGGTTTGAGGTAGGAAATATGGGTATATGTGGCTATTCTTCTTGAATTGAGGTGATTACGCCAAAATTTGAAAGATAGGCGTTTGAAACAATGAATTCATCTCTAAGGACTTTAATAAACTCGATTCTTAAGAGTTCAAAAGTCTCAACTTTTGCTCTTAAGACAATGGATCGAACTTTCAAAATAATTCAACAACTAGTTAGTGCAGTAATTAAGATGGTATGGGTTGTTTTCCAAGCCAAATTAATTATCACCTTCAGATCTGTTGATTGTCCAAAAATGATAAATATTAGGAGGTGGGTAGGCAGTAATTAAATCTGCTGAATTTATTGTGAATTGATTAATTGATTAATTGTCACTTGTCTTATTAATTTCTCAACTGCATGCATGCCCAGTGATTGGGGCCGGTTACCAATTAAGATAGTTAGTTAGACACTTATACACAAAAACCGTTTTTTTTTTTTTTTTTTTTTTTTTTTTTTTTGTTAACCTATTAATAGAATTACATGACCAATTTGCATTTTCATTTACACAATTAAACAAACAAAAAATTATTACAGAATTAGAATGCTGATTTGTCCTTCGGGTGAGGGTAGAAATGTAAATGCATAACAATATTGACGGTGTTAACAATTTAACATTTGACTGAAAAATATAGGGACTATTTAAAATGATAACCTGCCCGGGGCAGTTTTTATTATTAGGGCAGTTCGTAATTTTGGTCAATGAGTGCATGCTGGAAAGTGTATTAAAATGGGGGTGGGTTTCCGAAAAGTTGACCTGAATCATCAAAAGAGGAGATCGAGTGATGAATTAAATTGAAGTTGAGATTTCTATGAAACCAATTAATTTTCTTTTTTTTTCTTTTTCTTTTTTATTTTTGATATTTCGAATAAAAAATCATCATCATCATCCCGGCCACCCGTTGAACTGAGAACCAAAACCTACATGGCCGCCGCCACCACTATTCTCGAAGAATGCGAAATCAATCCTCCGGCGGGGTCATCGCCGCCGGAGTTTGTGGTGCCGATTGTATTCTTCGATATGGTGTGGTACGACTTCGCCGCCAATCAAAGTGTTCTCTTCTTCGATCTTACAGCAGCTTGTTCGACGAAACCCTATTTTCTGGAAACCCTTGTTCCCGATCTGAAAAGCTCTCTCTCCCTCACTCTCGGCGAATTTCTCCCACTCGCCGGAAAAATCGTTCATCCTTTAACCCCCGGAGGAGATAAACCAATCCTACGTTACCAATCCGGCGATTCAGTTTCTTTTAATGTTTGCGAATCTGGGGCTGATTTCAGCGAACTCGCCGGAAATCATCCCCGGAATTGCGATGATTTTTATGCCTTCGTCCCTAATCTTCCACCGGCGAAGCGTTCCGAAAAGTCGATTTGTTGCGCAGTGTTAGCTCTCCAAGTTACACTGTTCCCCGGCCATGGCTTCTGCATCGGTTTTGTAACTCATCACGCCGCCGCCGATGCGTGCACGGTTGTCTCTTTCATCCAAACCTGGGCTCTCATCAACAAAACTAAGTGCACTAATAATAATAATAATAATAATAATAATAATAATAATAATAATAATAATAATAATAATAATAATAATAATAATAATAATAATAATAATATAAATAATAGTGATTTACGTGATTTGTTAACACGATCCAACTGTTTGCCGTGTTTCGACAGAAAAAATACGACAAACATCAACGGATTGGACTCGTTGTATTGGGACCTCATTCTGAAGCTATCTTGTTCGGTGGAGCCGCCGCCGGTGAAATTCCCGATCGACAAGCTCCGGTCAACATTCGTTCTCAAGAAAGAGCAGATCGAAAAGCTCAAGGGTTTGCTCGTGGCAGCCAATTGTCCCAGGGTGTCGACTTTCACAGCCGCATGCGCCCTCGTGTGGGTCTGCTCGGCCAAATCGGCTGGTGATGACGTGGCAGACGACGAGCCCGAGTTCTTTGGCTTCGTGGCGGATTGCCGGGGAAGGCTGAAGCCGCCGGTGCCTGCTAATTACTTCGGCAACTGCGTCGTACTTGTTCTGGCAGAGCTGAAACATGGACAAGCCAAGGGTCCCAACGGCTTCGTGATGGCAGCAAAGGCCATCGGTGACGCCATCGTTGAAAACGTGTACAATGAGAATGGAATCTTGTTCGGTGCTGAGAAATGGCCGGAGAAGTACGACGAGTTGATCGGAAAACGGCAGTATGGGGTTGCGGGTTCGCCAAGATTCGACTTCTATGCGGTGGACTACGGTTGGGGAAAACCGAAAAAATTTGAAGCACTGTTTGTAGATGGTAATGGTTCCATATCTCTTAACAAAGCGAGAGATTGTGAAGGTGGTTTGGAGATTGGCTTGTCCAAGCCAAAGCTTCAAATGGATGTACTTTCTACTGTTTTTTCGCAGGTTCTTCACGAATTCTTGGGAAATTAGATGGTATACCTGGTTATTTACATTGGGTGGATTTGAACTGTATGTAATTCTACACATAATTACACACAATACTCATGGTACTCATGTATATGTGTACTTAGTGGGTAAACTTTCACGGTTGTCATATGTTCAAATTCGAAATCAATCAGTGTAAAGTTCAAAATAAACATCTTACGGAAGGACAATGAACTTTTGAAAAACTGAGCACACGCATTACATCATTCTACCATTTTTATCATAACTTGAAAAAAAAATTAAAAGAAAAATAATAATAATAATCCAGCTTCAATGATTCAAGTTGGTTTGAAAAGCCAACAAATAGAGTTACAACTTACCAACAAAGACTTTAACTGAAAATGAAAACAATAAGGGCGGGATAGGTATAGAGGTAATTGACATGTATGTTTATCATGAATTAATTTAATTTAATTTGCAGATGACTTAGAATGAGTTTTAGCCTTTAAATCATGTAGAAATCGATCGAGATTCCCGTTGGATGAACCATCTGCAGCCCATGCCCGGTGCAAAATCGTCTCGACTTTCTTTATTTCTCGCCTCAAGCTCGTTATTCCACTACTCATCAAGTGATCGATCTTTTGTGCAACTTGTTGTCGAGAAATTTGTTTGGTCTGGTCATCACAGAGATTAATCCCGATTTTCCAATCATCGACAACCAATTTTCTATTGGTCGGTTGATCAACGGACAAAGGAAAACAAATCATAGGAACCCCATGCCATATACTTTCTAATACAGAGTTCCACCCGCAGTGCGTCAGAAAGCAACCAATCCTCGCATCGGAAAGCACTAGGCTCTGATTGCACCAAGGAATCACCAATCCTCGGTCACCCACACAATCCTCAAATCCAGGTGGCAAGAGATCATCATCATCATCGGACGTGATCCTGACAAGATTACGCCGTAGAATCCATATGAAATTCACTCGTTGCTGACTCAGCATCAGCCCGTGAGCTATCTCGTGAATCAGCTGAGTGTTTGTCTCGATTGTGCTGCCAAACGAGATGTAAAGAACTGAACCATGAGGCTTGGAATCGAGCCATTTTTGGCAGTCCACCTCGGGCCACAGGCTAGTAGTAGCAGTAGTATTAGTACTAGTAGTAGTATTGGACACAGTTATTATTGGTGGGGTGCCGGAGAAATTGGTGGGGCCCACGGCGTAAGTTGGCTGCTTCTGATTTAGGGCGGACAGAGTTTGGGGTTCCAATTCTTGGACGGTGTTGCATAGGATGAAATCCGCCTTCTTCACTTGCTCGTACGCGTCGATTATGTTGTGGTGGTACAAGACTGTTGGGATATTGAAGGGGTCGTTGTCCCCCTCGAGATACGACATAAGGTCTGTAGGGATTCTACCCGAAGAAAGCTTACAAATGAAGAACTCAAAATAGATGTTAGTAAAATAACATCACAAGATAAATAAATATGAATGTACGAAAAACAGAAGTATGAGATTGAAGACAGCTCAGTCTTCCAAACCGATTCACACACAGATCCACAGAGGTATCCACTGTTACACACACACACAGTCTAGGATTGCACCATACTCAGAACCAATCCTCTCTCTGCACTCAAACCCCTCAAACCATCCAGATTATCAGTAAGACCACGAAGAAGATGCACTCAGCTTCTTACCCACTCACCACAGACCCAACTCACAGAAGAAGAAGGCAAGGTGTTTGAATTTAGGGTTTCAATCTAGGTCTTACCCTCTGCCACACATCTCTCCGCATTAAATAGGGACTCCAGTCAAATGGAGCCGTTGAAGAGACAACCACTGGGACAAGCACGGCCAAGGACGGCGGCGAATGGCCCATGGTTGCTGGAGCAAAAGAAGAAAAAAACAGAGGGGGACCAAAGGAGAGAACAGAGATTGTCTAGGGCACTAAACGGGAAAGGGGGTACAAGGGAGAGGAAAGGTCAGCTATAATGAACGGCTGAGATCACACCAGAACCAACGGTTCAGATCTAAGCCTTCTAGCACATTCCCACTAATGGGCTGGAATTATTCTGGTTGGGCCTTTCCGAATAGACAAGTGTGTGTGTAGTGGGAAATTGGGCTATAGGCCCAAGACACATTTGGGCCACAACCACAACAAATCTCCACCTTGGACCAAAGTGTATCATTAGTGAATTTTTATGGTTTATTGGAAGTCATCATTGCTGTTTTTGATATACAGGTAAAACACAAAGTAGTACAAGTATATCTTTCTGATTTCACATAGAAAGTCAGAAGGAGATGTCACATAGACAGAACATGTAGCAGTTCACAAAGAAAAGACATGTACACAATCAGTCACAAAGACAACACATAGTCAGTCACAAAGACTGTAACAAATAAAAATAGCACACAGCATTTTAATCTTGGGAAATTAGGTTCAAGTTTTTCAAACAAGAACGAAATTTCTCAACTGGTAAGCACTTAGTACCCATATCAGCAGGGTTGAACTCTGAGGGAATTTTTTCAAGTTCAATAATCCCTTCTTCCACAATACTTCTAATAAAGTGAAATTTAATCTCAATATGCTTAGTTCTATCATGGAAGACAGGGTTTTTGCACAATTGTATACCAGACTGACTGTCAGAAAACACTACCACTTTGTTCCTGTAAAAACCAATTTCAATCAGTAGGCCTTTAAGCCAGATAGCTTCTTTGAAAGCCTCAGTTGTGGCTACATATTCTGCCTCAGTGGTAGACAGAGCCACAATGCTTTGAAGCTGAGATTTCCAGCTTACACAGGAACCATTCAAAGTAAACACATAAGAAGTAGATGATTTTCTGCTATCTCTACAATTTGCAAAATTAGAGTCCACATACCCACAGAGTTCACTCTCAGTTTTACACTTAGAAAACAGCAAACCAAGTTTAACAGAACCTTTTAAATACCTAAGCAACCACTTAAGAGCCTCCCAATGAGGCAAACCTGGATTAGACATATACCTACTCAAATAACTCACAGAGTAAGCAATATCTGGTCTTGTGCTGACCATTAAGTACATAACAGACCCTATAGCATTAGCATAAGGCACATTTTTCATCTCAGACATTTCAGGTTCAGTCTTGGGAGACTGTTCCCTACTTAGCACAAAATGGGCAGCAAGAGGAACAGATACAGGTTTTGCAGATTGCATAGAAAATTTCTCAAGGATTTTTTCAGTGTAAGAAGATTGATTAAGAAACAATGAACAACCTTTTCTATCTCTGATTATGTCCATGCCAAGTATTCTTTTAGCATTTCCAAGCAATTTCATGTCAAATTCATCACTAAGACATTTAATGACATATGTTTTAATACAAGGGCTGGTCAGAAGCATATCATCCACATAAAGGAGCAAGAAGACAGGAATTTTGGCAGAGTGTTTGAAATACAAGCATGGGTCATATGAACTTCTCAAAAAATTTAAGGATTTCATGCATGCATCAAATCTTTTATTCCACTGTCTAGGGGACTGCTTAAGACCATACAAAGATTTTTTCAATAAGCACACATAATCAGGATGTTTCACATCAAGAAAACCTTCAGGCTGTTTCATGTATATTTGCTTATCTAATTCACCATGGAGAAATGCAGTTTTCACATCCATTTGTTTTAACTCCCAATCAAATTGAGCAATTAAGGCAAGCATAATTCTCACAGTAGTAAATTTCACAACAGGAGCAAATATCTCAGTATAATCAATTCCTTCTTTTTGGGTGAACCCCTTAGCCACTAGCCTAGCCTTATATCTAAGTGAATCAGATTCATGTTTAACTTTAAACAGCCATTTACAGTCAACTAATGAACATTCAGTTGGTTTTGGCACAAGAGTCCAAGTATGGTTAACATGCAAAGATTCAATTTCTTCATTCATAGCATTTAACCAAGACACAGATTCATTAGATTTAAGGGCTTCCCTATAAGACTTAGGTTCTTTACCATCCAGAGACTCAAAGACATGAAACACATAAGATGCAAGCTGATAATCATCTAAATGATGAGGCCTAATGATGTTTCTTCTACTTCTGTCCCTAGCAAGTTGGTAATCACCAAGATTTTCCACATCAGGCACATTAGTATCAACATTTTGATCAAACACATCATTTTCAGGCACATTATTATCAGTTTCACTATCAGAATCAGATATAGTTTCATGTTGAGCAGGTATAACAGGGGAAGTCTCCACCTCAGCAGAGGTAGACTCAGAAGAAATAACAGACAAACAAGGAAACTCATTCTCATTGAATATCACATTTCTACTTATAACAGTTTTAAACCCCTGTTCCCCCTTAAGCCAGCACCTATAACCCTTAACCCCCTCTGGATAACCCAAGAAAACACATTTAACAGACCTGGGATCAAGTTTATCATGTTTCTGGTGCACAAAAGCAGAGCAACCAAATACTCTAAGATTAGACAAACTAACAGGAATACCAGACCACTTAGTTTCAGGTAATTCACCACATAGAGGCACAGAAGGTGATCTATTGATCACATATGCAGCAGTTAAAATAGCTTCACCCCAGAACATTTTAGACAAGCCAGATGAATTTAACATGGACCTAACTCTATCAAGTAATGTCCTATTCATCCTCTCAGCAACACCATTTTGCTGAGGGGTGTAAGCTACAGTTTTATGCCTCTTTATGCCAGATTCAACACACATATCATCAAATTCAGCATTACAGAATTCAGTTCCATTGTCAGTTCTCAAGGTTTTAATTTTCTTTCCAGTTTGATTCTCAATTAAAACTTTCCATGCTTTAAATCTTTGAAACACATCAGATTTATTTTTCAGCAAGAAAACAAACACTTTTCTGGAAAAATCATCAACCACAGAGAGAAAGTATCTATTACCACCATGACTAGGAACAGGGGCAGGGCCCCACACATCAGCATGTATATATTCAAGGATATCAGTGCATTTTGAAGAGTTAGGGAAAGGAGACACAGGAAATTGGACCTTAGTCTGTTTTCCTAAAATGCATGAGTCACATATGGGCAGTTCAGACACACAGTCATTATCAAGATAATTGTTTTTATGCAAAAGCTCAAGCCCTTTAACACTTATGTGACCTAACCTCCTATGCCAAAGACTAGAATGATCATGTTTAACAGAATTAGCATGCAACAAGGGTTCAGCAGAACACACATACAAATTTTGCATTCTAACAGCTTTAAACACAAATTGATCACCTTTCATAATATTTTGGCAACCATTTCCCCAACTACCATGCAGACCACTATCCTCAAGAACAGCCACAGAAAGCAAATTACTACTCAAATTAGGAACATGTCTCACATTTTTAAGCATAAGTTCAAAACCAGATTCAAACTTAAGGATAATAGTTCCTAAACCAACCACATTTACACCACTGCTATCAGCCATAGACACATTGCCATTTTTTAGTTCCACATATGATGTAAATATGTGTCTATTAGGTGTCATGTGGTGTGTGCATGCAGAATCAAAGATCCAATCATTATCACATAGAGATGAAATCACAGAGTTCACACAATCATGCACAGACTCACCAATCATGAAAACATCACCCAGATTGTCAACAACAACATTAGCCTGTTCATTATTCTTATCCTTTTTAGGTTCAGTACATTCATTTGCATAATGACCAGTTTTACCACAGTTATAACATTTTCTGCCTTTGATCTTGTTCTTACTCCACTCTTTGCCCTTTTTAGGTTTTTGAAAAAACTGATTTTGGTTGTTATTACTGGAAGAGGCCTTGTGTTGAAACTTGAATTTAGGCTTTCCTTTCACAAAGTTAACATCACCAAAAGATTTGTGACCCTTATTGGTTCTTAAATCCAGTTCTTTGCTTTTCAAACCATTTATGACAGTGTCAAGAGTAACCTGATCTCTACCATACTTAATAGCAGATTTTACATCACTATAAGTGTCAGGAATTGCATTTAAAAGCACAATAGGAGTATAATCATCAATGTTTTTATCTCCAGTTAATTTAATGTCCTGAACTAGCTTTGTAAAAATATCCAGATTCTCATCTATATCTTTACTCAAATCCAGTTTAAATCTGAAAAACTTTTCAAGTAAAAACATTTTTGAGGGCAAAGAGGTTTCAGTGTACAGATCTTGCAGTTTTTCCCATAAAGCTTTAGCATCATCTTGCTTTCCTAATTTTCTAATCACAGAATCACTCAAATTCAAGATCATCAAGGAGTAAGCAAGTTCATCAAATTCAGCTTTCTTAGCAGCAGGTGTGGTATCTTCATAGTTTAGAGTAATAGCTTTAAAACATTTTTGCTGAACTAAAACACCTTTCATTTTCTGTTGCCATATAGAAAAGTCACCTCTTCCATCAAAAGGAGCAACAGGATATGCATTCATGATTCACACAGATGAAAGGCACAGAATCACAAGAAATCACACAGAATCACACAGAATCACACAGAATTACAGAGTAACACAATAGATAATCAGATTGCCCCCCCCCCCCTTTCCAGATTCCTGCGACACTAGGTGGTCCGGACAAGAAAGGGTTTGCTGAGAGCAATCCTAAGCTACACTAACAGTAGGAATAATTGCGGAAAAATAAATGATAAGGAACGTCAAATTGGATTCGAATTGGAAAATAACTATTTAATTCGTAGAAGAGTTATTGATGGGCATCGGTGGAGATACCGAAAGAAATTATGGAAAAATAAGGGTTTTCAACGAACTGAAATTGTATTTGAGTACGAAACGAACTCTATCTCAAGTAAAACGGCGCAAGGAACAAAACTCATGAGCAAAGCTCATGAATCACGTCAAATTTCAGCAATCCAACGTCGTTTGGACTCCTAAAAGTTCGTTTTTGCTATTTTAGGTAAGTTTTAGAAAATTAATATCAAATCATAGAAAAATCGGATTAGGATTCCGTAAATTGGGTTGTTCCCAAAATTACGAGATCTACTAGAATCAGACTCTAACTCGTTTTTGCCATTTTTGGTAATTTTTAGTATTTTCTTAGTTTTATTAGGCTTTTTAGTTTTTTAGTATAAATAGCTGCCTTAGGACTTTTATTTTTGGGAAGAATTTCGAATTTTAATAAAATCTTTAGAGATTTCTCTATTTTTCTGGTGGATTCCAGAATTTCGGTGGATTCCGAATGTTATTTTGTTCTATAGGATTAATTCGTAGAAATTAATTCTTTACCGTGCTTCCGTTCTGCGTCAGTTGGCATCAGTAGCGAGGTTTTCCTGGTTAGATGGCGAAAGGTGCTAGATATGGAGACAACAACTACGTTGGCGATGACCGCGGGGTTGAGAAACTGCAAAATCTGCGGTTGGTGCGCGAGGGATTTGCCCTTGACAACAACAACAGAAGAACTGGATCTAACATGGGTATTGCCGACGGTGTAGCCCGAGGTGCATATGTTAGACACAATTATCATGGATCTGTTCAACTTCAATCAAGGTATGACGATTATTCAAAGGTGAGCGGCAACTCTGATTTTGAAGAAAATCCGCCTATAAAGAGGCAAAAGGATCGTGATAAATATCGGGTAAGAGCTGAAATTCCTTCTTTTAGTGGAAATTTTCTTGAAGTTGAGGATTTTATTGATTGGGTGTCAGAAGTCGAAAATTATTTTGAATTGATGGGCATTTTGCCGAATAAGATGGTAAAATTGGTTAGGTGTGAGTTAAAGGGTTGTGCAGCCGCATGGTGGGATGAAATACAGAGGAAGAGAGCTAGACAAGAAAAATTTCCAATCCAATCATGGAGGAGGATGAGAAAAATGTTGATGGATCGTTTTTTACCCCTAGGTTATGAGCAACGTCTATTTCAACTATATAGTAATTGTTCGCAAGGGAGTAGATCTGTTAACAAGTATACTGCTGAGTTTATGAGACTAGCAGACTTAAATAACCTGCAAGAATCCGAAAGTATGAAAATTTCAAGGTATTTGCAAGGATTGAATATTTCAATCCGTCTTAGGATAGGGTGGCGCGCAATCGACTCCCTTGAAGAGGCTGAAGAGTTAGCATGGAGCGAGGAATATTATCAGAAGCGAAATAGTTCTTCTAGAAAAATCAAAGATGTTCCACCCGTTGTCAAAGTTAAGGAGGTACAAGATACTTCGTTTGTTATTGAAGCACCCAGTTTGGTGGGAGATCATGGCGTACGAGTTAACGAAGTTGAAGACGAAATTGTTGATGCAAAAGTTAAAATTAGCGTAGCTATGATTAACGATGATATTAACGAAATCAAGGTGAAAGTCGATGAAGTTGAAGGGAGAGTCAACGAGGTTGAAGAGAGCATCAACATAGTCGAAGAGAGCTCCAACGGGGTAGAAGAGAATGTTAGCAAGGTTGAAGAGGGAGTCGATGAGTTTCAAGAGGATGTTAAAAATAAATTTGAGGAAGAATTTGAAGTTGTAAAATTTGTTCAAGAAGAGGAAGGTGCACGTGAAGAGAAGGAACAAGTGGATTGCGTTGAGGTATGTGATCTAATTGTAGATAGTGTTTGTTGTGAAGTTCCTGTATCGGAGAAATTGGTGGAGCCATTGAGATTTTCGATTAAGAAGCCAATTTTTCCAACGCCTCGTTTGGATGAAGATTTTGTAAGCGAGATTTTTGTGCCGGGAATATTGGTGGAGCACTTGAAGTTGTTTGCAAAGAAGTATGCATTGTTATATTTTGATCATAGCTCGAGGTCGAGCTCTTTTGAAGAAGAGGAGATTGATAAGGAACGTCAAATTGGATTCGAATTGGAAAATAACTATTTAATTCGTAGAAGAGTTATTGATGGGCATCGGTGGAGATACCGAAAGAAATTATGGAAAAATAAGGGTTTTCAACGAACTGAAATTGTATTTGAGTACGAAACGAACTCTATCTCAAGTAAAACGGCGCAAGGAACAAAACTCATGAGCAAAGCTCATGAATCACGTCAAATTTCAGCAATCCAACGTCGTTTGGACTCCTAAAAGTTCGTTTTTGCTATTTTAGGTAAGTTTTAGAAAATTAATATCAAATCATAGAAAAATCGGATTAGGATTCCGTAAATTGGGTTGTTCCCAAAATTACGAGATCTACTAGAATCAGACTCTAACTCGTTTTTGCCATTTTTGGTAATTTTTAGTATTTTCTTAGTTTTATTAGGCTTTTTAGTTTTTTAGTATAAATAGCTGCCTTAGGACTTTTATTTTTGGGAAGAATTTCGAATTTTAATAAAATCTTTAGAGATTTCTCTATTTTTCTGGTGGATTCCAGAATTTCGGTGGATTCCGAATGTTATTTTGTTCTATAGGATTAATTCGTAGAAATTAATTCTTTACCGTGCTTCCGTTCTGCGTCAATAAACCACATAGAGAGCTAGAAAATAAATCACGTATGAGCACATCTGCCACACGGGGCCAAGTAGTGCCACACAGGGCCTCCACGCCACACAGGGCCAACTCAATGCCACACAGGGCTCCCAACCTCCACAGGAATAAACCAGGAAACGAAAAACTAGGGTTTCAGAGTGACTTACCTTATCAGAACCCAGTTAGGTTCTGTAAGCCTTCTTCAAGCAGATCTTCGAGTAACCAAGCTCTGATACCACTGTAGGGATTCTACCCGAAGAAAGCTTACAAATGAAGAACTCAAAATAGATGTTAGTAAAATAACATCACAAGATAAATAAATATGAATGTATGAAAAACAGAAGTATGAGATTGAAGACAGCTCAGTCTTCCAAACCGATTCACACACACAGATCCACAGAGGTATCCACTGTTACACACACACACAGTCTAGGATTGCACCATACTCAGAACCAATCCTCTCTCTGCACTCAAACCCCTCAAACCACCCAGATTATCAGTAAGACCACGAAGAAGATGCACTCAGCTTCTTACCCACTCACCACAGACCCAACTCACAGAAGAAGAAGGCAAGGTGTTTGAATTTAGGGTTTCAATCTAGGTCTTACCCTCTGCCACACATCTCTCCGCATTAAATAGGGACTCCAGTCAAATGGAGCCGTTGAAGAGACAACCACTGGGACAAGCACGGCCAAGGACGGCGGCGAATGGCCCATGGTTGCTGGAGCAAAAGAAGAAAAAAGCAGAGGGGGACCAAAGGAGAGAACAGAGATTGTCTAGGGCACTAAACGGGAAAGGGGGTACAAGGGAGAGGAAAGGTCAGTTATAATGAACGGCTGAGATCACACCAGAACCAACGGTTCAGATCTAAGCCTTCTAGCACATTCCCACTAATGGGCTGGAATTATTCTGGTTGGGCCTTTCCGAATAGACAAGTGTGTGTGTAGTGGGAAATTGGGCTATAGGCCCAAGACACATTTGGGCCACAACCACAACAAGGTCTCTCGTGCTTATGCATTCAATGCCCGGAATGTAACTAATAATTACGCCGTCGCCGCCATCTTCTCATGCAAAATTATAGGGGTAGATTAGTCATTTCATTTAAATCAACACGCAAGTGGAACGAAAGGGGCAATAAACTAAATAATACAAATAGGGTAAATACTTAAATTAAATAAAATCGAATTAAACAAATGAAGTAGACTGGAAATGGGATCCCCATTCCGGTCAAGTCAGTCGATAAATCTTGAAATGAGATATGCCCCGTAATAATCAAAGGAACTGAACTCCATTGAATTCCACAAAATTAATTCGTGTTTTGTCTAAACAGTTGAAAGAGAGATCTAGAGAGAGAAAGAGAGATTTAATTTCTGACCGACGTTGTTGACGATGGGGAAATGGGCGTTGAGTTTGAGGAGGTCCAAGTGATAGCCAATGGAGAAAGCGAGAGCAGCTTCCGTCCAAAAGGAGACTGAAAACATGTTATACTTGTGGGCTATTTCAGAACCCCAAAGATACGTCGTATCAGCAACCAGGAAACTGGGCGGTACTCCGCCGTCACAATTTTCCGCCGCCGTGATCCGACCCAGAAACTCGTCCACACGGCCCGGAAAATCACGTAGAATGGACCCCCAGAACTCTTCAAAGTTGCCTTCTCGGTCGAATTCCAGTGGGAAGCCGTCAGAAATGGTGGCGTACCGTATGTCGAGGCCCGATTCACGTGCTCCCGTGAAGATTTCCGGGATCTCGCGCTCTTCATCACCACCGCAAGCGGCCGCGGAGATGCGGTGGTGGAGGAACTCCGTTTGGACGAAGGTGACAGTGCAACCCCTGGAAGCAAGTTTTATGGCGAGATGGATGAAAGGGGTTATATGCCCTTGAAATAAGAATGAAACCATCACTGCATGCCCTCGATTTGCTGCCATTTTTCTTCCCAAACTTTGGAGATGGACTACTGTAACTGTATATGAAGATACAGGTTGTAAATGGGTTATGGTTTTCTTTTTTCTTTTTTTAATGTCAAAAAAATGGCGCATACGGTAAATTTCACTTTATTCCTTATACTTTCGATTGCATTGATTTGCCCATATTTACTTGAAATATTGGTTCAATGTGATCCTTGCTGTTAGTTGTCAGACATTTGACATCACCACCATTTAACTCTGAAGTTACAAAAACGTCAATTCTCCCAGTATAAATAATTATATAAAAAAAAACAAAAAAAGAATTAATTGAAAATTGAAGATAACCCCAGTATAAATAATTATATAAAAAATAACAAAAAAAGAATTAATTGAAAATTGAAGATAACCAGAAAACATAGTTTCACGGAATCTCGAAGATTATATTGAATTTGAAACCATAAGGACGGACGTGTAAAACGATTCATAGTTGATGGGTGGTTGTAATTACCCAAACATAAGAGGGTTTCGTGTAATTTGACAACCTCACGAGTGGTTGTAATTTACTCTAAAAAATATCTACAAGCGAATGTTTTTTTACCATACTGCCCCAACGCGTTGTCGTACCAAGCCATATCGATTTTCTACCGAAATACTTATACGGAATGAATACTGTAAATATAATAGAAGAAATGGGCCTTAGAGTTTAGACCCATCACATCATTTGCATTCGGCCTCAAGAAATGGGCTTTGGTAACCAGTTGAGCCACCAACTTTTATTGAAGTCGAATTTTATTAATTTACATTATAGATATACCCTATATATATGTATATATCACAAACATATTATAATTTTATATAAAATCGTTATTTTTTCACTTTCAAAATAGTTGATCGTAGGCACTGATGCGAAACAAACAAACTGAATTGAAAATGATACTCTTTATTTAGAACATTTATTTAACTGAAAAACAAGGTGAAACCTTAGCTTAATTATGAATAACATTAACAAACAGTTGGTACGTAATTGCAGCAGACAACAACATCAATAATTAGGGGATCGATACGCATGCAATTATGATTTTTATAGACGGACACTATAGTTTTGATATTTGTAGTAAGTTTGTGTGTAGTAAAGCCGGCGGCAATATGCCCATATATTCATTGTGGGCCCTCTTCTTTCCGCGGCGACGATGGTCGGCGACATCGACCAGTGACGCGATTCCCTCGAAACCCTCCGAATAATTATCGATGACCGCGGACATTGCCGCCCGGCGCCCTGGCTTGGCACTCCACCGCCTCCGCCAACATCTTCGAAGTGAGGTCATGCGTTGGGAGAGTGGCGTCGACGCATAGTGGATCCCCTACGGTACGGTTGAGATAATTTCTTGAAGATTAATCCGTGATATATGGATCAAGAATCTCACTATCCCGTTAGAGGGTTTCGGTGGGCCGGGGAAATCAACTGCGGAGGATAGCTAGATCGGAGAGTGCCGCCATGGTTCTCCAAGAAATCGGGTATCGATCTCAAGCTCCACCGTACCGCACTCTGCGCAACTTTGAAGTTGATATATCCGAAAGCAAACTCCCATGCACACATCTACCAGAGCTTGTTCCTCCTCCTCTTCCTGTTGAAACATTTTTCCCTTTTTCTTTTCTTTTCTTTTTTTTTTGGCAAAGTGAAATTAATTTTCCAATAATCTATTTCTCGTCGTTACTATCTTTATATATATATAGATGTTTCTTTTGCTTCACATTAAATTTAAATATACTAGCTAGTAAAACGAGGGGACATACATAATTAATAATGGTTTAATTTCCAGCGAACTGAATGTACATCAGATTGCATTAATTCATGATAACACGACAAAGACATATTTTATTGTGCCATGTTTCATCACGTTACGATAAGATATAGGTGGATTATTAATTAATTAATTAGTATAGATAATTATCTTCAAGATTAGTCATCTTCTTGTTCTTTATTATGCTAGATCCCACACAAATGAAGATGAATGAGATAGGGGGAGTTGGGTGAAATCTCATCACCAGTTTTAATTTCTCATTTATATAATCAAAAAAATTTATATTTTTATTTATTCTTATTATTTTTTTAATTATTTGAACAGGGAGAAACGATTTGTTTTTGTAATTTTTAGACCTTAGGCCAAACGGTCGAAGATATGAAAACTAACGACGAGGGCCATATTGAGATAATTTTTCAAGTGCATGGGATAAATCGACACAATTGAAAGTAAGAGGGAGTAAAAGTTAAAGTAAAAGGGGGAAAGTTGAATTTATCCTAAAAATAAAAAGAAAAAAATGAGTTGTGCGGTAAAATCCCCAAATCATAGAAAAACACACACACACACAAAACACGCACTAAACCTTGGGAAAATGAGAACGTTATTGTCCGTACAATGCCAGCAAATTTCGCCCCTCTCTCCGCTCTCTCTCTCTCTCTCTCTCTCTCCCCTTCGTCGTGGGAAGCCACTACCCACCCACCATCCAACCACCTCTCTCCGCCCATATTCCTTCCACTCTCATTTTTCATTTTTATTTTTTTCTTTTTTTATTTTTTTTTTCTTTTCCCAAAAAAATTCTCGATCGGAATTGCAACCGACGATGGCCAATTTCCTATCTTCTTCCCTCTCTTTCCTCCGCCTGTAAATGTCGACGAAGAAGAATTCCCGCAAACAGAGATCCAATGATCCCAAAATGAACGAGCGTTTGGAAGAGGATGACCGAACAGCGCTGGCGGGGATATCCAATTCTCCGCCGCACCGGAAAGCTTACTCCTACAGCCAGCAGCTCCGTACCAACACCGGCACCCACCACAAGCGCCAGCACCAGCTCCGCAAGCACAGCCTCGACGAGAACCGGATCTTGAGCCACAACCCGAAGAACAACGTCTACGTGTGCGGGACCCCCAATTCATCCTCCGACGATGAGTTTTATCCGTACTCGACTATTACCGCCACCGGAGGCGGCGTCGCGGTGGGGTCGGTGAGTGATCACCATGTCGATTACCTCCATTTGAGCCAGAGGATTGGCGGAATGGCGGTGGGGGACGGCGGATGCGATGATGATGATTTCGAGAAGTTTCCGCAGCAGCCGATGCCGGAATTTATGGGGAGCGGTGGTGGGGTGGGCATATTTAGGGTGCCAAATAGGGCGCCCGTCAACCCTAGCCGACCAACGTGTCTTGAGCTTCGGCCTCATCCTTTAAGAGAAACTCAGGTAGATTTCAATGGAGTTTCTGAATTCAGTATCACAATTTTTGTTTCTTTGTTTGCTTGGATGGATTTTCTGAGTATTTGATTAATGCATGTTCTCCGTAGCTTTCTTAACCATGCTTACTTTAGGAAATGCATGTGAAATTAATGATTTAAGACAACAGGTTGGGAAATTTTTACGGACAATTGTCAGTACAGAAACACAACTATGGGCAGGGCAAGAATCAGGCGTAAGAGTATGGAACTATTCAGATTCATATAAGCCAGGTACTGGGGTAGGAGGAAGGGCACCAAGAGGTGACGAGGATGCTGCTCCATTTTATGAATCAACGAGTGCATCACCCACGATATGCTTGATTGTTGATGAAGGGAGTAAGTTTGTTTGGAGTGGGCACAAAGATGGTAAAATTAGATCATGGAAGATGGATCAGAATCTCTCCGATGACAACGGTTTCAAGGAAGGTCTTTCTTGGCAGGCACATAAAGGACCAGTTCTTTCAATGGAGATTTCTTCTTACGGTAAATATTTCTTTTATGGTAGTCAACGAGCTTTACTCGTTGTATCCTATTATGTTAGACCGTTTACCTTTTATTTGTTATATTTCTTCATTATGGCTCGGGTGCAGGTGATATATGGTCAGGATCTGAAAGCGGCAGTATAAGGGTCTGGCCATGGGAAGCTGTGGAAAAATCTATGTCTCTATCACTAGAGGAAAGACACATGGCTTCTCTGTTGGTGGAAAGATCAGTTATCGATCTCAAAAGCCAAGTTACAATTAATGGTGTATGTAATATCTCTTCTTCAGATGTGAAGTGTTTGCTATCTGATAATGCCCGAGCCAAAGTCTGGGCGGTTGGGTCCCTATCCTTCTCGCTATGGTACCTTTATTATTCATATATTCTCTCAACTACGATATCATTTGACCGTTTTTCCATTCTTGATTCTAAATTGCATCACGTCCGTTTTATTCATGATTTTTTTTATTGGCATGTTATTTTTTCATCCATCATTTGCTAATAATTGGCAGTGCAACAGGGATGCTCGTACTCGAGACCTTCTAAAAGTATTCAACGTGGACGGTCAGAGTCAGAACGACAATCGTTCTGACGTGCCATCATCATCATCAATGACATCATCATCGTCATCAACATCATCTGCCACCCAAGACCAACCCGTTGAAGACGAGATGAACGTAAAATTTGTCTCCAAGTCCAAAAAGGAGAAATCCCAAGGCTTCTTGCAGCGGTCCCGCAATGCTATAATGGGAGCTGCAGATGCCGTTCGAAGAGTAGCAACAAAGGGTGCCGGAGCTTTCGCGGAGGACGGTAAAAGAACAGAAGCTATTGTTCTCGCGGGCGATGGAATGATTTGGACAGGATCCTCAAACGGTCTGTTAGTACAGTGGGATGGTAATGGCAACCGCTTGCAAGAATTCACACACCACCCTTGCGGTGTACTGTGTTTTTGCTCTTACGGGTCGAGAGTATGGGTCGGTTACGTAAGTGGGATGGTCCAGCTTCTGGATCTTGAAGGGAATCTAATTGCGGGCTGGGTTGCTCATAACGGGCCTGTTATAAAGTTAGTGGTGGGCAACGGCTCTGTGTTTAGCTTGGCAACTCACGGAGGTATACGTGGTTGGAACATTTCATCGCCTGCACCTATTGATAATATATTACGGTCCGAATTATCTGATAGAGAGATCATGTATACAAGGCTAGAGAGTGTCAAAATTTTGGTCGGCACGTGGAATGTTGGTCAGGGAAGAGCCTCTCACGATGCTCTTATGTCGTGGTTAGGTTCTGCAGTGTCGGATGTTGGTATTGTAGTTATAGGGCTGCAAGAAGTGGAGATGGGTGCTGGTTTTCTTGCAATGTCGGCTGCTAAAGAAACTGTAAGCCTGCAATATGACTTTATTGACATTATTGCCTGTCCTAAAAGTATTCTTTGATCTTTCCTCCTGTCCTAAAAGCTATTGTCTATTTTAGGTAGGGCTAGAAGGAAGTGCAATTGGGCAGTGGTGGCAAGATCACATTGGCAAGGCTTTGGATGAAGGGTCTACTTTTGAACGTGTGGGTTCTCGACAATTGGCTGGCTTAATGACAGCAATCTGGTATATATGATTTCGAAACCTATATAAAATCAAGTTTTGCAACTTCTTTTCAATAGTTAAGTTGGTTGCAAATCATATTTTTTTTCTTTCAGGGTGAGAAATACTCTTAGGACACATGTCGGGGATCTAGATGTTGCAGCAGTTGCTTGTGGTTTAGGTCGTGCAATTGGTAATAAGGTAACCTACAGTTCTTTTTGCTGGTTACAGTGAAATTTAATTAAGCTTCATGCTTATTTGTTTTCAATTTCTCCAATTTCATTACGATTTACTGGCTCTACTTCGCTTGCAGGGAGGTGTAGGATTGAGATTGAGAGTATACGATCGGATAATGTGCTTTGTGAACTGTCATTTGGCTGCGCATTTGGAGGCAGTTAATCGGAGGAACGCAGATTTCGATCATATATACCGAACAATGACATTCACACGATCTTCTAACATGCTCAACAACGCTGCTGGTATGCTGCGATACCTGTACTTGCTTTGCTCTCTTGTCTTCTCTACATATTTATTTTGGCTGCTTTACTCTTGTGGCTTCCCTTGGATCCTCTCTATTGCAGCTGGTGTTTCATCAGCCGCTCAGATGCTCCGTGGCCCTAATGTACGTGTACTTGCAACTCAAAAAAAGCAATCATCCTCTTTTATTTTATTTTATTTTAGTCATTTCTCTCAATTGCGGCATTAAGTAACAGTGGTTGTTTAATCAAATAAAAGGCTTCAACAGTTAACCCTGACGAGGGAAAGCCGGATCTTGCTGAAGCTGATATGGTTGTCTTCTGTGGCGATTTTAATTACCGTCTGTTTGGCATATCGTACGACGAAGCAAGAGACTTTGTCTCTCAAAGAAGCTTCGATTGGCTTCGTGAGAAAGATCAACTCAGAGCAGAAATGAAAGCTGGTAAAGCTTTCCAAGGAATGCGCGAGGCCCTCATCAGATTTCCTCCCACTTACAAATTCGAGAGAGGAAAGCCTGGATTAGGAGGTATCACGCTATTACATTTCTACACTTCATGCACCATTTACTAAGGTCTTTATTCGGAGAATTAATGATTAAAAACCTCTTTTTAATTCAAGGTTATGATTCGGGGGAGAAGAAACGAATCCCCGCTTGGTGTGACAGAATACTTTATCGAGATAATAGAGCAAATCCTGCAGAAGAATGTAGTTTGGAGTGCCCTGTGGTTGCTTCCATATTACAGTAGGTTTTAATTCCTTATTTTATTTCTCTCTTTATTTAATCTTTGACTAATGATCTTTTTTTTTTGCATGAAAGATACGAGGCGCGTATGGATGTGACAGAAAGCGATCACAAACCAGTAAGATGCAAATTCAACGTAGACATTGCCCATGTCGATAGATCGTTACGAAGGGAGGAGCTAGGTAAAATTCTTCAATCCAACGACAACATCAGATCGAATCTAGAAGCACTGCGTTTCGTTCCGGAAACTTCTGTCAATACAAACAAAATAAAGCTGAAGAACCAAGATACATTCAATCTGAAAATCACAAACAAAAGTGGTGAAGACATGGTTTTTTTCCATATCATATGTGAAGGTCAAGCCACCATCAATGAAGATTCGGTAGCTTCCGAGTACCACCCCAGAGGCTCCCTCGGTTTCCCACGATGGCTCGAGGTAATTCTTTTAAAAGAAAAAAAAAATATTTTTGTGGCAAAAGAAAATAAAAAATAAAAAATAAAAATTAAAAGTGAATATTTCGTTTTAGGTCACTCCGGCAGCTGGCATGATAGATCCCGATCAAGTTGCAGAGATAACGATACACCACGAAGAGTTCCACACAATGGAGGAGTTTGTAGATGGGGTCCCACAAAGCTGGTGGTCTGAAGACACCAGAGACAAAGAAGTGATTCTATTGGTTAATGTACGAGGAAGTTGCTCGACTGAGACAAAGACTCATCGGGTAAATGTAAGGCATTGCCTCTCTGGTAATCCAGCTTTAGTGGATCAAAAACTCAGTGTTTCAAAGAAGCATGGAGGAAGTTCAAGTTCAAGTTCACACCAAAAGTCTACATTGACATACCATTGATAATCTTCACTCAAACGCTCGATTCCAACCTCGTATACCGATAATAACGGTCAGAATTTTGTCCGATGTTGTAACGGTTTAGATGAGATTCTTGTTTCAATTTAAGGGTTCAAAATTAAATTTGCACAAAAGTACATAGTTATAGATAGGAAATTCTTTTTCTTGTCATATATCAAAGTAATTGAAGATGAAATTATTGCAAAAAGTGTACATCTTTTTCTGTCAAGAGATGTATTACACATCACATATATAAACCGCGTGGAAGTAATACGACAACATAATTGCTTCGAACAAGAGCGAAAAAACAAGGTTATTTAATATTTATTACACAGCATACATCCTCTTGTACCTTTCACTGTACATCTCCGAATCGGAAGCCACAGACAGCGAAAACGAAGAACGTTCGCGGGTCCCACCTCTCCGAATATTCCTCATCCTTGAATCCTCCATCCTATGCCTAACCACACAGTAGCACATCGAACCAATCGTGGTAGTCATTATCACACCTCCAATCACGGTAGCGTATATAGCAAGCCACCTCTCGTGGACCCCGACCACAATATAGGTCAGCGATATAAAAGCAATCGAGATAAAGAGACAAGCGCACCACATGAGCTTGTTTATCACAAACATAAGCTGCTGCTTCGCCTTCTGCTCGATCACTACAAGAGACGTCTGCACCACCACCACAGCTAAAGAGATAAACAACGCCACGCTGTCGAATAAAATGAATATAATAAAAGCTGCATTATTCGCTATATGAGCTTCTCCGAGCGAAAACCCGTTTGTCTTCTCTTCAACGTACTGGCCAGGAACGGTGAAGATGGCGGCAAAGGCAACGGTGGCTATAAGAACCGCCACCACAGTGGCGGAGTTGATTGCGTTGTTTAGACCTTCGATATGAAGCTTCTTCACTTTTTTAGCGATTTTTCTAACCCTAAAACCGGTTTGACGCGTTTGTTGGAGCTGTGATTGAACGTCGTGCTTTATATCACTAACTGTTTGCTTTAGCTGCTTAGCTGCGTTTTGCGGTTTTCCAAAATCTTTCGAATGGGTGGCCCCCACTTCTTTTAGGGTAGCTACTAATTCTGGAGTTCCGAATTTGTCAGCGAGATCTAGTGGAGTTTCTCCGGCACTGTTGGGCGTATTTACATCTATACCCTCGGTGGATATCAAGCACTGCACAATCTGCCAAAATCAAGAAACTACATATATAAATCAAGACTTCCTTTTTCTTCCCCCCTTTTTCAATATGAAAGAAATTCGTTAAACCGAACCTGAATTCGTCCCTTTCTCGTGGCAATATGGAGAGCCGTATTCCCCTTGTTATCTCCGAAGCTCAAAAGTGACGGGTCCGGTTTTATAAGCTCTTTCACAATCTCCGCATTTTGCCCCTTAACTGCCATGTGCAGAGCCGTTTGACCTTTTCGATCGGTTTTAAATCCAATGCTCGAATCATTCTCCAAAAGGGATTTCACCACCTCCAAATGTCCCATTCTTGCTGCTGTGTGAAGCACAGTCTTGCCATTGTTTCGAGCAATCTTAGCCAAATTCGAATCAGTTTCTAAAAGCAGATTCACTACATCTACGTGACCCTGAGCAGCTGCTGTGTGTAAGGCGGTCGAATTTGCGGTGTCTGTTGTCATAACTAGGCTCGGGAAAAAACGCAGAAGCTCCTTCAACACATCTGTATAGTTTCAAATTAAATAACAATTTTCATCGAATTAGATAAAAATTATAACCAAGGCATGAGATGAAACAGGTTTTATTTACCAAGATGGCCCTGTTTTGCAGCAACGTGAAACGGGTCGAAGCCATTATTGGCTGGGATCGAACAAGTCTCGACATCTGAATGCTTCAAGAATTCTTCCACCACTAAAGTATGCCCGTTTTCTGCAGCGGCGTACAACGGAGTTTCGCCTTCTTGATTCTGCTTTGAGAGCAAATCTATTGCACCGTTTTCGATTTTTTGAATAATTTCTTTCGCCTTTCCTAAATTGCCCGCCCGAGCGGCGAGGTGGAGCGGCGAATCGCCTCTCTTACCGGGTGAATCTTTGCTCTTTTTTCTATCTCCTCCACCAAATGTGAGCTGTCTCTCTAATGCTATCCTAAAGCTTTTCTGCTTCTCCATTAAACCCCTAAAGCTTTTCTGCTTTTCGATTCCCCCATTACGAAAACTCTGCTGTTTTTCGATTGTCGGATTTCGAAAACTATATTGCTTCTCCATAATCCCACAGAAATTTTACACAGATTCTAAGCAAGCACACACACACACACACACACACACACTCTTCTTGAGGTGTTCAAGAACTCTATATCTAAATATTCTTCGCCATTATCAAAAACTACAATCTCAAGAAATCAGACAGCAATAAATCGAATTAAACACGATTTGCTAGATTCAAGATTGCAATTACAACAAGAACCTAATTTCTAAGATATTAAACCGACAAAAGGGATAAGTACCTGGAAATCTTGATTATGGCACAGTACAATAGAAACCCTAAAAAATGAATTTACCTATGAACAAAAATCTACAAAACCCACAAAATTTTAATCGGATAATCTTAATCCAAAAAACCCATTAAAGAAATAGATCTTCTTGAGCTAATACACCACTTCCCAATGAAAAAAAATCAGTCTTGAAGATTAATCATGAGCAACTGAACAAAGTAAAGATTGAATTTTTATTTTTCAAGATAATGGAAAAAAAAGAACACCAGAAAATCAGGGGCTGAAACAACCAATCACATGTGGTGCAGGATAATCAGTAGATACATATTGCTTTTGTATTTCATTTGGTTGTGATGATTAATCATGATTCTGGAAACAGTAACAAAAGGAATATTTTTTTAGCTTTAAATAATAATTAATGATAATGAATAAAGAAAGTTTATATGTGGTTAGTGGAAAATAATATAGGCCGCCATTGATGTTAACATCTCAAGGGCCTAAAAACAAGACACAGGTAGTGGCTGCTTGCTTTGCATTATGTATGTAATAAGGTAAGGTGGGGTCCACCATCAATCATCAGATTCCCTTTGGAATTTCCATCTTTACCCCTCAAGAAGTTATTTCTTTCCTTTTAGACCCCTCAAATTTTCAATTTTCATAAAAAGTAAATAAAATGTTAAATATTAGTTAAAATTCGAAGTAATTATAGTAATTATGTATTATCACATATATTTTTTGTATTTTCAACGGTCAACGTTGAACTTGTAAGTTCTAGCTAACTATTTTTTTTGGATGATAGTAATTTAGGACACTTGGAAAGTAACAATAGCAAAAGTTAGGCTAACTGTAAGGTCATAATTTGCTAGATATTTATTAGTGTTATATTTATTTTATTTCCACAAATTTATTAAGGATTATACTTAAAAAAATAAAACAAGATATGTTAACATGTTTCACACGTGGGATAAATTCGTCTTCTAAATTGATAAATACCTAAGTGATAAGGACTTCACATAAACGGTAGAATCTTGGAGAATTGATGCTATCATCTTAGTTTGGTTCAATTATTAAATCTAAAATTAATAGTCAAACATGGTGGCACAATTTTAAGTTTCTAGATTATTCCGAATTTTTATTTGGTGGGATTATTCCGAATTTTTGAAAAAAAAAAAAAAAACTGAATCGAGCCTAATTGCTCACTCTCGTTTACACTAGCTAGGGAAAGACGTGCACAATTTGATATTATAAATTGTGGGCGAAATGAATTATTTCTATCTTCTACTCTTGTTCTTGAATAGTCAATACTATATGGTCCATCACACGTAACTAATTCAATTTATTTTTGACTAATCAATCATACTTGGATAAATAAATCAACAATCTTACACGTGTAAATATTTTTTAATTTACTTAATTTTATCTAAATAAATATACTACCAGCAGCTTCTTGGAAACACAGCACCAGTGGTAGATCCTCCTGCATTCTCACAGTAAGAAACAGTAGGCCTCTTCAAAGTATTCACATAAGTCAGCTTAATATCTTGCAACCGTATTCCGCTACACGGGTTCGTCGAACTGCAACGGAAAGTCATCGCCGCCTGCGTCGACGAAGATCCCTTTATGTTTTTGTACGTCACTTGGCTCACTCTCACTCCAGAACTCTACAAATAATATTCAATCATTCATCATCATATATATGAATTATGATCAATATATATGAATATATAATATATATATATATATAAATAAAACAATATTTTATATCTCATTTAATATTATTGCTTAGTATAATTAGCTAGTATGTACCTGATGAGGGCAACTGTTACCAGGGCAGTATCTTTGATCAATGATTATAGGGTTTGCCACATTTCTCATTATAAGATTCTTGAAGACTAGATTCTTGGCATAGCCGCCACTCGGCCGGGCCCACGATTTCACACGAACGCCGTTTTGCGTCTTTGTGAAGACGGAATTTGTTACCGTCACGTTCTGTACTCCGTCTTCATTAAAACCATTGCCTAGGCTTCCAATGCTGCACTCCAAAAAAAAAAATTTGAAAGCATGCATCAATAATTAAAAATCGACATTTTAGGGGGTTGTGTGCTAAAAAATACACGAAATAAGGAGATTTTAGCTAATATTTATAATACGAGGAGTTTTTTGGCAATTTGATATAATACATGAGTACTGACTGAATGCAATAGACTCGTGGATAGTGGATGACAAACTGATATTGTACCTGATTCCGTGTCCGGGCCCACATCCGATATTGTCCATGTACATGTTCATGGATCCGGGCCCGATTGATATACAGTCGTCTCCGGTCCTAATTGTGCAGCCCGTGATTGTAACTCCCCTTGATGACTCTATGTGGATCCCGTCTGTATTCGGGCTTCCGCTCGGTGCAGTGATCTTCATATTTTGTATCTTCATATTACTGCATTCGTTAATCGCCATGTGAACCGTCTGGCTATTGAACGATGACAAACCGTTGACTATCACGTTGCTGCACCATTGGAACGATATCGACTGCCAATAAAAAATGTTGTTTTGTTACCTAAGAATCTAGATTGGTCACGTAGGCCTAAAGTTGGAAATCGAACGAATCAGAATTGGAACAAGTAATTTCGGACCCCAAAAAAAAATGGAGGTGGAATTAAAACCATATTCAGTTCCGTTAAAAAAATATAGAAATCGGAATCTAATATGTAATTCCAATTCCGTTCCAAAACAAACTTGGGAAAATTCTATTTTTTTATGAAGTGGAAAATCAGTTCCAATTTAATTTGTTTCAAAAATATTTTGAAATTGGACTGAAATGTTCCAAAATTGGAAACCTCTAAATCGAAATCGACGGAATTCAGAAATTTCAAAGTCACCTATTATACAAAATGCATAATAATATATTGTAAGTGCAATTTTCGGAATTAAAATAAGCTCCGAAATCGGAATCTAATATGTATTCCAATTCCATTAAAAAAAAATCTGCAAAATTAGAAAAACCTCGGAACTTTCGGAATTCAGAATATTGTTCCAAAATCGAATTTTCGGATGGGAAACAACGAAATTACACTACTTTAGCTTAATAATAGTAGGACACAAAATAAAATTACCCTTGCTCCGCGAGGACAGTTGCCTCCGCTTCTCCGACAGGACCAGAACTTGGATCCTTTAGCATCGATGATTCCTCCGACGACAGATAATCGGCTGACCTTATAGAACAGAATCCAAAACTGTGAGTTCCCGACAACGTTGTAGTTATCAGGAGCCACTAGAGTTCCACTTATTTGGAAGAGGATTCGGTTCTTGCACGGCCCCACAAACGAAACGGATCTAATCAGGAATATTCCTCTAGGGACGGAAACCGACGTTGGTGTGACTGAGTTGCACGCGGCGGTCCATGCCCGGAGAAATGCTGACGTGGAATCTGTTCTTCCGTCGCCTCTAGCTCCGAAACTGACCACATTATAAGCTGAAGAAGGAGATATAATTATAAATAGGTCAATTACCAAGACTAATTGACAAGAAAAAGATGTTGCTAAATTATTAGGCATGATTATTGATTTTGAAATGGAGGGAAAATTGATGTTTTAAGATTTGATATGAATAAGACTGGATATATATATATATATATATATATATATATATATATATATATATATATATATATATATATATATATATATATATATATATATATAATAGTCAAATGGGAGATATGATATAATGCGGTGAATATGGAAAAGCCAAGTGAGTTAGATCTTGATTTCACGTGGATGTATGTACTGTGAAAGTGTACGTATAGGGACATTGTTTGATGA
This sequence comes from Erythranthe guttata, assembly GCF_056151865.1. Taxonomy (NCBI): domain Eukaryota; kingdom Viridiplantae; phylum Streptophyta; class Magnoliopsida; order Lamiales; family Phrymaceae; genus Erythranthe; species Erythranthe guttata. The sequence continues at coordinate 24,987,839 of NC_142546.1, forward strand.
ATTTTCTTGGGATCAGAGATGGTAATTAATTTAATGCAATTATTAATAATTAATTAATTAAATCACCAGAAGGTATGCAGGTATAGTTAATTATTAATTATGGATTAAGTAAGGAATCACAAGACACAGGAATTTAATGCTACGATCTAACACCATGTGATATATGTCAATGTGGTTATATTTCTAATTCATTTTTCCTCACCAGCACAAGATTAATAATTCTTGGGCCTCATTTGGTTGGGGAGATTAGTGATCCCGCAGGCCGAAAAAACAATTTGCTTTCCATTAGATTATTTAATCTTGTGTTGATTATCTAATCTTGGCAACCAAACGAGTTCCTGATGAAATAACAAATATATACTTTGTAATTAATATAAGTATGAATATGTTTGTCTTTGTTCTAACCAAAACAGAAGAAACTTAATTACAGTGTAATAATAATAATAATAATAATAATAATAATAATAATAATGTTAAAGGTACAGCCCAGAAACCAAAAAGAATCCAAGTGTAGGCAGAAAGTGGCAAGAATGAAGCTCTAAACTCTAAAATGAATTAAGTATTGGTAATAAGCAGAGGCATCATGTGCAGATAAATAGAATATAATTCATGATAATTCAAAAATTAAGAAACCCGAAACACGATCTGCTTATTACCTTATAACACGATCGATCAGTACTGCATGGAACCGACAACGCTAATTGTATATTGTGCTTTAATTTGTGGATCGCAAATCACGATTTTTCCGATAAATTTTTCGCGAGCATTTTTCGTTAGTTATCAAATCCATTTTAAAAAAAAATTAAATTAAAATAAAATTTGCATTGAATCAAAGTGTATATATACTAGTGAAAGTATTACAAATTATTGGTTCTGTTAATTAATATTTTTGTAGTGTGTGCAAGGCCAGGCGAAACCAGTTTAAGAAAACTGGCAATTAAACCACCACAGGCTCTCATGCAAGAAAACTTATAAATTCAATTCCTAGTACTAATTAATTAATTAATTAACTTCTCTTACAAGTTGTAATAATCAGCTCATTAATACAAACAGCTGGTGGGTTCGATCAGACCGGAAACCGAGCCAGCAGCATTCGAGCACGAAGCCTCGGCTCTTCGGTTTTTGTAACTTAGTTTCACATTTTCAAGCCTTATTCTCTCGCATGGATTCGCCTTGCTACAATCGAATTTCACCGCAACTTCTGTTGCTGACGTGCCTTGAATATCTTCGTAACTAACGTCACTAATCTTCACTCCCGACACCTGTAATAACACCAACCAACCAATATATTAACTAAAAAACATCTTGAAAATACTAAATAATTAAAAGAAAAAAAAAAGATGAATCAACTAATTAAGAAAATTAGAACCAACCTGCCCGGGGCAGTTATTGTTATTAGGGCAGTAATTTTGGTCAATGACAATAGGGTTCTGCACATTGGTCATAAGTGCATGCTGGAAAACAACACCACGTACAAAACCTTTGCTTGGTCTCCCCCATGTTTTTATCCTTAGCCCATTTTGTGTGTTCTTGAAATTTACACTTCTAACTGTCACATTTTCCACACCTGCTTCTTCAAAGTCTTTTCCCAGGCTTCCAATACTTCATCCACAAATAAAAAATTAAAAAAAAAATTTGTAATTTTCGTCGAGAATCAGCAAATTACGATCGATTATATAGTGAACAACAAAATTTTAATATATACCTTATCCCGTGACCGGGCCCACAAGTCACGTTTTCGATCCACAGATTCTTAGTGCCTGGGCCTATCGAGACGCAATCGTCTCCCGTACTTATTTTGGTACTCAAAATTGTGACGCCCGTTGATAGCTGGACGTGAATTCCGTCGGTGTTGGGACTATTTCCCGACGCCGAAACCCTAACCCCTTGCAGTTTCACGTTTTCGCATCCGTTTATCACAATGTGGAACATTTGGCTGTTTAACGACGTCAGTCCGATTATTTCCATATTCTTCGACTTCGTCATACCTAATGTCTGCGCATTAATTATACTAATCAAAATTATATAAAAAAAACTACTAATATATAATTAAATTGTACAGTAATTATGTCTAAGAAGTAAGTAACCTTAAATTCAGTAATTAAATTGCTAATTAAATTGCTATTTTTTTTTAAATTAATTAAGAATTAAAACAAAAAAAAAAAGAACATGGTATAAGAATTTAAGTAACCGTTACCCTCCACTTCCTCACTAACCTGGAAATCAGTTATTATTTAATAATAACTGTAGCAGTTAATTTCCTAATTCCTATACTAAACATCGCACGTGACAAACCCCATGGAATTTCCAAGCTTTAATTCGAGCTCTTTTAATTTAATTTGCACCACGATTTTAAATAAAATAAAAAATTCAAGACCAGACAAAACACACACACACACACACACAGTAAAAACAACACACGTGACGTTTAAGAATTACTACCGTGGCGCCACTAGGACAATCTTTCCCGCGAGATTTCTTGCACTCCCACAAGGCGGGGCCCTGCGCATCCAGGGTTCCGCCACGGACCGAGACCCCGTCGGCCCCCTCGAAGAGCAGCCAGTTGCCGGATTTGCCGATGGCGTTGAAGTTCGCCGGAGCTACGAGGGTTCCGTCGATTCTCACGGTGATGGCCTTGTTCCTGCAGGGACCTCTGAAGTGCACGTTCCTGAGCAGGAATCTGCCACGTGGCACGTAGATAGTGGTGGGTTTGTTGGATGCGCAAGCTGCTGACCATGCTCTGGACAGGGCGGCGGTGGAGTCTGTTGCGCCGTCGGGCTTTGCTCCCAAGTCCAAGACATTGTACGTGGTTGCGGCGGCGGCGGCCAATGATTGGTGGAGAGAGAAAAAATATAGGAAAAGAATGAATGCAGTTAGGTTTCCCATTTGCATTGTAAGAATAATTTGAGAGGTTTTTGGTAGTGATGAATGATTAATTGAGGAAGTTTTGGAGGGTTATTTATAGGGGTCTTTCTAGGGTGAGATCCCATGTTCTAAACTTTTATGAGATACCCCCTTTATATTGCGCCACGTGTCCCTGCCAAAAAATCCAATTTTTCCTCATTTACGTATTGTCGTAAATACCCTTCGTATAATTAATATTTTCAAAAAATCTGCAATTATAAATTAGTAATGAAATGTCAATTTTACCCTCTCTATTTTAATGCAATTTTAAATATATATTTATTGCTGAATTAAAATTTATAACGTCAATTATATCATTATTCGTAAAAATCATTAAACCACCCATCCAAAATTGCATCAACCTGAATTCAAACTTGTGACCATCTGAAAACATACAGAATACTTACCATTAAGACACAACACATAATTGACAATAAACTAACAATATGAATATATATCACAAAGCTACAATTTATAATGGTTATAAAACTTATATAAATAATGTTAAATAAATTATTAATTCTCATATAATTATTATTATTATTATTATATATTAAAAATATCCCATACTAACAAATCTTTATATAATATAATTTAAAAATCTAAGGAAATGTTGTTCAACTTGTGTAATTTAAAAATTAATTTCGAAAGAATTTGAAGTTTGAATTGAATCGTAAATTGTAAGATTTTATTAAATCGTAATATTTGAATCAATTAAACTCATGTGTTTTCAATTCAAAAACAATATTCAAAGATTTGATCGATTAAGCTCAACTCATTTCAATTCGTAGACAATATTCAAATATTTGAATCGGTTAAACTCAATAATTTACAATAGCGTATTAATCAATCTTGTATAGTTAAAGTTTAGTAACTTTTTTTATTGAATTTTATCATAAAAAATAATAAAATTTAATTGGTAAAAATCGTAAGATTTAATCGGTTCATGGTTAGATTAAATCTTACGATTTACGATCTGATTCTTACGATTTTACGAATTAAATTATTATTTTTTTGTTAAAATTGAATTAAAAGGATAGTATACTTTAATTATAAATAGTTAACTCGATTAATACGTTGTTGTCAGTGGTTGAACTTAATCGATTCAAATTTTTGAATAATATTTACAAATTAAAAGGATTTGCGCTTAATTGATTCAAATCATACGCTTTAATTAATCTTATGATTTGATTCTTGCGTAATTTAGGAATTATTTTTTTATGATAAAATTGAATTAAAAATGTATTACATTTTAATTAATAATAGTTAATTTGATTAAGACGTTCTTGTCAATAGTTGAGCGCGCTAATGAATCGATTCAAATATTTGAATAATGTTTACGAATTGAAAGGACTTGAGCTTAATTGGTTCAAATATTACGCTTTGATAAAATATTATGATTTACGATTAGGTTCTTACATGTGTTAGGAATTAAATTTATTATTTTTTATGACAAAATTGAATTAAAAAGATATTAGACATTACTTATAAATAGTTAAATCAATTTTGTAACATGTTATGTCAATAGTTAAGCAACCGATTAGATCAAATATTTGAATAATGTTTACTAATTGAAAGGGTTTGTACTTCATCGATTCAAATCTTACTAGTTGATTAAATTAAATATTAAAAGAAAATTCACAATATAGTATTTGTAGTATATAATTTTATTTTAAAGTAAGAAAACTACTAATTGGAATGAGTTATAATTTTTTCTTCTTCTAAAGAAACATATTATTTTATTTTTTATTTGGATTTGCCACACTATCGATTAAATAACATAAGTGAGTTTGAATTAAGTTATGCACTTTTTTTTTATTTAATTGAGCATTCTTTACATTTTTAAATGGTGAAGTTTATTAATACTTCTAATATTATATAATTAATGATAGATGTTTGGCGTATTGAACTGCAATTCTTTATATTTTTCAAACTTTATTTTATTAAATTTGTTAATAATTTATTTAATATCATTTAATAATAATGAATGTTGCAATTAATATTTCTAGTAACAGTATGTATACAATTATGGTTAAACATTTCATAATAAGTTAATGTGCTTGGATGGTTAGGAGTGATAAATGTATTAAGAGGTCACAAGTTCTATTTCTTATGAAAGCATTTTTTTCGATTATTTATCAAATAAAACTCAGTCACAATGAATTTAAATTAATTATTTAATTAAAATATAGTAGGGGTAAATTAGACATTTCAATGTTAATCAATTTTATATTAATTTAATAAAAAAAATAGTCGAAGGATATTATGGTAATGTACTTCAATTTTTAGAACATAAGCCATGTTATTTTCCTAGGGTCCAGATTTAATCTTAGAAAATTAATGGTGATTAATGCATATCTCATAAAAGTTTAGAACATGGGGTATCTCACCCTAGACAAACCCTATTTATAGTGGGTATTCGAATAACAAAAAGTGGGGTTGAGGGTTTAATTTATAATTTATTAAATCGGAATGGAAAAAATAAAATAATAATTAATTATAAAAAATGAAAAAGAAAAATTAAATTAAATTGAAAAGAAAAAAAAAGGTATTATTTGATCGACCAATTAAGCAATCCGAGCAAGAAAATGAGGAGGTGGCATCAAGATTGAAACTTTGTTTAGGTCATCCATATAACAGAAAAAACAGACTTTGCTTCGGACATAATTTCAATACACCAATTAAAATTGATGCTTTCAAGCATTCATGTTTTTTTTTTTTTTTTTCTAATTCTAAAGTCGAATGGCTTTCCACCACCTAGTAAATATACATTAATTGGCATTTATTTATTTGTTTGTTTGAAAATGTACAAGTCATTGAGAGGAGTTATATTCGAACTTAATTTGTTTTGTAGACACTGATATAGCTTAAATTACGGTTAACCCTGAGATAAAGTTAAATTACGGAAAAAAAAAAACTTTTATGATTGGTAATTACAATCACCTCCCTTAACTATATCTCCCTTAACTATGAATCTTCTTAGATGTTTACCATTACGGTGACAAATTTAGTGGCATCTTGTAAATTATGTGGAATATTCTCCATTTTACAACATTCGAACTTCACATTTTGAAACAAAATGATCATAAAATGTGTCTATAATTGGCTTGTAAACATTAGATTGTGGTGCATCAGAATTAAACTGCATTTTTACACAAAACGAATATAAACTAGTGATAAGGGACATCAAATTGGATTCGACTTGCAAAATAACTATTTAATTCGGAGAAGAGTTATTAATGGGCATTGGTGGAAATATCGAAAGAAATTATGGCAAAGTAAGGGTTTTCGAAAAACTCAAATTGTATTTGAGTACTAAACGAACTCTATCTCAAGTGAAACGGCGCAAGGAACAAAACTCATGAGAAAAGCTCATGAATCACGTCAAATTTCAGCAATCTAACGTCGTTTAGACTCCCAAAAGTTCGTTTTTGCTATTTTAGGTAAGTTTTAGAAAATTAATATCAAATCATAGAAAATTCGGATTAGGATTCCGTAAATTGGGTTGTTCCCAAAATTACGAGATCTACTAGAATCAGACTCTAACTCGTTTTTGCCGTTTTTGGTAATTTTTATTATTTTCTTAGTTTAATTAGGGTTTTCAGTTTTTTAGTATAAATAGCTGCCTTAGGACTTTATTTTGAGAAGAATTTCGAAATTTAATAAAATCCATAGAGTTTTCTCTATTTTTCTGGTGGATTCCAGAGTTTTCGGTGGATTCCGAATGTTATTTTGTTCTATAGGATTAATTCATAGAAATTAATTCTTTACCGTGCTTCCGTTCTGCGTCAACTAGAGAACATTCCACGGAATTTAGAAGATTTGGTTGAATTTGACACGATAAGATTGGACGTGCAAAAAAATTCATAATTATATTGAGATGGTTGTAATTACCCAAACATGAACGTTCTTTTCGTAATTTAACTTTACCTCAGGAATAACTGTAATTATTATTACTATTCCAATATAAAATGGAGAAAAAAAGGGAAGGAAAAAAGGCATAAAATAGGAATGGAAACGACAAGAACGTAAACAGGAAACAGCTGAAACGACATGCCTTTAGTGGTGCCATTCTTTCCTGTCGTGCCCTTAACTTGCTTTAATTACAAGTTAATCAATACCCTAATTCCTAATATTACTTCCATGCTTTTCATATCCTATGTCATACATACATACACACATTTCCTCATATTAATAATTATCATTATTTTAGCATTAATATTATTTAAACACTATTGAGTACCCTTATTGCATTTAGTATTCCGGTGAAAGTCGCAACTGTTTTATTTCCCCTGTCATAAAAAAATAGCAAACCATTTTTCCGGTTCACCAGCCGAGAAAAAAGACCAAAATACTCCGTGACATTTTTTGCAAAAATTAATAAAAGACCCCTGAACACTGCCCATATTTATATTTACTTATATATTAAAAAAAATCCAAATTTGAATAATGCATAGCTACTCACAGGGGCGTTCCTAAAATTTTGGGGGCCCTAGGCGAGATTTAAAGACGGCTAAAAAATAGGGCCCTTTTATAATCTACAATAAAACTTTTTTTTTTCAAGAAAAGTAATAAACTCTATGTTAACTTGATCTTGTAAGGTATATAGTCAGTGCCAAGGCTAGAAATGGGATTAAAGTTTACGGGGGCAGTACCCCGAATTTTTTAAGGATAATTTGCATGAAGTAGCACTAAAACAGGTGAAAATATATAAAAATAAATAACTAATACATTATAAATTTAATAACTAGGGCCCCCTGACTAGAAGAATTATAGAAACAAGTAAGAATTGTTAATTTATACATATTTATGAATTAAGTTTCTCAATAATTATATATATAATATAATTCTTTTTTCAATAAATATTCATATATAAAGGGTATGAACAAATTTGGGGGCCCTAAACTTTTAAAAAAACTACGGAGGCCCTAGGCGACCGCCTACTTCGCTTCCCCTCAGAACCGGCCTTGGCTACTCATAATTATATTGTCATCCTCATTTATAAACAACTGCAATAATATTAGGATGAGACCATGCTAATTAATGTTATCTTGCTCGTTCATTAATTATAATATACGTACGAGATAACCTTGATTATTACTTGAACTCATTATTTAATATCAGTTACTCCCTCCGTTCCTAAATAAGTGTCTCTTTTCAATTTTTACAAAGATTAAGAAACTCAATAAATATATCTTGGTTTTAGAAAAATCATATAAAAATGACTAAAACAACTTTTATTATTTAATGATTTATAAGAGAAAATTAATGACTAGAGTTTCATTAATAAGGTTAAAACATGAAAAATGCATTTAATGCAGTATTGGAAATCTAAAGTGATAGATAATATGAAACAAAAGTATTTTAAAAAAGAGACCGTTATTGTGGAACAGATGGAGTAATTAATATTAAAAATATTTGTGCTGCTGATCGATAACATGCCAATGATGTTGTAAAGGACATTGGATAATGGTGCAGCCGCAATTATGCATGTTACAAACTTATAAGAGCCATTAATTAATTAATTTATTATATTTTTTATTTTCTTATATACTTGCTTGCAAGTCAACTATAAATTCAAAAGCACATTAGTACATGAATTTGCATGTGAATAACTACTTTATATATATTACTGACTTCATGAATATATTATTTCAACTTAACATTTATCCCCAATTGCATATATTAATCAATATATCTCTTTTTAAGCGAAAACTGGAAAGAAGTAATTAAAAGTTCAATAAAGTTAAAAGTGGAGTGCTTGGTTTAAAAAAAAAAATGGGTACCCATTACTATCAATGTTAATAGGCCAAATTACGGCAAGTCTTCAAATTACAAAAAAATCTTTTATGTTCCTTAACTATGTATTGTTTTACGAAAAAAGAATTTCATTCACAAGGGTGGGAGTGGGACATTCCCATATAAGACAATACATAGTTGAGAGGTAGTTTATAATTACCCAAATATAAGAGGGTTTTTTTCGTAATTTCAGCATACTTCAGGCGGTGGCGGTAATTTGCCCATGCTAATATAATTTGACAATTCAGGTCACATTATAGCTTTAAACAACCAAACACGACTTTAATTCATTGCAAACCAAAGTCGCTATATATATTAATAAAAACATCCCAAAACATAAAATGCGGCAGGAGTAACGCCGGGCTTTGGCAGCTGAGATCTAATCAATCAAGATGCCTAATTAATATCAGCCACATGCTTTTAATTATATTTATTTTCCTATATATTCAATTTTCACACTTTTATATTTATATGGATATATATTATTTTATTTTAATTTAATTCCTTTATAAGCAACTGGTCGGCCGGACAACACCGGCAGCCGACCCGGCAGCGTTAGCACAAGAAGCAGTAGCTGCTTTATCTCTGTAACTTAAATTAACCCCATCCAACGTAATTCCACTGCACGGGTTCTTTTTACTGCAGTCAAATTTCACTGCTACTTGTGTAGCTGATGTTCCATGTATATCTTCATATGCCACGTCACTTATCTTCACCCCCGACCCCTGTAGTAACAAAACCAATAATCCCACAACAACTACTGTTAATTAGTATTAATATTATTTTTTTTTTAGTTGTTTTTAACTTTAACTTTTTTATATACCTGAGTAGGACAATTTTGGTGGTCGGGGCAGTAATTTTGGTCGATAATAATCGGGTTTTCGACGTTAACGACAACAAGATGCTGGAAAAGCACGTTTTTAACGAACCCGTTGCTCGGCCTCGCCCACGTCTTCACTCTCACGCCGTTTTCCGTTCCGGTGAATGTAACCGTTTTAACTGTCACGTTTTGCACTCCCGCTTCTTCCAAATCCCACCCTAAACTTCCAATACTTCCATACAAAAAAAAAACATAAAAAAAATTTAATACATTATATTATACATATATATGTGTATGTATGTATGTTGACGGTACCTTATTCCGTGGCCGGGCCCACAGGCGAGGTTTTCGATCCACAAGTTGGAAGATCCGGGGCCCACGGAGATGCAGTCGTCTCCGGTGCCGATGTGAGTGTTCATAACGGTAACTTCCGATGACTGCTGTATGTGGATGCCGTCGGTGTTTGGGCTGTTCGCCGGAGCTGAGATTTTCATATTAATCATCTTCACGCTTTTGCATCCGTCGACAAGAATATGAAACTTCTGGCTGTTCAACGAGGCTAATCCATTTATCTCTATATTCTCCGAATTGTAGAACGCCAACGACTGCGATATAAAATAAAAACAAATAAATTAAAAATAAATTATATGAAAATAATTAATGTTAAAATTAAAGAAAATATTTTAGTTTCATACTGTAGCTCCTTTAGGGCAGCTCTTGCCGGAGTTCTTGCAAGCCCACAATTTGGTGCCTTGTGCGTCTAGGGTTCCGCCGAAGATGGAAACTCCGGCGACCCTTTCGAAGGTCAACCAGTTCTCGGTTTTAGCAAGTGCGTTGTAGTCGGATGGAGCTACTAGGGTACCGTCTATACGTATAGTTATGGCTGAATTTTTGCATAGTTTACCTCCGAAGTATGCGTTTCGGAGGAGGTACCTTCCAGGTGGCACGTATATAGTTGCCGGAGACGTGGCGGCACATGCGGCCCCCCATGCACTTAGAAAAGCCTTTGTGCAGTCGGAGCTTCCGCCGGATTTAGCTCCGAACGACTGAACATTGTACGTAGGGTTCGCTGCGAGCGATGATGATGGATAGTAGAAGAGTTGTATTGTAATTATGAGGATGAAAATTTGGATATTTGTTTTGGCAGCCATTTTCTTTTTTTTTTTTGTATTAGTGTATGATTTGTGTTGTAATTAATGGGTAATTAAGGGGTATTTATAGGCTTAAAATGGGGTGCCATTAGTCAAATTGATTATGTTACAACTGAAAAAAACTGTTGTGTTTTTTGTGCATGTGTTGCGTAAACCCTAAATAGAAGTTTGTGTTCACAATACTTTACTATATTACCGGATTTACGGAGTGAATTACTACTGGATTAAGGAGGGGGTGAAATTGTCAACTTTTTTTTCAAATCGATCCATCTTATTAATTACTGAAAATTACTGGGTTTAAGGGGTTAAATCAACATTCTAGTAGTTATTAAGAAAATTAAATCAAGGCATGCATGTATTAAGGTTCAACGTTCTTGCTAATAAGCATGTGCTTCGATTAATTGATTAAAGCATAATTTTAATTAGGTCAAATGATATCTAAAATATTTACACCCGCCGTGTGGATTTGCACTGTATAATTGATTATATAACTAACCATTAGCACACATATAATACATGGGTGCGTGTCATTATGTGTAGATTTATAGTTAAAATCCAGTCAGTATAAATAAATAGATGTAACATCTAATTTTCCTGAAATATAATTAGGATTAATATTGAAGGTCAAATAAGCCACATGCAATCCTCAAAAAAATAAGCCAAAAGAAATCACTGCCACAAACAAGGGATCCCTAAAACAGGGGAACGTGCATTCATTCTTTTTACTATATGATCATATAATAATATATAATTGAAATAATAATTTCAGGTGAATATATAACAAGATCCATAATTTTCTTGAACATTTTGTGGTACTATAAGGGACATGTGAATATGGATATCCGATTTCTTTGGGCAATACAAAATTAGCATTATTTGACTTCTGATATGCTGATTAAAGATTAAGTACCAACTCTCATAGTGTCATATATAGGGGTTGACGCCTGTGCCGGAAGGTCAAGGAAATTGGTGACCCTGATGATGGGGGAGCTGTCATCCGAAGTCCCGGTGAACGGTAAAACTTCATTCGATAGTTAATTAGTCGTCAAAATAAATAAATTTAAACTCAAATTTCTAAAATTTGCTTTAAAAAAGTAATATCTATTATTAACAGTAGATATGATTTAAGTAATGGCATTTAACGAACCCTATTTTGACTTTGGATGATATCCATTTAACCAAGTCGAATGTATATTTATATATTCATACACGCAAACAATGTATTTAACATTCTTTTTGGATATTCACTGTGTGTGTGTGTCCCCTAGCAATTCCACTTTTTTTCTATATAAGAGCTCAAATAAAATAAAAATCAGAAAATTATGGGGTAAACAATACTTCTTTGATCCAATGTTATAATGCCAAACATTAATTAGGTAGTAATAATCCTCAATCTTATATATAAAAGAAAGAAACACTGGGTAATCCTAAAAAACTCTAATGGTGTTTCTGTAATTATTTATTTTTAAAATATTTTTTTACTATAATTTTTAACAATTATCAATCTCCTATTTTTCATTAATATATCTCAAATCTTAATATGCAATATTTAAAAAGATTACTATGTACTATATTTTTTTATTATGTATTAAACTGGTTATTTTTTTTTCACTTTTCAAATAATATTCCATGCATTGAACGGGGAAAAAGTGTTAGTTATGATTATATAAAAAGTAAAATAAGGTTATACGAATTTGATAATTTGGGCCGGGCTTGAAAAGTTTGTCAGGATCATTTTTTTCCTATGGCCCGGCCCAAAAGCATATAGTACAATTTTAATGCTTAAAATCTGTTCAATCTTCATTGTTTATTCCGTGTGTATTTATTTATGTGAACCAAACCTTTTCAAAAACTATCTGCAAATCGTACTTCCATAATACTACAGCACACAGACACAATCATTTTGATGCCGAAAATCGCGGGTATACATATATATATCGCATTAATCACGATTCACATATGACATATCCAACGCCACCTTAATTCACACATTCACTATATACATACACACACTCATACACATTATATTCCCACACACACACACTAAACAGAGCAGAAAAAAAGAAAGAAAAAAAAAATGGGGGAGGAAGTAAGCAACAAGCAGATAATACTGAAAGAATACGTAAAAGGGTTTCCGAAAGAATCGGACATGATTCTGAAAACCTCAACCATCAAACTCAAGATCCCGGAAGATGATTGCAACGACGCCGTTTTGGTGAAGAATCTTTACCTTTCCTGCGACCCTTACATGCGTAGCCGTATGAGCAATATCGTCGGCAGCTATGTTGACTCGTTCACTCCTGGATCGGTGAGTCGCTCACTCGCTCGCTCTTTTTCTCCACATAATTTTTTTTTTATTTTTTGCATGCGCAATTCTGGGTTGGATTATTTTAATGGATGTTGTTGAAGGTACTACTTTTGATGCACGATGTACAACATATATTATAACTGTTTGTATTAATTAATTAAACAGGCTATAACAGGATATGGAGTGGGGAGGGTTGTCGATTCTTCAAACCCTAATTTCAAAATTGGTGATTTGATTTGGGGCATAACTGGATGGGAAGAATATTCCCTAATTAAATCCACACAGCGTCTTTTCAAGATTCACCATACAGATGGTGTACCTCTCTCTTACTACACTGGACTTCTTGGTAATTAACTATTTGCTTCATTACTTTCTCTCTCTACATCTATATATACATAGTACATTAGAGCCAACCTCGCTTAAATAGTAATTTATTTCGGTCCCGTCTCGGTAAAAACCGTACTAAATCGTTAGTTCGATAATTTAATATTTCGCTGAATTAATAGAATTTTATTAGTCCCGATTGTATTAATTTATAGAAGTTTAACTGTACATGTTAAGCCTGAGTATGATCGATGATCGATGATCGGCTATTCACTATAATTGGTTGACTGTCTGAATTCTGTGGATTAACTAAGGTATGGCTGGCACTACTGCTTACTGCGGGTTTTACGAGGTTTGCTCTCCGAAAAAAGGAGAAACCGTGTTTATATCTGCTGCGTCCGGAGCCGTTGGTCAACTCGTTGGTCAATTTGCAAAGCTCTTGGGTTGCTATGTTGTTGGAAGTGCAGGAACCAAAGAAAAGGTTTTTTTTTTTGCTATATATCTATATTCATAAATCTATTCTTTTAATTTCAATAACATACTATATACAATTTTTATTTACTTAATTAATTATTCGATGAAGGTGGATCTTTTGAAGAACAAGTTCGGGTTCGATGACGCGTTTAACTACAAGGAAGAACCCGATTTGAATGCAGCTTTGAAAAGGTTATATAAGTCTTTTCAAGAAGTCGTGCATAATTGTTTTTTTTTTTTTTTGACACTTGGAAAAAATATGCGCGACAAATGTTGGTTTTATGCATGTAGGTACTTTCCGGATGGGATCGACGTATACTTTGAAAATGTGGGAGGGAAAATGCTCGAGGCGGTGCTCCTCAACATGAGGGTGCACGGTAGGATCGCGGTGTGCGGTATGATCTCGCAGTACAATCTCGAACAGCCGGAAGGTGTGAGTAACTTGTTTTGCCTAATCACGAAACGTATCCGTATGGAAGGGTTTCTCGTTTTCGATTATTACCATCTTTATCCAAAGTATTTGGAGATGGTTTTGCCACTAATCAAACAAGGCAAGATTAGTTATGTCGAGGACGTAGCTGAAGGCCTCGAGAGTGCGCCGGCAGCTCTGGTCGGGCTCTTCTCCGGCCGGAATGTCGGGAAGCAGTTGGTGGTGGTTGCTCGTGACTAGGTTCACATGTTGTTTGTGTTTGTTATGAACATGTAGTTGAATTTTATGTAATAAAAAGACAGGTTAATTTGTTGGTGTTACCTAATGATGGTGTTTGTTCTGTTTCAAAATTTTCTGTTCTATTATACAATAATTAATATGCGTCCAAAATTGTCATCGTCTTCGCCTTCTTCCATTTTTCAGGGTAAATTACGGCCATCCTCTGATGTAAGGTTAAATTATGAAAAAATATATATATTTGGACTTTGAATAATTACAACCACCCCTTAATTATGAATCTTCTAACATGTTCATTCTTATTGTGTCAAATTCAAAGGATCTTCTAGATTACGTGGAATGTTCTCTAGTTCTTTAACTTAAGATGGACGTGTAGGAAAATTTATAGTTGATAGAGTTAGTTGTAATTACCTAAAGACAATGGGGTATTTTGTAATTTGACCTTGCCTAGAGGGTGACCTAATTTAAACTTTTGTTTTTAATGAGGATATAAATATAAAGAATACACGCAAACTGAAAAAAAAAAAAAAAAAAGGATAAAACTAAAAAAATAATTCAATTACATTTTAGATAAAAAAAAAATTATAATTGTAAGATAGAAGACAAATACATGAGATAAAATTGAAACATGGATAATAATAGATTTTCATATTCTAAATTCATCTATATTTTTTCTTTATATCACAATTTTTATAATACTTTAAAAAAATTACAAAAAGCTATATTTAGTTATACGTGTAGCATTTTTTATTGTTTATATCAGAATAAATAAATTAATAAAAAAAGATAAAATTAATTAGAAAGAAAAAAAACACAAGTATTAAAAATATCTCTCTCGAATATATCGCTTGATTCACATTTCAATATTTCATCACACATCCAAACAAGAAAAAACCAGAGCTTCCTTCCCCTCTCTAAACTGCTGAACGCTACACAGATATACTGAAAGAAAAATCTGAAAGCAGAGAAAAAAAATGGCAGAAGAAGTGAGCAACAAGCATATAATACTGAAGGAATACGTAAAGGGTTCTCCGAAAGAATCGGATATGATTCTGAAAACCTCATCCATTAAACTGAAGGTGCCGGAAGATAATAGCAACGACGCCGTTTTGGTGAAGAATCTCTACTTGTCCTGCGACCCTTACATGCGAAACCGTATGAGCAAATCCGAAGGCAGCTATGTTGACTCGTTCACACCTGGCTCGGTGAGTCGCTCACTCGCTCGCTCTTTTCCTCCACATTTTTCATGCGAGCTATTTTAATTAGGGATTTTCTTCACGTTTCGAGCATAGAATTTAAGAATTAAAAAATATATATATTTTTTAATGGATGTTGTTGAAGGTGCTACTTTTGATGCACGATGTACACAACATAACAATGAATTGTATGTATATTATAACTGTGTATTATTAATTAAACAGGCTATAACTGGATATGGAGTGGGCAGAGTTGTGGATTCTTCAAACCCTAATTTCAAGAATGGTGATTTGATTTGGGGCATAACTGGGTGGGAAGAATATACCCTTCTTAAATCCACACAGGGTCTTTTCAAGATTCACCATACAGATGGTGTACCTCTCTCCTATTACACTGGACTTCTTGGTAATTAACTAATTGCTTCAATACTCTCTCTCTACTACTAATACATCTATCTACGAATTACGGTCGAAAAATGAAAAAGAAAAATCGGTTAGGCGATGTTTGAAAAGAATGGGATCACAATTTTTTTGATATTTTTCTTTGAAAATTGGTTGCCTGTGTAATACAATTTAGTGTCTGAAACGATGAAGGTATGGCTGGCACTACTGCTTACAGTGGTTTTTACGAGGTTTGCTCTCCGAAGAAAGGAGAAACTGTGTTTATATCTGCTGCATCTGGAGCTGTTGGTCAACTTGTCGGTCAATTTGCAAAGCTCTTGGGGTGTTACGTTGTTGGAAGTGCCGGAAGCAAAGAAAAGGTTTATGCTATGTTATGTGTACATCTCTAGTATTCAATTATCTACTAGAGATCTTTTGTGTTTACTTATTTAATTATTCGATGAAGGTGGATCTCTTGAAGAACAAATTCGGGTTCGACGACGCGTTTAACTACAAAGAAGAGCCCGATTTGGATGCAGCTTTGAAAAGGTTTTATAAGTCTTTTCAAGAAAGCCTAAAACGTCGTGCATAATTTTTGTTTCTTTCGACACATGGAAAAAAATGCTCAACAAATGTTGGTTTTATGCGTAGGTACTTTCCTGATGGGATCGACATATACTTTGAAAACGTGGGAGGGAAAATGCTCGACGCGGTGCTCCTCAACATGAGGGTCCACGGTAGGATTGCGGTGTGCGGCATGATCTCACAGTACAATCTTGAAGAGCCCGAAGGTGTGCGTAACTTGTTTTGCCTCATCAGCAAACGTGTTCGGATGCAAGGGTTTCTGGTTCCTGATTATTACCATCTTTATCCGAAGTTTCTGGAGATGGTTTTGCCACTAATCAAACAAGGCAAGATTACTTATGTTGAAGACATAGCTGAAGGCCTTGAGAGTGCACCGGCTGCTCTGGTGGGGCTCTTCTCCGGCCGCAATGTTGGGAAGCAAGTTGTCGTCGTTGCTCGTGAATAGACTATAATGCCCTTTTGTTACATGCAATTGTGCAGAGATAGTGGAATCCATGTAATGTGTACTAAACATGTGTCTGTTGGGTTCAAATCTTCTGTTCTGTTTTCTTTTTTATTTTACAATTGTGTTTTGTCTTCTGTCATCCAAATAACAGAATGTAATGGAAAATGAATAATTAACAGAATATATATACATATATGCACACACGCATATATATATATAGGCCCTAAATTACAGTGGATATGAGTATCCGCGGAGGTACCTTGAATCGACACCAGACTCCCTTACTAGAGCCACTCTGCCAGTTCGAGCCACCTGCAATAGTAAAGTAGCAAGTAACTGAGTTTCTCTCTCGAAAGGGTTATCCGGAAGTTTGTAGAGTTATTAAAAGACATCTATCGGTACAGTATCTTTTGTTAAAGTGAACATATCAACCAGTGGTAAGATAACACTAGGAGAAGTTGGAGATGTGAATTTCTCGAATCACCTAACTAAATCACGCAAACTAAGTGGCTAGGCACACAAAATAAATAACTTAACATGATAAACGGACAGTGTACCTCACAAATGCCGTAAGGTTCCAACAATCTTTGCAAGGCAATCATCTTGTCTAGATCTCCAGTGAGCTGGAAAATGCACCAAAAGAAAAGTCAACAAAGTAAAAGAGATACAGCACACACTATTTAAAGAAGTAAATGAAGAGTAGAACTAACTAATGGCAAACAAACAATATACTCGAGAAAAACAATTCTGCAACTTGATTTAAAAAATAATATGTAGATTAGTGCTCAACTACTGAAAATAGTGATAGTCGTTGAATATTTGATCAGAGTTAAGCTGCTATATGCATGTTAATTATATAAGACTTTACCTCGAGAGTTATAGTGTGATCAGAGACATCAACAGCTTTGGCTCTAAATATGCTAGCAATATCAAGAACATTGCGCCGAGCAGCAGCATTGACAGCAATTTTTATTAACATCAATTCTCGCTCCGCAAAAGGCAAGTGCGTGAAATCCCGAACCTAAAAGATTATATAGTCACTTTAGTGGTTCAGGAGCAAGATATATAGCTTGTCAATGACTGAGCCCTTTATCCACTCAAGGAGTTGAACATTCTGAGATATTACCAAACTATGAGAATGTATTTATGCTCTCACCTCATGAAGATCATTCAACTTACGGAGTTGCTGTAGCAACTTGCTAATAGATTCATCTGTACCAGGAACAACAGTAGTAATTCGAGAGAGCCCCTCAATTTCAGCATGACCAACAGCTAAACTCTAACATACAAACAAACACAGAAACGAACCGATGTCATCAGTTCGAAAACTCAAAAGGAGCAACATAGAAGTTATCAAAAACATTGTGAAAGATACAATATTATACTTACTTGAATGTTATATCCTCTTCGAGCAAAAACCCCTGTGACGAGGTTAAGGACTCCAGGAGCATCATTAACAAGCATCGAAAGAGTGTGAGACCGAAGCCCGCTTGTCTGCAAGCTTCGAAGAAAAAAAAATTAACCAATTGCAAGACCTCAAAACAGGTAGTGATTTTTTTCCAGAACTCAGAATAGCTAACAAGGACAAATCTTGATGAAATACAAAGGAGAATTTTTTTTTACAGACATGTAATCCATATCTTTAGAGATCGACCATGCATGCTAAGCTAATCTGTATCTCAACTCAACAAATCCTTGTAATGCATACATCACATAGCTGTTAAGACGGCTACTACATTCTGGGAGAAAATAAAACTAACTTGAAACACTTATCAACAACACTAAGTTGAAACAGTAATGTTAACAACAACATAGATGGCAAGTTCTTACATCTTCTTCATTCAGCACGCCCCAATGAGCATCAAGGACTTGATTGAAAGAAATTTCATCAGCTCTTTCCACTGGGTAAACATCTCCCTTCATACAATAAGGAAATTATATCATTCAAAAGTAGATCATCTAGAGGCGCTCGTCTATTATGCACCTACCGTCATTCCATTGCATGATCCTCTGAAACTATTTTATTGTCGACAGAGATATTCTAATATTAATGATTCAAAAATAAAAACTATAATGATACATAACTGAAAGAAAAACTCATTTGGAGCCACAAGAGATCATAATTTTGAACAAAGAATAGAGGATAACCACCCTTTAGTTGAAAATTCGAAAACTTGAAATCAGGAGAAACAAAAGGGTTTTTTATAACCTGTGTCATGAACTTATAATTATAATGCAAACATTGCTCGAATGAATAATCACATAAAGCTTCAGAGTTCTAAAATCCAAGCTTAGAAACCCTACGAGAATGATAAAACAATATTCAAGACATCTTAATCTTAATCAGTGCATCTACAATTTTCATGAGCAAAATATTAACAAAGTCAGTGCATCTTATTCTTTCATAATTGGAACTAATGAACTAGCATACCCCGACAGATGATTCAAATTCTCCCGCATGAGTTGTCACAGCCCTTGAAACACTATCAAAAGGCACTGCTGCTTCAAGATCTGGATATGAAGAGGCTGAGAACCGCCAAAAGGGAGCAGATTCCCCCATCTTTTCTCTTCTCAAGGCAATCTAGACAGAACCATCAAAAAATACCAAATTACACAGGAAAAGGGGAGAATGTGCAAAAACAAACTCTCATACTAGCTATTTTTGTTTGTTGGTTTTTCCAACTTCCGTTTTCATTGCCCCCACAATAAAACCAAACATACCATTGGCCCATACCCTTTCCCGACAAATCAACCCTATTCATTCACTTCAAACATTTTCACATAAAACCAAACACAATATACATTCCCTAATACATTTCTACAGAACACCTTTCCTAAAACCAAATCCAAACAAAGACATTATTTCTCAGTATATTTACTTTCCCAGTCCTGGCAATCTCTCTGATTCCAAATTTACTTAAATTCCTTTGCACTGCAACCATCTTCCCTGGATCTCCTGTTACCTATAAACATATGAAAAAAATCAGATAATGGCA
Organism: Erythranthe guttata; assembly: GCF_056151865.1. NCBI lineage: Eukaryota > Viridiplantae > Streptophyta > Magnoliopsida > Lamiales > Phrymaceae > Erythranthe > Erythranthe guttata. The sequence continues at coordinate 25,007,889 of NC_142546.1, forward strand.
ACTACTAGCAGACACAACCAAATATATAAAGCCACACCCTCATCTTTCAAATTAACCATGTAGAAACAAATATCTGAGAGGATCAACTTAGATAGATTTTAACAAGAAATGGCTATGCAATTAGCCGCTACCCATTTTAAGGATGGAGGAAAGTAGAATTTCCATTCAACCCTGAGAGGCTAAGCTGAAGGAATTCAAAATGATCATATCCCCGCTGTTAACTTAACAAGAACCAGTTGTTATAACATAAATATTATACTATGCGAAAAGGGCTTCACATACTACCAATATGGTAGATGCTTCCCTGCTGTAACTTGCAATTATTGAACCTTGCATAAAAACATATTGAGTAATACAAATATACTTGCAGAACTAGCATTAGCCATCACCTCAATGGTTAGGGAGTGATCAGAGGTGTCCACAATTTGTGCCCTAAAAATGTCCATTAACCACATCACCTGGAAATTAAAACAAAAATAATGATATATGTTAACCACACAACAAGATGAACATGATGTGGCTAAAACAAAACATTGAAAATTTATCACAATACTGGACCAAGTACAAGGTATATACAATTTGCCAGGCTCAGATCAAATAAGTAATACAATTAATATCACAATATACCATAAAAAGAATAATGTAAAAGCAGAAATGAAAAATTGGCATCCAAAGAATACCTCTGCTCGATGTTGTGGATCCGCATTGATTTTGATGAGCATTAATTCCCGTTCCACTTGTGGCTCCTTTGAGATGTCTTCAACCTGGTTCCCAAGTTTGACCAAGAGTTAGAAACCACTTCCAATGAAACAATTCAAGTATTAAGAGTAAAAATTTAGAACGTATATGTGATGAGATGAAAATGCTGCAAAGAAAATAAACGCGGCAGTCATATCTGAAACAGTACACAAGTAGATTGAAACTTGTAAGTCGTATCTGTAAGATAAGCATTAGACCAGACCTTTAATACATTCACAAGCTTCTTGAGTTGTTCCATAACTTGTTGTATCACCTTCTCAGTTCCAGATACAACTATAGTAAAGAGAGCCTTATCCTTGTTCAGTCCCACTGCAAGGGATTCAATGTTATATCCTCTCCTGGCAAAAACTCCAGCGATTCGATTTATCATTCCACTTTCATCACCAACAAACACTGAAACAGTGTGTCGCTTCACCCTGGTTCAGTCATGCCAATCATGAAATTTATCAGATAAGTCTGGCAAGGATAACTGAAGTTCATAAAAATAAATAAAACGAATCTATAGATATATAAATTAAATAATAAATACGGCAAGAGATAAACAAATCTCCGTCTCCAAAATGGCTACACAGACTTACACCACATACGGGACCAACGCCTGCTTTTAATTATTTTTGAAACAAGAAGTATCAGGATTATACGCAATTTTTTTCGAGCATAATTATATGCAGGGTAACAAAGTAGAACTTAAAATTCATGTCAAAAAGCAAGATGTAACAGAATTGTCATCAACTTTGAAAAATATTAGAAAAAACCACCATGGAAACTATTGGGGAAACTTAAGAAGTGCAGCACTGTTCTAGCTAATTTTACACTTGCTACATATTCCTTATTTTCCCCTAATCATATAAAATTCAGTAGATATTTGACAATGATTCATCTCCTCAATTTCAATTCTGACAACAAAAGCCTTGACATTAACATTAACATGTACAAATTAGTAAACAAATAAAAAAAATTAAAAAAACAGAGTGATCGCCACGTACTTAGGATCGGCTGATGAACTGGCGGCGGAGGCGGTAAAACTAGATTCCGGAACTGACAAAACGGCGTCGTCGTGGCGCTTGTGATCGTCATCTGTACTCTGAGCATAAACCGCAACTCCTCTGTTGTGACTCGATCGGAATTTTACAGAGCAAAGGCTGCTGACGTCACTTTTGTGAACGAGGTTGCGCGAGGTTTTGAGTTCGTGAAATAGTGTGGAGTGAGTTGAAACAGCCGCCATCGGAAGTGTGTGTTTGTGTGTGTCTGTGTATATTCGATAAAAAATGGCGATTTAATTCCGGAAAGCGAGGTCAACGGTCTGCTTCGTGAATGAAACGGGTCGGGTTATAATTTGATTTCACAAACCCATTTAGTTTCCCCAGATCCAAACCGGCCCAATATATTCCAGATGACCTACGGCCCAGTCCAATTCTTGACGGTAAATCCCCCGAATTTTCGTAGGGTTTTCACCTCTCCCGCTCTTTTTTTTTTTGGTAAATTACGGTCAAGCCCCTGAGGTATGGAAAATTATGAAAAAGACCCCTCTTGTTTGAGTAATTACAACCACATCCCTCAACTATGAGTCTTCTTACACGTCCATCCTTATGGTGTCAAATTGAACATAATTTTCAAGATTTCGTGGAATGTTCTCTAGTTTGTAATCGTTTTGTGCAAAATCTGATGCACCACAATCTGATATTTACAAGCTAAGAAACACATCTCATGATACTCTTGTTTCAAAATATGGAGCTGTAATGGGATAAAACGGGTACAAATTAGATAATATTCCACATAATCTAGAAGATTCCACTAAATTTGACACTGCAAGACTGGATGTGTAAGACGATTCATTGTTGAATGGGGTGATTGTAATTATCCAAACATGAGGGTTTTTTTTATAATTTGATCATACCTTAGGGGTGGCCGTAATTTACCATTTTTCTTTTTTCTTTTTGTTTTTCTCTCTCCATCTTCACAAAAATATCATTTTTTAATTATTTATTATTATTATTATTGTTGTTGTTGTTGTTGTTGTTGTTGTTGTTGTTGTAATATTTTACAAGTGTAAAAGATAAAATAAGCTACCGACAAAATGAAGTAAAGTAGATTGGCAAGGAGGGCCATTTGCCAAATAAAACAATTGTTTTATGCAATCAATTTGCACAATGAGTGGCTGTGATGATAGTTTGACTGTTTCTTTAACCATAAAATCCAAATTAATGATATAGTTCTGATAGGACGATAGTTACTTCTCATGGCCCCACGTCACACACACTTGTGAATTATTTCAGGATATAACTGCAAAATACATAGTTATAGTGTATTGACTTGACTTTGACTTTTATAATTATAATGAAACAAAGACGAGTAAACGAAATATTAATTATTTCAGTTTTAAAACAATAAAATATACCTAACATATATTACTTTTCATTTATTTTTTGTTCACCAATTGGCCAATAATTAGCTGTGACCACGTGGCTTTGCCCATTCCTAGTCCATATTCAAAAGAATAAATTACACCTACACCCCTCAGGTAAGCTAAAATAACTTTAAGGTCCATGTAGTCTCAATAATTACAATTACCACCCTAAAACATTGTTAGAAACTGTAACGGAATAATGCATTGTATAAGTTATTCCGTTAGAGTTCTAAAAGACTATTAGTTTCAATGGTGGAGACATCATAGAGGTATGGGGTGACATGATTTTCCTAACATTTCTTAAATAATTATTATTTTATATAAGATTTATAAATATTCGTCTATGGTGGCATTATCGGCCCCGCAGAAAACAAATATAGTGCATATCGGTCATCAGGACATGAATTATTGCCTCCGGTAATTGTTTCAGGGGTGTGAATGTAATTATCAATACTACATGGACCTTAAAGTTATTTTAGCATACCTAAAGGGTGTATGTATAATTTAGCCAAAACAAAAAAAATAAAAATAAAAATAAATAAGGTCGGTAAACACAAGTGGCAAACGTATTTTCCGGTTAATTTAGTGGAATAAAAAACATGCATATTCTCCTCTCTTCATTTCATACTCTCTCCTTCAATTGTGCTCCGTTTCCTCTTCCTTCCACTCTCACTCAGATCCATTCCTTTTTTTTTTTGTTCATTTGATTCATTCTTTTTTCCGTTTGCTTCGAGAGCTCTGTTCTCTCAGCTCTCGAAAATTACGATTGAATTCGCCAAAATTGCACAGCTATATCCTAATTAATTTTATACGATAATATATTTTTTTTCAGAGGCAACAAACGGTTGAAATTTATCAACAAAATAGTTTGATTCCACTTCCTGAGGATTTAATTTTTTATTTTTGGTTTTTTCTGTTCTGAAATACATTTTCCTTGCCCTGATTTTTTGCCGGTTATGTGTTGTTTGGGAAGCGATTCTCTCGTTGGGCTTTGATTTTCAGTAATTCTTCTGAATTCTGAGAAATTGAAGTTGGTTTCGGAGGATAAGCGCCGAATGAATCCATTTTGACTAACAGGAGGCTAAGCAATTTTTTTATTTTTATTTTTTGCTTGAGCCGGTGAGCCCTGATTTTGTGAAGGTGGAGAGGCGAAATTGTGGGCAGGGAGGGGGGGGGAAATAAATGGACGTGGCATCGCAATTGAAGCGTGGAATATCACGCCAGTTCTCGACGGGTTCGTTGAGGAAGAGCGGGAGATTCAGTTTCCGGCGCCAGAATTCAATGGACCCGAGGCGGAACAATTTTCGGTTCAGCTTCGGCCGGCAGTCCTCGTTGGACCCCATCAGGCGGACACCGGTGGTGGACGAGGGCTCCGACGAAGTGCTGACTGTGCCGGACAATCTCGATTCCACAATGCAGCTGCTGTTCATGGCTTGCCAGGGTGATGTGGGAGGGGTGGAGGACTTGCTTGATGAAGGGATTGATGTGAACAGCATTGATTTGGATGGGAGGACTGCCTTGCACATTGCAGCATGTGAGGGGCACGTGGAGGTTGCCAAGCTTTTGTTGAGCAAGAAAGCCAATATTGATGCTCGTGATCGATGGGGCAGCACGGTATATAGTACTTGTTTTTTTGCCTTTTTTTTTTGTAGTTTTTAACGGCTTATTGGTCGATTTTTTCATTTTGTTTGCTATTGTGTATGTTTTCGTTATTTTGTTGCTACAAGTGACCGGAAAACTTGAATATGTTACTCTGCATTTTTCGAATAAGCTGATTGTTGTGGCTTTTATAGTAGTTAGCATATTTGGTGTTTTATGTCCAGTTGTTTGTGTTTCTGATCAATTGCCGTCCTCAATGGTAAAAATCATCACGAATTTCTTGTAAATAACAAAAAGGTGTAAAGTGCATTGAGTCCGATTTCCTCATAAGCTGTTAAGCTGGTCAATGATATTCAAACATTGTTGGTTTCTGCTTTGCTCTCGTGTCACGGATGATTCGAGTCTTACTCTATGAACTTCTAGTAATTGATGTATTAGGTACTCGTCTTTTGGAATTTGAAAATAGAGGTCTCGTATTTATTCTAATAGATTTCTTGACATGACAGGCAGCTGCTGATGCCAAATATTATGGAAATATTGATGTTTATAATATTTTGAAGGCTCGTGGGGCAAAAGTTCCGGTAAGTGTGATTTTCTATTTGCGGAAGCTTCTTTCTTCTTTAATGGACACTCACAGAATTTTATGTCATATTCCTAGAAAACCAGAAAGACGCCAATGACAGTTGCAAATCCTCGTGAAGTTCCAGAGTACGAGCTCAATCCATTGGATATTCACATACGGCGAAGTGATGGCATCTCTAAGGTATGTTCTATGCCGTGTGAAAATTATTTGTATCGTCATAGTGCGTCAAAGACAGTTAAAAGTCTTTAATGTGCTGCATAATATCCACATATTTATGTCATTAATTGTATTTGCATATCTTACTACAATTAGTTACATGTTCTAACTTTTAGTGTGCGATATTTGTGGATAGGGATCTTACTACAATTAGTTACATGTTCTAACATTTAGTGTGCGATATTTGTGGATAGGGATCTTACCAAGTTGCTAAATGGAATGGAACAAAAGTTTCTGTAAAGATACTTGACAAGGACGGCCATGCAGACTCTGAATCTATGTATGTATATGCTGCTTCTGTCCAGCTATTTTCTTTACTCAAATTTATATTGCTTACTTTTTTATCATATACGACGTACCTTTTTACTAAGAAATAGAACTCTAGCTAATGCAGTACTATCAAACTTATCAGCGGGCTGTTATAGCAGCTGGTCAAATATGACACAAATCTAGATACAGTTTCAACACCAAGTCCAAATGCCATGCAGCTAATATTTGAACCATGCTCGTATCTTCCATGGTAGCACAGCATTGGAATCCTTACTCTGCCAGCTTGGCGTATATTAGTTTACCTCGTCTCATTGCTTGATATAAACCTTTGAAAAATGACATCTGGAAACCGTTTAGTGTACTTTCTTTATATTGGTATCGGAGTTCATACGGGGCAGTGGAACAATATAGATTTTTTATCAATCATATATTTTTTTTCTTTGTTGTAGTCGAGCTATTTGATTTCTGTCCTTCTCATATTTTACGAACTTGACTAATTAATGTTTTACACTGCAGAAATGTATTCAGGCATGAGTTGACTGTGTTGGAAAAGGTTCGGCACCCTAACGTTGTTCAATTCATTGGTGCTGTCACCCAAAATATTCCTATGATGATTGTTTTGGAGTATCATTCAAAAGTAATCATCTCTCTCTGTCTATTTATCAACCTATTTTTTCTATTTATGTTTTTTTTCCTGTGTACATTCATGCATATATATGTATATATTCCTATGGGTGCATCGGTGTTGGGTACGTTGGCACTACGTCATGGTTATACTTATTCCCTTTCATGTAATCTCCTTATGGAGGGGATGAATATAAACTTGAGAGAATATATATCGGTTTCACTTTGCTTATCGTACTGTAAAATTTCAGGGAGACCTTGCTAGTTACCTTCAGAAAAAAGGGCGTCTGTCCCCATCTAAAGCATTAAGATTTGCTCTTGAGATTGCAAGGTAATTACCATTTTCAAAATCTCCTTTCATTTTTTCTTTTTCTTTTTTCATTTCCCCTTTTAAATCCATATATGTATATTCTGAAATTTCAGCCAATTAATTTATTTATTTTTCCTACACAGGGGCATGAATTATCTACACGAATGCAAGCCTGAACCAATCATACATTGTGATTTAAAGCCAAAGTAAGGCAACTAAATGCTTAAGTTGGTTAGATTGTCTGTATTAATTTATGTTATTATTATCAATATTTCTATACTTAAGAGGACTGTTATCATTGAGTACGCTCTTTTTAATATTTGCAATTTGGGTAAGGTGCCAGAAATATTTTGCTGGATTTTGGAGGGCAGCTGAAGGTTGCAGGGTTTGGTGTTATTAGGTTGTCGACAATGTCACCCGATAAAGCTAAACTAGCGCAGCCCGAGGCTATAGATCGTTCAAGTGAGTCTTCTCATATAAATATGTATATATATATGTATATATTAAAAGGGCATAGCTTCATGCATAAACCACTATACAATCTTAACGTTTTCGTTTTGTCTGTGTGAAATATAGGTTTCTATACGGCACCTGAAATTTTCAGGGATGAAATTTTTGACAGAAGCGTGGATGTGCATTCTTATGGTATTATGCTGTACGAGGTATACTTTTTGATGACCTTCCTACTATTTGGAATTATATTGCCCTAACCATATTGCACCCAAGCAATTTCATGATACAATATGTCAATCAGAATTTTATTGTTTTCACATTCTTTACTAGTGATTTCAATTTCTTAACACCTTCTTATTACTTGTGAATTGTGATAGAAGCTTGTTTCACATTTTTCGTAAGCAATCTAATTTATAACTCCCCATATTTTTTATATTCAGATGATGGAGGGGGTGCCACCATTTTCTTCTAAGTCAGCCGACGAGGCTGCTAAGTTAATCTGCTTAGAAGAAAAGAGACCAACATTCAAGTCAAAATCGAAATCATTTCCTTCAGACCTAAGAGAGTGAGTCGTCTTGTTTTGTTAATCATAGACGAGACTCCTGAAGAATAAAATCAATTTTCATTTGTCTTTTATTTTTAGTATAATGCCCCGTCCATTTTTGCTGACCACAAACGGCTTATATTTATATATTTATTCGGTTTAAAAATTTAAACGCTTGATTATTTCTGCATAACTGACTATCGAATATTCCAGGTTGATCGAGGAATGTTGGAATCCAGATTCTGGTGCAAGGCCAACATTTTCCGAGATCATCATACGATTGGATAAAATTGTGATGAACTGCTCTAAACAAGGATGGTGGAAAGATACTTTCAAGCTCCCTTGGTATATTTCTCACTCTTGCTCTATTAATTGTTTTTTAAACCATACCATGTTTTTTTCCATTACTCTCGTATTTCGTTAGTTTGCTTCTAATGACAAGATGCGTGACTTTGTGCAGGAAATGAGCCGCGCTATTCATTTTATGTAACGCGAAAAAAAGAAGAAGTCAAAGTTCAGAATGCAACTCGTGTTTGTGCACTTACTGAAAATAAATAACTAATCGTGCAATTGTGGATAAGTGGAAAACGAGTTGTTCGACGAGTGGGAGCCCCGTGTTGTATACTAAATAATCCGAATGATTGAAGAGTCATTTGGAGTGTATAGATTGAGGAATTGACAAAATAAGCTGAGAAAAATCTGCTGTTTGTGAGGGGTTTTTGGAATGTGTGTGAATGTATCTTTTGTTATGCTTGTATGTTTATGTTCTTATACACCATTATTAGATATCCTTATTTTTGTGCATATATATTATATATATAGATATATATTTGTTTTTTTAATGTGTGCTTATAAGATTTTTTTTAATGAACGAACATACAACCAACTGTATAGGTGAAGAGTTAAATTAAATCTACACTCTTGTATAATAATTTGCAAAAAAAGAAAAAAAAGAAAAAAAAAGAAAAAAAGAATATTGTTACAATTGAATAGAGCAGTGTGATCAAATTCATGGCTTCAAATGCAATGTAATATAATTTTCTTTAAAAAAAATGGACTTTAAAAAAAAGTCAAATCAAGGCAACCCAATTATTGTTTTACAGGCAAAATAAATTAATATTTACTGCTATATTTGCTATCAAATATCAATTGTTGTTTATTATAATTTAAATGTTACGTTTAACTAATTCAATTAAGGAGGTAGGCCGTCAATCAAGACTTTCCAGGAACTTGGGGGCGTATTTTCTATTTGCCATAAACTTGGGGAGCCAAATGAGATTTATGAAAAGTACAACGGTCCACGTGCGTTTCTTATTATACAATACACTACCGCACACCGGATCCCAACCCTGTTCCTCCGCAGCCCTCTTTCCCCCCGGACTAAAACCTCCGTAAACCCCCCGCCCCCGGCCACAACACCCACACAGCTGCTATACACAATCTATAGATACACACATTTATATATATTTCTTTTGATATATGTGCACATATTAAATTTCAGAGGCGGACATATTTTATTTCGACTTCTGATAAATTTCTACATACTTTCATTTGCAACTGTAAGTAATCTCTCTCTTTTTAATTCACACACTCGCTCTAGATAGGTTTTCACCGCATTTTCCTGTTCGATTACTCTATTTGTTTTTTCTGATTTTGTAAATTCGCAGTCAAATGCCTTGAATTGTGTTTTCTTGTGAGACAAGTTTGATTCATTTTAATTTTTTTTAATATTCGAATCCCTACTTTTGAAGATGGTGTTTAGCGGTAGTATGTGTTTGTGTTTGTGCTATTGACTCGTGAGCTTTCTCTTAGATAGGTTACTCAGATTTTTTTTTTTCATTTAATGAAATTCGATATCTCATCTAGTTTCGTTCGTATTTAATTATGCTCCATGGATTGTCTGCGAGAGCATATGCAAGTATTCTTGTCTTTATAGTGTCGATAAAATGATTTAGCCGTCAAGCAGGACCGATAGGAAAGGGAAGGAAATCATGAATATGAGTGCCTGTAAATCAGGCATCAGCCTTTCGTTTTCGTAATTGCAGAATTAGCTGAATGATTTACAAGTGACTCTAATTAGTTTCACATCATATGTGCCAGTTGTTGGTGCAGGAATGTAATTGGTGTTGGGAAGATAGGCAGTTGATTAATAGAGTTATACCTGAAAGTTTCACATAGTTATGCAGCACTTTATCACAATCTTCTTTGTTAAGTAAAAACTGGTTTATAACTTATAGAAGTGTCATGAGAAACTTGATTTTCCTTGTTGCTCATGTCCAGTAAACGATTGCCAAAATAATCGTAACCTGATCAAAAGTTATAGACAAGCAGGCCTTGATATATTTGCACAATTACTTGTATTCCGGGTTTTACTGAACCCATTACCAGCTTCGTGTTCTCGTAATTTACATCGGTAACCAGTAGCAAAATTCCTGCAATTCTTCAAAAGGTACCCTCTGCAAAGATGAACAACAAAATTTTATGTTTGTATACAACTGTGGACAACTGTGGACAACTGTGTTACAACTTGAAATGAAGGAATAAATATGTCCCTCTTTGGCAGATACACTGCATTTACTAATTGACATATAAGCGATTAATGGGATACATCTATTAGCTGCAGTTATGGACGGTTACGTTATATTCAATCAGCTGATCTTTCTTTATTTTCGGTTTTATTGTTTACACGTGGTTAATTGAGCACATGAAAGAGTCACAGTAATGTGTGGTTACTCAGTATTAACTCAATTAAGTCATCCAGTCTTTCAAACATAAGGCTGACTTTGTTATACAGAGAATATTTTTCCTTGTCCTATTATGTTTATTTCATTTTTGTAATGTAGATGCATATTAATACTTAACAATCTAATCCAATTTTATTCTGGTAAATTCTTTTGTTGTCTCACGTAACTAGTTGGTGTGTGAATTCTGACTTTGATTTCTTTGTGAAGTATAAAAACCTTGATGATGGCTTCTCGGGCGATTTTGAGGAGGAGAAAGATTGTATCAGATTACTTGAATGTCCCTGTTCGTTCTACACAAAGTTTCCAAACCTTGGGGCAGGGGCAATCGGGTCAGTGTTTTGATTCTTGTGGTTATACGTCCATCAAGGACCACGTCTCTCAAAATTCAGATCAAATTAGACAGACTAATGAAACTTCAGCATTGAGCAAGAAATTACTGGATTGCTCAATTTCACCGGTTTTTAGACACAAGGGTTCTGGAATTACATCATTCAGTTATGGAAATAGAAGTTCGGATTTTAGTTGCCTGATGGGTGTTAGGTTAATGTCGCAACACAGACATTATGCTTCCACAGCAACTGCAAAGCAGCCCGATCTGGGAAGTGATGATGAGAACAATGAGGAAATGTCTGCAAAAAAGAGAAAAGAAGCTTCGCCGGAAGAATGTGATCAAGCTGTTGTGGGTCTGAGTACTGCAAAGGCCAAAGCAAAAGCTAAAAAGTTGCAAGAATCTCAGAGCGTTGTTATGCCTGTTTTAAAAAAATTATGGGCCACACTATTAGGCATTGGTCCAGCTCTGAGAGCTGTGGCTTCCATGAGCAGGTTAGATTTCTTTATCAGTGTACAGTTTCTCCCCACATCTCTGTTGTAACCGATTAAAACAGATTCCCTTTATGATTTGTTTCCTGTACTTGCAGGGAAGACTGGGCCAAGAAACTCATCCACTGGAAAACTGAGGTTGTATCAACATTGCAGCATTACTGGTTGGGGTTTAAGCTTCTGTGGGCTGATGTGAGGATCAGTTCGAGATTATTGATGAAACTTGCAGGTGGAAAGAGCCTGTCCAGAAGGGAGAGGCAACAGCTTACAAGAACTACTGCTGATGTGTTTAGGCTAGTTCCGTTTGCTGTTTTTATCATCGTTCCGTTTATGGAGTTTTTGTTGCCCGTTTTCCTGAAGCTCTTCCCAAACATGTTACCATCAACCTTCCAGGACAAGATGAAAGAAGAGGTATGCATATGTGGTTGAGACAATAAATGGTTATTTATCTTCAAGAATTCTCCAATAAGAATGTTAGTTTAACTGGAAATGGACTTGTAGGAAGCATTAAAGCGGAAGTTGAATGCCAAAATAGAATATGCAAAGTTTCTTCAAGGGACAGTCCAAGAAATGGCAAAAGAAGTCCAAAATTCACGGAGTGGAGAAACTAAGAAAACGGCTGAGGACCTGGATGAATTTCTGAACAGAGTGAGTGCAAAATCATGAACTTGTCAATAGAAGATGATGCCTCCATAATCCCAGTTTATATTATTTTGATGTGTTTGATACAGGTTAGAACTGGTGCTGGTGTCTCAAATGAGGAAATTTTGGGATTTGCTAAGCTGTTCAATGATGAACTCACACTAGATAATATCAGCAGGTTCATTTTTTCGTATTCATAATTGTATCTCATTGTTTAAGATTAAAATATACAACAATCATTACATGATATGGTTGTGTTTTTTGCAATTTAGGCCTCGTCTAGTGAATATGTGCAAGTACATGGGAATCAGCTCTATTGGAACAGACTCTTACTTGCGGTATATGCTACGGAAGAGGTTGCAAAGGTGTGTTGTTTCCCATTCCCTTCACTGTGCAATGAAGTCTTGTATTCTTTTTGGGAATTGTGCATATGGGTCATTTCTACATAGTAAAGCTAATCATTGTTGTCCGAGGAACATAGCTTATGATGATCGTGCAACTGTTTAATTTTTCATAGATTTGGTATCATAAAATTTACTAAAGTATGCATCAGTTGCACCTGCCTATATTTCGTACTTCTGTTAGATTTTTCGTTTATAGAAGATGACGTGCCGGTTCAATACCTGGTTTCCACTTTTATGATAAATCAATGTTTCCTTGCTTGTGATGTGTGATATGTTCATATGATAGGCGCATTAATAATTTAGAAGAATATCTCGAAAGCTCCTCTGATTTGATAGTCATAGACCCGGAAATGTACCAAGTTTGCCTTGTTCTATGCTGCTCCAATTTTACAGCAATATTAACATGTGTTTTCCTGAATAAAATAAGACAACCCAACTGGTCAACTACAGTCTTTACTGTTTACCTATCCTGAATATTTATTTGGTCATTTGGATTCAATTTTTCAGTATAAAGAAAGACGACAAATTGATTCAATCAGAGGGTGTGGAGTCTCTATCAGAGGCTGAGCTTCGCGAAGATTGTAGAGAGAGGGGAATGCTTGGAGTAGTTTCGGTGGAGGAAATGCGCCAACAGGTTTGTGTCATTTATTACGACAAAAATACATATATACAGAAAGTGGACATATAAGATTTAGTTTATATGAATTGACAACAAAAGTACAGTACTGTTAAAAAATAGTAGAACAAAGTACATGAGACCTTTGTTCGTCATAACCTAACACTCTACGCATCAATCAAACTGCCTTTCATATTTGAACTTTACTGCATAATTATTTTATGAACTCCTAAAAGTTTTTTATGGTTTTATAAATAATCTGTGCAGAGTATGACAGAACTGCTTGATGAAAACATAGATGTTTGATCATTTTCCATAAGAAAATGTAATTACTTCATCAAAATGTGAAAAACTCAAAACCTTTAAGGCGCAAAAATTCTATAATTTGGTGACTTTTACGAATTTGTATGCAGGCGGAAAGTTTCTATTTATAGGTTATAGGAGATGTAGGCGTTTCCTTTCACTGGCTAATTATCATCATTGATTTTCTTTTTTCTTTTTTTGGTTGCAGCTGCGAGATTGGTTAGATTTATCTCTGAATCACTCCGTTCCATCTTCACTTTTGATTCTTTCCAGGTTAATTGGATAATAGCCAACTTATTATTTGCCTGTCCAATTTGAAGTTTCTAATCATCGTCTGATTCTTACATAGCATCTTATGTTTCTGCACATGCTATTCACAGAGCCTTCACACTCTCAGGAAAGTTGAGGCCCGAAGAAGCAGTTCGAGCTACACTGTCTTCCCTCCCAGACGAGGTTGTGGATACTGTGGGTGTTACATCATTGCCATCTGAAGATTCTGTATCAGAAAGGAGACGGAAGTTGGAGTTCCTCGAAAAGGAGGAGGAACTTATCAAGGTTGATGAAGTTTCTTACTTTTTCCCACAAATATTTTGGTCTAGAAAATGTTCTACGTGATCTCTTATATATATTTCTTTTCTTTTTTTCTTAAATTGACCTAAACTAGGAGGAGGCAGAGAAAGAGGAAGAAGAACTAGCCAGAAAAAAAGAATCTGTTGGTGCTGAAGTTGATGTGGCTTTGAAGGAGATGATTGTTCCAACTGCAAGAGAAGCACAACAACAAGCTAGAGCAAGAGCGCTGGATAAACAAGAACAGCTTTGTGAACTTAGTCGTGCATTAGCTGTTTTAGCTTCCGCTTCTGTAATAAACAAATTTCTAGCTTTAAGTTTGTTATGAGTTGGCACTTCTGCATTCATATTTCTTCTCTAACTCTCTTTCTTATTTTTATTTATTGCGCAGTCAGTGAGCAGGGAGCGCGAAGAATTCCTAAGGCTTGTCAATAAAGAGGTATCATATCCTTTTTTCAGCACTTCTAGTCTCGACTCTCAATAATTACTCGAAGATTAGATATTGTTTTAATTTGATCATTTTCATGATTAAGGTCCATTTGGATAAATGGTTACATGGAGATCTGAGATAAGACATAACATATCTAAATTTAGATCACTTTCAGTTTTGTCCTTTAGGAACTCAAGGCAAAACTGGTGACATGCCTGTCGAATATTATGCTTCCACTATAATTGTTGTATTTTGTGCAAACTGCTTATAAAATATAACTTCAGAGTTCAGACCTTTGTGTTCGTTATGGATCACAAGAATTTTAGTCTATTATATTCCAGATCATAAAATTCCAAAGTTCATGTACAGATCATCGAAACCTCAAACATATTTTGTCTCATGAATTTCAAATTACTCGTAGTTCTTGGATATTTGATGTTTTGCCTTTATGTGTGCAAATACAACTGAATATATTTTTAAAACTGGATAGTTTCGACTGCACGTGGTAATTTTCTCTTAATTTGTCAGATTAAGCTTTACAATAGCATGGTGGATAAAGATGGTACAGATGGTGAAGTGGAGGCAATGAAGGCCTATAAAGCTGCCCATGATGAAAGTGAGGATGGTGCTGAAGTTCCTGAGAGACACGTGGTTTCATCTGCTCTTATAGATAAGGTTTGTACACACCCCCACCACCACACACACACAGACACAGCTATCCAGACAGCCACAATTGGCAATTGGGAGAAACAGTTTGATGACATTAACTTACGTCATGTGGTTTGATGATTTGATTTAGGTCGATGCTATGCTTCAAAACCTCGAGAAAGAAATTGATGACGTTGACGCAAAAATTGGTGACCAATGGCGAATATTAGACAGGTAGAGGTGTATCTTCATGCTTCGTTTTTTGGGGGCCTACTTTTAGATAGAAATATTGAAACCTGACGTAACTTTTGATGTTATCTAATCTATTTCTTTACGTGTATAGATACTTCTGTCTGAATGCATTTAACTGCATCATTTCCTATGCAAAATGATCATTTAACACCGTATGTATATACAGGGATTACGATGGTAAAGTGACTCCCGAAGAGGTGGCAGCTGCTGCTGCGTATTTGAAGGACACTTTAGGCAAAGAGGGGGTACAAGAACTAATCAGCAATCTTTCTAAAGACACAGGTCAGTGTTTACCTTTGCTTGAATGTGGCTTGATGGATTTCACTGTCCTATATCAAATTCTCGGAACAACCAATACACTGGTCTTGCGTAATTATTTTTTAATTTTTTTTATTTTCCTTTCGTGTTAACGTTATTCTCTGCTACAGATGGAAAGATACTCGTTGAAGACATAGTAAGATTGGGCAGTCGCGTTGAAGGTAGCAGCAGAGCTGAATCGGAGGAAATGTAGAGAATAGAAGCACTGCCATTTTTTCCCGCTTTAATAGTACAGCAGGTGCAGCGCACATTTTAATACCCTCTTTTTTTTTTTTTTTTTTTTTTTGTCACCACTCACCATCGGCACTGAAAGATCCCTTTTTTCCGAGTTTGAGCACGAAAACGAGATCTTAAAAACAACAGTGGAGAAATAGATCTGTTCTTACTGCTTGAGTAGGAATAAATTTTGAGAGATGAAAACAAAGCACCTGTATAAAAGCCATCTTCAATTTTAACACAATTATTATATGAAATCTCGTTTTCTGATGTTACAAGGGACAACAATTTAGCTAGACATAAGTTTCGAAACAAAGTCTTCGATGTTGTTTGCAGATGTTCCGCCTTTTTCTACTGCCTCGTTAGCCAATTCCTTCCACTTACAAGCATTTGTCTTGATCTCCACCCCGTTATCTCCTTGAGTAACTTCTTCTATGCACATTGCAATTTCTTCACGACCAACAATTCCATTTTCACCACTCTTAACTCGAACCCCGACTCCCCAAACATCCTCGATAAACTTGGAATTTGTCGTCTGGTCAATCTGCCAAGCCATGGCTATAAGAGGCACCCCGTTGGTCAACGCTTCGAGCGTTGAATTCCACCCACAGTGAGTCATAAAACATGCCAAGGCACGGTGAGCCAAGACCTCCATTTGATGGCACCATTCGACTATTAGCCCCTTTTCTGATGTCAATGAAGTGAAATTCGGAGGTAGCTTTTCCATTTCCGAAGCTCTTACCACCCATAAGAAGTAACGGTTGCTCATTATTAGGCCGTTTGCCAGTTCATCCATTTGTTCTTTTCCGAGCGATGCTATGCTTCCAAATGAAACGTAAACAACAGAGGCGGTTTCTTTCGAGTCTAGCCATTCTTTGCAGGTGGTGGTGTTTGGCTCGAATAGGCTAATCATGTGGCTCTTGTTGTCCGAAAGTTTCTCGTCTTTCTGCAGTAATGCGAATGTGGGACCCACGGTCTTGATTGGCCATAGTTTTGCCATCCAATCCACTACCTGAATTTTTTTTTATTTTTTTTGTAAAAGTATGTACTTCAAAATGTAGGTAGATACTGTCGTAAAAATATTCAAATGAACGGTACCTCGTATTCCAGGTTGTCGAATGTGTTGAAAAAGATCCAATCCACTTGGTCAAGATTCGAAAACTGATCAGCGAGAAGTGTCTGAACAGTTTGACTAGCGCCCCCAATCCCAGTAAAACAAGGCAAATCTCTAGTCTCGAGTGTAGGCAGTGAAGGCAAAGATAATAACCTGGAATCTTCTTCTTCACGAGGAATTCTCAACGACCCTTGTTTCATATGGTAGTAAATAGCACAAACACCACAAGCCTGAGTGAAAAACGAAGCTCCAAGCAAGCCTCGCACGTGTGCTACGTCCAAAACCCACGGCATTATTGAGTCGTACATAATAAGCTTAGCACAAGAACCGCGACTTTTCTGTTCGTCGATGAAATTTGCCAGGTTCTGTGAAAGCACGGTTTTCAACCGTTTGAAGTAGCCTTCGATGGACTCGGGTTCTTTAACTTCTTCCGAACCATCAGATATGTTCTCTATGGTAATTGAGCTGCATAACGAAAATTTGGCAGATTTGCTCAAATTCGTGGTGATGATAACGGTGATCGATAGACCCTTTGAGGCTAAGTACTTGGCAAATGCAAGTGCAGGATTTAGGTGGCCTGGTGCAGGGTATGGAACGACAAGAATACGAGGCTTTTGTTTAGCTGTCTCTTCTTCTACTTTGGCCATTGTTTTCTTTTCTTGCAGGTTGTAATGACGTTAGTTTTTTTTTTTTTTTTTTTTTTTTTGTTTATGTAAGAGAAATATATGCATATGGTTTCACATATGTAGTTAGTTATGAAGTTTCCTTGGTGGGAATTGCCAAGTACAGCTAAGTTTTGTGAGGCTGCTATAATCTCTTCTTGTCATTTCTTCTGTGATGTTTCGGCATTTTTTTGTCGTCGTGGGATGCATTTAACACGCATACCATGGTACAAATTGGATAATATTCCACATAATCTAGAAGATTCCACTAAATTTGACACTACAATGGTGGACGTGTAAAAAGATTCATAGTCTGAGAGGTGGGTGTAATTACCCAAACATGAGAGGGATTTTCGTAATTTGACCTTACCTCAGGGGGTGTGGCCGTAATTTACTCTTTCAATTAAGATTTGAAGCAGCAAAATCCATATTGGGCTTTTTCACTATAACTTGGCCCAATAAGTATTTTAAAAAGCCCAAAAAATTGCCTGCCATTCTTTTTTTTTTTTTTTTTTTTTATTCAAAATATTTTGGTTGATTATTTTTCATTTAATTTATGAATATTCGTGCCAAACCACTTGCCTAACCTTGGCTTCTAGTAGCAACTAGCAACTTTAGCCAGCCACAGACGACGCCACGTGTCAATCCATGTTCCCACCGGCCTACGCAACTCGTGGGGCCCATTCGGGCCGGTATGTTTGTCATCACACTAATCATGGCCCATCTTTCTAAATCACAAAATCATACTCCAACAAAAGATTCTTTCTTCCATTTTACTATTTTTGGAAATTTATTGGAATCACAAAATAGCATGTCCAATACTTATTTATCTTCAAATATTCCATTTTATTCTAGATACACAAGAGAATAATTTGTATAAAATCAATACATTTAGATAAGATTAAATTACGAAAAAATTCTCATGTTTGGGTAATTTCAACCAACTCCTTCAATTATGTATTTTCTTACGCGTTCATCATTATGGTGTCAAATTCAACATAATGTTCTAGATTCCGTAGAATAATCTCTTCTAGTTTGTACTCGTTTTATGAAAAAATGCAGGTTCTGATGTACCACAATTTGATTTTTACAAGCCAAGAGACACATCTTATGTTCATCTTGTTTCAAAATGTGGAGCTCGAATGAGGTAAAACAGGTACAAACTAGAGAATATTCCACACAATCTAGAAGATTCCATTAAATTTGACACTACAATGATGGACGTATATGAAGACTCATAATTGGAGTCATTGTAATTACCCAAACATTAGAGGAGATTTTCATATTTTAACATTATCTCAGAGGTGGTGATAATTTACGCTATAATAAAAGTTTGATTTTTCATGTTGAAGAGATTGTTCTCAATGACATAAAAAAATACAAGATTTTATATAGAAAATACACAATACACTTGCTTCATATTTCCAGATTGTAACCATAAAAGAATTATCATTCATCACATAACTATGACAAATTAATCCCCATTTTACCCTTTATTAAAGTGGGAAACCACATCAAATTTCTGCAAAAGGGGATAAGAAGTAAATTAATTTATAAAATCATATCAAAAATATTGGCAAAGATAATTCAATACCAGATACTGTCACCTGATTTCAATACCAAAAAGGAGATAGTAAAAAATCACTATTACCAGGCCCTTTTTAACTAATCCCACACCCACCACCACCTCTCTCTCCCACAGACAAAACGTTCTCTATCTCTGAAATCTTCCACCTTTTGCATTATCACAGTTCACAAAAATTAGTACTTATCTCTTAATTTCTTTTTCTCCATTATTTTTCAGGAATATAATTTGTGCTTACTGTTGTATTTTATTCTCTGTAGAGGAGATAAAGCATTTGTGATACCGGTTCAGGTAAGCTTCAAAATAGGATCTTTACAATAATTTATTATGTTTTTTTTTTTCTTATTTGTCAGCCCATTTGAAGTGATTTTGTTATGTTTGTTTCTGGGCATTTGATTGTGTTCTTGGATTGAGAAAACCCCATGCAGTCTTGATGTCTGAAAAGTGATTGTCTGAAAAAAAGTTTTGATCTTTAATAAATGGTTTTATTTTCTGTGTTTTCTGGGACTTTATCTTGCAGGATTAAATCATAGTTCATCTGTGTCTTATGTATTTTTTTTAATGAAGATCAGTTGAATCAGTCATTCTTGAAAATCTTGATTTTTTGTTTGTTTTTAAATTACTGGAGGCTTTCTGATTGTATGTTTGGTGGCATCTCTGGTTTAGATTGATTCAGCAAATCAGGGATTTATGATTTATGTATAAATTGCAGTGCTTTATGAATAATTGTCGAAATCGAATTTTATGAATTTAATTAGATTTTATGCATATAATATATGTGGAGTGCTGCTTTGAGTTTTCTGAATCATCAAATAACAAAAGATCAATATGGTGCAATTGTCAATACTTTCCTTTTCATCCAAGTTCTCTTTCTCCAAGTGAGGGGGCCAAAAAAAAGGAATCTTTGTGAGGGGGGTGAAATTTATGCTTTCTCTTTCGAAGCAACGTTTCCCAAAACTTCGAACAGGAAAAAATTCTTAGGCTTCTCCTCAATCCATTATCCCTTGTCTAGAGAAATTCTTTCTGCAATTAATTTGCTCCTATTTTGCATTCTTGAATTGCTTATAAAGTTCTATATATAATGCAGAATCTCTCTGAACTTTTTCCGTTCGATAGAAGCGATTAATGGGCTCCCCTGGTGCTGACATTTCATGGCCATCCTCTGTAATCGAATCTTTCGATCGATCCTTTGATATAAACATAGAAGAAGGAAATTCATCGGATATTTCATATTTTCTCGAAGATAAAATGCCTTCTCCAAATAACCATCACAATATTCCGAAACCACCTCCATTACCTAGAAAAAAATCGAATAGAGGACTTCCAAAGCATTGCTTTGTTCCAAAGGAAACAAGAGATGTATGGGAGAAGCTCTTCAAAGAAGGATATGGAGCCGACGTGCACGTTATTACCGAAAATGGGTCGATTATTCCAGCTCATCTTAGTATACTGGTCAGTATGTCGTAATACAATCATATAAATATTTATTGGGTTCTTTTTTTTTCTTTTTTTTTCTTTTTTTTTTTAACGTTTTTGTTGTTCTGTAGAGTGTTGCATCACCGGTTATAGGGAATATTCTGCAGCAATCGAAAGTCAAGAACGGTGTTAGATTTATACGGATTCTTGGGGTACCCTATGATGCTGTTTGTACTTTCATCCGTTTCCTTTATTCATCTTGGTATGCATGCTTTTATATACTACACGGTCCATTTTAATTTAAAAAGAATAAAAAAAAAATCACATACTTTCTTGACAATCTTGATGCATATACTCGTGCAGTTACGAAGAAGAGGAGATGAATAAATTTGTTCTCCATTTACTAGTTTTATCACACTCGTATACAGTACCGTCTCTCAAAAGAATCTGCGAGTACATTCTAGAACAAGGGTGGTTGAATAACGAAAACGTTGTCGACGTACTTCAATTAGCTAAAAACTGCGATACACCAAGACTAGCCCTTTTTTGTCTCCGTATAATAATGAATGACCTCAAATCCATCTCCAAAACCGAAGCATGGAAATTCATGAAACGTGATAACCCTTCTCTCGAACAAGAGCTTCTAGAATCAGTCGTCGAAGCAGATTCCGTAAGTTACAATCTTTAAAATAAAAAATAAAAAGGTTTATTTCTTACTTTTTTATATTTTACAATCTTGATATTTCTTATACAACTTTGTCTAGAGAAAACAAGAAAGGATGAAGAAAATCGAGGAGAGAAAAGTGTACCTACAGCTACACGAGGCAATGGAGGCTTTGCTCCACATATGTAGAGAAGGGTGTAGAACAATCGGGCCCCGCGATAAAGTGCTCAAAGGAAGCTCGATTCCTTGTGGTTTTCCTGCATGCAAAGGGCTCGAAACTCTTATTCGACATTTCTATGTGTGCAAGACTAAAGTGCCAGGTGGATGCGTGCATTGTAAGCGCATGTGGCAGCTTCTAGAACTTCATTCTCGTATGTGTAATGAACCGGAAACATGCAAGGTCCCTCTTTGTAGGTGAGTTTGTAAATATAGCTTTATTGGGGGTTTTTTCGTAAAAATTCGATCTTTTTGTCAAGTTAGGATTTTTTTTTTTTTGAAGGCATTTTAAGGTGAAAATGGAGCAGCTGAGTAAGAAAGAAGAGGTGAAGTGGAAGCTTTTGGTGAGGAAAGTGGTTGCGGTGAAGAATGCGCAGAAGTTGTTTTCGCCGCGGAGGTTGTGATCAAGTTTGAAGTAAATCACAAATGCAAATTAAATGTTGTTTGAAGTAATTTAAAAGGGGTGTACTTGGGGGAAGTTATATGATGCGTCGGGTTATTTACACTGGGTATTTGTTAACCATAGATCAGGTTAAATAACCACCCACTAAACACACATATACATGGGTGTGTGTGAATATGTGTAGATCTACGGTTCACAATCGTCCGGTGTTAATAACCAGATGTAGCATGGAATTTTCCAGTGTACTTGGCCTATATTTTAGTTGGCCTTATTTAGATTGGGAAACTATGTATAAAAAAATCAGATGAAAAGTAAAGGAAATGTATAGTTGAATAAAAATTGTAATATAATTAATGTTTAATTATGTTAATTTGTGATTATCTCACAAATATGTATTTATACATTCCAATTGTATAGGCTATCAAATTGTATATATAGGATATCGAGTAGAGATGAATATGCTACTCGCGAGAGATGAAAATCGAGTAGAGAGTATCGCAATGGCTAGTCGATCCATGCGAGACAACACTAAGCTGGCTAGTTGTCTGTCTGCATTTAATGCACGTCCAATTGTTGGTTTAGAGAATGTTTGTTACTTTTGGCACATATAGTTATTAAATTAAAATAGAATGTGGATTCCGGAGATATTTTTAACGAGGCGACTATCATATATAGACTACAAAATACCAATATTTAAGAAAAATAACCGACTTGGCCGTCGGAGTGTAAACTCCGGCCTAAGTTTGACATAATCAAGGTTAAGGCTTTAAATACACAAAAAGAGAATTAATGGCTCTAATTATTTGGATGAAGGGAGTAATAATTAATGACAATAGTTTAATAGGATCCTCACATCAGATATTTATCTAATTGTTTATTTATTTATATATTTACCCACACCAGTTTGTACTATTTATAATTTTGACCCCAAACTCCTCCGCCCTCACTCACACAACCCGCACAGCAATAAACCTTCGAATTCTTTGGCAATAGATTCTCCATTACCAGAAAATTACTCAATTTATATTTTCGTTTCCTCAAAAAAAAAAAATCGTATTATCCTCTCATTTAATCTTTTCCCCTTCAAAGAATTTCAGTGCAATTCGGAAATTATTGCAAATCTTTTTGGAAATTAGATAATTTTGTAAAATGGGGAAAAATCAAGCGTACAAAGCGATGCAGAGATCCCGGGTCGGGTCGAGCTCAGGCGGGCCAGACGAGGTTGAGGATGGCATGGTTCGTACCCTTCCATATTGCTTTATTTGTTTTTTTTTCGTTTTTTTTTTATGCTGAGTTACTTTATATGTTTTAGTTAGTAGGAATTTGGTTTGTAGGTTTTCCTAATGTATAATTTTGAGAAGAAGAGATTAGATGGGAATGAATGATTGCTGTACTGGTAATTGCTGATAATTGGAATGAACACAGAAAGAAGAACCATGGTTGGTCTAGTCAGCATCAATGGTTGTGTGAATTCAGAGGTTTTCTTAGTCATTTATTTGGGATGGGACTATCTGTATTCTTTTCGTTATATGTGTGGCGAAATATTTTTCGCTTTTTGTGTTGAACGTGGCCGATTAAGTTTAATTTAGTTGGTTGGTTAACAATGTAGATTAACTATGTGTGGCCGAAAAGGATTAGATTCAATCTACGAAGACAATGGCACACCAACTATGTGTTCATGCATGTATTCGTCCAGATCCACCTAGTTTCCTGTAGATAAGTGTACGAGGCTTTGTTGAGGTGAGTTGAGTTGAATATCAAACTATTTGCTGAGAAAATTGTGATTATGTTGCCCACTAGTCAAATTGTTTATTCTACTTCAGAACCCTAGGACAAGTTCGTAAGTGCGAAGGCTACAATTTGAAGTGTATGGTTATGGTTTAAGTTTAGGGTTTAGAACTTCCTTTGTTCTTAATATACATTTTTTTTTTTTTTCTATATTGATTACATATTCTTGTGAAGATCATAGATTAACTCCAATGAGCCAGAGGCTGATTTTGAGCCTTTAATTAACTTGCTTTTTAAGCTGCAAACCTATATTTTGTGTATTATACAGTTAATTGAAGAAATTACGTTTGACTGATGTGATGTTGATAAGCGCTTTTAATGGAGAAAATGTGTTAGTTCGTTTATCTTCTAGAATAGTGTTTATTTTTTCCGCCAATCTGTGTCCTGGTCTGGCTGTTTTTTGATGATGATAGTCTCAGGTGGATGGTTCATTTCATTCACCAGAATGGCATGCTGCTCGTATGGCAAGTCTCAAGACTTCTCATACAGTAACATGGGAGGAATACAAAAAGAAGCAAAAGGTGATTTTACGAGGCTATGCACTTTTCTGATTTCATTTTATCTCTTCTCCTTAATCTCTATTCTTTTAACGTATTTGCAGTTTTTACTTATTAGCTCGACCCTTGATATTTCACAATTACATGAAAGCATTACGTAGTCTTTTCATGGAAACAAAGTTGATATTCCGTTGTGCATGCGCTTAAAACCCTTTGATTTGATGCCCTGCATCCCGAAAGATTCCTAAATGAAAATCGTAGGAACTAATATGTATGACATAGTAGGAGAATTGAAATTAAAGTTTTACGAATTATCCATGCCTTTTCTTGAGGTTTATATACCATGGCTCTAATGGCGTAATTGCTAGGAAGAAGAAATAAGAAAGGGAGAATTGGAAGCAGATAAAGACAAGATGATGATAGAGTATAGAGCTCAGCTAGATGCTGAAAGGGCACATAAACTTGCCCATGGGAGAAACCACTCAACCGTCAAATCGAACCACAAAAAGGGTAATCGATTCGGTTAATGGGTACTTCCACTGTTCTTGATCTAGCTTTAATATTCATTGATAAATGTTTTTGCAGACAAAAAGGAGAAAGATTCAAAACGACATAGCAGCAAGAAGCGAAAGGTGCATATACTATTTCCCTATTTGGATATACCCTTTTATATGATATATGATTTAAATTGGATAATTTCGACATAGTGTAAGGTGTTTTCTTGTTATCGACATGTTTAAAAATTTGCAGCTGGATTTGAAACCACTCAGCGGTGTTTGGCAAATTAATTATGAGAATTGATTTTCATTTTTTCGTATGCAATTTTAAAAAGCTTATCTAGTTTCCATGAACTGGGTAAAATCACTTCATTTTTATGTTCTAGAAAAGCAAGTTTTGCATATTTATTTTTTCCTTAAAGACGAGATTATTTGTGAATATTCACTGGATGTTTGGACTTCAATTTTAGCATTCGCATTCGTCATCGGGAACATCAAGCAGTGACGAGGATGATAAAGAGTCAAAAAGATCGAAGTCAAAGTTGAAGAGAAGGAAGAAAGAGAAGAAGCATCGGTCAAGATCCAAACATGTAGGCAGTGAAAATGATGAAGCTAACGGACCCTTGCCACTTTCCCGATTCTTTGGAAACCTAAAAAACTGATATTTTGGATGATTTATTCCTCTCTACTCAGCACTGTATGAGTTCAACTTTTTCCTTCATCAGTCTGCTATTCTATATGTTCTTTTATGCTCCTTGTTCGAATTTAGACACATCAATTTGGTGTTGATTTGATTGATTCAAAACCCTTTCGTCGTTCTCTTCCAGAAAGAAATCTGATTCCAGGCGGAACCCAGTCGGTTCTGCTGGATTCGAATTACCGAGCTGGGGGCGAAAACCCCCAACCCAATATAGCCCCCTAGTTACAAAATTTTGTTCCGGAACTAATCAAGATTTACCTAGTCCATGATAATCAAAATGTTGTACGTCCAAATACAAAAAATGAATATAACAATTCTTCAAACTACAGTATCAGTTTATCCTTGTCATCCTTTTTCCACAACTTAAACTGAAACAATGAAGATGAACTGAAGCGATTCTACACAATTTTTCAAAATGACCAAAAAGGGCTCGACGAGTAAACAAAATTCCGATAAAGTGTCTCTACTGAGACGGGCCTTGAACGGGCTTGCCGTTTTCTTTAAGCTTGGCTATGGATTCTTTCATGGCTTCCTTCCTCTTCTTGCTGGCCAGAACTTTTGCTATCACACCATTCATATTTGGGTCTTTTTTCTCCTTCGGCGGAGGTGGCGGCGGCCGCCTGGCAGCCGCCTTGGCATTTCCACCACCAATACTCAATCCCAACACCACACTTGCCAACCCCAATGCAATACTCCTGCATTGCACATACAACAAATTCGAAATTAATCAACTAACGAAAAACGATACCCGAAATTATACACAAAGATACACACACTAACCTCCTCTGGATGTGTGTTTCTTCTTGATTAGAAGAAGAAGCCCACACTTTGAGGAATCTTGGAGAAGCCAAATTGGGTGTCTTTCTTGAAAATGTAGAGACAAATGGTTTAGCCGTAGAGGGGGTGAAAGGGGCTAAATGGGCCATTGCTTTAAAATTGGACACAATTTCAAGTGCAGAAAGAAAGGGATATAGTGTTTTGCACTTGCCTCCCATCCATCTTCTCGATGAAGAAATTGAAAGGTGAGACTTGATTGGTTGATATTTGATAAGGTCTCAAGTTTTGGTGGGCCCTCCCTCAAGATGTCTTAAAATTTGACCTTTGGACAAACATTTTTTCAATATTGTTCTGGTTGTGTTAATCTTCTTGTCATAGCTGTGTTTTACACCGACCATTTACTCCATTGATTTTGGAGGTTCAAACTATCATATTCTGTAAAAACCACAATAACATTTAAAGTGTACACAAATCCCAAATGGTTACTTGCCCATGCATAAAATAGCCCAACTGATAAATAAAATCAAAAGCAACAATATTAGCAGGAGCATAAAAAATAATCCGATAATACGATTGCGTTTCATGTAGGATAAATAGAAAACCAGTTTCTTGTCTAACTAAACGAGAAATAAAGCTACAAAATGAGTAAAACAAACTCTCAAAATTGAAAACAATTCCAAACAGAAATGAGGTAGCAAGGTTCATAAGACAAGGTTCAAAAAAGAGCAAACATAAGTAACTCTTCACTCGTCATCCTCATCATCATCATCTTCATCGGCCACAGCAGCACTGTTGAGTGCATTTAAACGCTCAATCAGCTTGTTCTTCCTCTCTTCATATGTCAGCTTCTTCAAGTTGAACCTGTGCCAAAACAAAGACGAACAAAATTATAAGCCAAAAAAACCATTTACAACTATGGAAAGACAAATATGATAGGAGAATAATTTAGAAAAATTAGAGATCCAATTCAAATTGTTTACTCACCTCTTGTGTTCCTTGCGTGGCTGCTTGTCAGATTTCTTGGGAGTTGGATCAGCACGAATGGCAGCATGGACTTTCTTGTACAGTGCCTCGAGTTCATCTGCCTCAAGTCCATTCTTGACGTACTTGCTAAAGTGAGTCTGATACTTGTCTGGCTCGTCTTCCATCAAAGTCTGAAAATGTAATTCATATAGTTTTAACCAGTTAGTATTCCAGTCCCTTTATTATTTAGCTATTTATTATTAAGCAAAGTATTAGAAATATACATTCATGTATGCAGCGACGTGGCCACCATAAATGTACTTCCTGTGAACTTCAGCATCGAGAGACTTGGAATCCTTGGCGTATCCAGCAAACCTCTTGTCACTGTGGGGAATATCTAATCCACCATCCAAGGCACCCTGTAGTTAAAGATACATAGGACAGATAAGTAAATATAACTATATAATGATGTTGTAAGCTAACAATGCCAACATTTAAACATACAAAACCTAAATAGCACTCCTTAGTAGAGATCAATATCAAACAACATCAATGTTCTTCAGCACAAAACTTTGAACTAGAAGTAAACTAGCAAATAAATTTTCAACTAGAGCTCAAGTGTATCCTTGACAATACAACAAATCACACAGTAGACTTCTCCAACCATATAATTGTTCAGAAAATACTACACTAACAAAGATTCATGCAGGTTAAGAGAATTTCTATTTGTCAACCGTGCGTGCACATATTGAGAATATGACATGCGAATGTTACTATATGTTATGCTTTTTTTCACATCACAGAAAATATCAACAGATGAGTAGATACCTTAAGTGCACCAAAGACACGGTTCCCAGTAGTAGTTCTGAGTAGACCAACATCAAGAAGAGCACGGAATGGGCGACGGGTCTCTGCTGGTTCAACAGAATAATCTTCTCCAGTAGCCTAATCATTACAAATGGTATATCAATGAGTGCAGTGTTATAACTAGGAGATACAAATCAAGAAGAATAGCATAGCAGCATGTATTTGCTATACCTCTGTGTTGCCTTGATACTCCTCATCCATCTCAAGAGTCTTCAGGGCACGACGAGCCAAAAGAAGTCCGGTACAATAAGCTGTTAAAACAAATGTCAGTAAAATTTCATCCTTGCAAAATACCAAACTCAGTTGCAACACACTCTTTAAAGCAGTACTACAGAGTTAACTTTCAAAATACACAATCAATAATCAATTTTCACATGTTGAAGAGGGGAAATTACCAGCGGCATAATTTGTGAGACCGTTTTCAAGTCCATAGTGAGGCAACTCGTGGGAGTACGCCGCAGCCAGAACCATATCTCCAGTGATAGTAGCAGACACAATTTGTGCACAAATGTCCTTGTTGGTCTATAAAATCGTTAAGGTAAAAACTAGAAACAAAACTCATTGTTCAAAACAAATATTGTTCAGTTCAATCATTCACCTTCTAAACCTTTTTCAATAGTAACATGCTTATCAACTACACTATGAATTAAAATAAACGTTTCATAAGATGTAAAACTGCAACTATTAAATCATTCTCAAATAGCATTTTAATTGGCAAAAAATAGAAGTTAATAGATATATACAACAATCAAGGTGATGCTGTTACAACAGTAACTCATGAAAAAGGATACAAATCTCACAACAAAACGGAACTTGGGAGTGTTGTACTTGTTCTTATCCTGGTTGATAAGACGGATCCTAGCCCTGTAATCAGTCTTGCCATCTGCAGATTGATAAAAAAAATAAAAAATTAGAAAACAAAAATTGAGAAACACCGTAATAAATTACAACAACATTGGACCAAAAAATCGACTACTTTACCTCTCCTTCTCTTGTATTTGACCTGAAACCTCTTGAAGTATGCCCTCGACTTTTGTGCTTTGACGAACACCTGAAATGAGAAAAAAATTTAATTTTTAAAATCAAACACATCGAATTGAATCTAACTCACTGTAACAAATCCATCCAATTCGTACATTTTCTACACACGAAAATTTGACAAACCTTTTGAAATGAAATCTCCTTGAAATAAATCAAATAATCAAATAACAACAGATCGCAATGAGGAAGAATATGCAAATAAAACAACTCTACGAAATGGTAGAACAAATCGAAAGGGTTAGAGAGAGAGATGATTCACTAACCATTGCTGATGAAGTGAGAGTGCTGCTGCGCCGAAGTGGTGAAGGGAGGATTCTGATGTTCAGAGGAGGTTTTATACGCAAGCTAAACCCTAGAAACTGAATTGTGTCGCCGAATTACGGAAATGGCCTTTTCAACAAAATGTGGGCCGGAAAACACGATAGGCCCAACAACTTATTTAATTACTATTCCCTTTACCCAAAATGGGCCATCATTTTATTTAATTAAAAAATACAAATTAGGATGCAGCATTATTTATTTTTAGGCAATATTTATTATATATTTTATAAAAGGAAAAAAAAAAAATTTGTTTGGAGAAAAATCAAACTCACTTATAAAAAAAAAAAAGTTCAAACTTACTATTAGATGTTCATAAAACTCAATTATTCGAGTTTCTGTTAAGATCGAAACCCCTCGATCTTGAGCTACGAATTTGAAAATCAACTGGATCGTACTGATGAAGTGTGAATTACACAAATTCGGTGCGGATTACAAAACTCCCCCTTCTATTTGTAGAACGGGGTTGGATTGAAAGAGACGACCATGTGTAGCTCTCTCATATTGGGTGTAACTAATCTAACTAAACTCGCTAACAATTCTAACTGCATGGCTTACACGAAGTAGCGGTTTTTTAAGTAATGATGCGACTCTACTTTCCTACGGCACCGTTTTAGGGTCTCGGTAGTTAGTTACCGTTACAGTCACATTCTTAAATACCAACTCGATATGAACAATGAACAAGACTACAACCGAATCCAATAAGGGGCAAACGACTCATTTCGTAGAAAAAAGTTTGACCATTATATTAATCCCAAACAGGTCCTTACTTCAGCTGATGGTATAACTTACAAATTACAATCTAACCAGCCCTAACACAACAACATCGATATAAAGACTAAAGTAAATAAATAAATATTTACAAATATATATATATATATATATATATATATATATATATATATATATATATATATATTTTTATGCCGGATGCGTTTCTTGGCGGGGCCCAGTCCTCCCAGCTAACGGAATGGCGCAGAGTGAGTGAAGCCATATGTAGTCTGGTCCAAAAATTGCAGCGAATTTCGAACTCGTATTTAGACACAAGGAAGAGCTCAAAATAGCAACTCACTCCTTGTCAGCTATTACCACAAATACATCCTTCAGTGACCATTTTCGTCTCTCGTTTTTGGACGAAGGATTGATTACAGCTTTCCCTGTGTCAGCTGGGCGGTAACCAATCACTATCTCTCTTCTTTGTCGAGCACGTAATAGTATTTCATAGAAACTCAATTCTTCATCTTCGTGAATATAAAGATTCGCTCCTCTTATGTGCAACTCATTGCCCTGTAAGGTGTAACGAGTCTCGGTGATTTGGGGGGAGATTTTTTTTATAAGATAGTTAGGCACATGTTGCAAATGCACCAAAAAAAAATTAAGTACCTCTTCGGCAAAAAGTTCTTCTAGTACATCGTTTATCTGGCGATCTTCTGCAACCATGGCCAGTGCCATGCTGACAAGCTCGTTCGACAAAACATAATCGCTAATCTTTGACATGGATAATAGATTTTTAGTCCTTGGGTCGAGAATTTCACTGATTATGACTGATTTATCCGAAGCCTGCTGCATTTCCCCCATCCACGACCCTTGTGAAACCAAAGCTTCTCTGTATGGTAGTCGTTTTGCCTGCAAAACCAAAAATTATGTCTTTAACTAATATTTGGAACAATTAGGTCGATGCCAATAAAAAAAAAAAACTCAAAAGATATTTAAGTAAATTGGCACCGTGGGACAAAGGTAGAGTGACCTTGTAGTTAATATAACAAAGTTCATCCGAAATTTATGGTGTGGCTATCGTATTCATATAGCTTATAAAAAGGGTAAAAATGTAAAACAGTCCAAGAAAGTTCAGAGCACTGAGCATATATATATGCAAGATTGCATGCAATAAAATGAGGAAAAAAAACCATCTAATTATTGTACCTGAATGTCACGTATTAGTAGTAACGTTGCAAGAGATCTGGAATCAGCCTGAATTGCTGAATCTTCCACCGATTCATCGGCCAAGATTAATATCTGCATTGCAAAAAACAACATTATACAAAAGAAATATACATATATACAAGAAACACGAATATGGATTTAAGATCGTTATATATGACCCTTTTACGGTATTCATAGTTTCACCAGTTCAAGCTATCTTAAAAGCATTTTCCATCAACGGGTTTCAGATAAATTGCTGCTTTACCGAATCAAAAGATTCCAATGGAAGGCTTTCAAGGTGACGCCTTATGACAGCATTTCCTTCTCGATTAATGAGCTTAATATTGACCAAACGGTCGATGTCAAGTCCACCATCTTCAAGCTTTCTCTCTCTTTCATTCTCAGCAACTTCATTGAACATCCACAGCTCCGACCCTTCTGCTAAAAAAGCATCCAGTACCTAAAAAAAAAGCACATTCAAGAAAGTTCATTCTGATGCCGAAAAGACAACGTGCAGCAAAATTTGGAAGGAATTGAAAACGAAATAAGTCGGATTCGATATTCATTGAAAGACCACAGGCACGCATGGTAGTGACCGAAGAGGGTTATCTGAACAGTCTTTGGAAGCATTGTTCACCATTTTCGTACAAAATTACCGTTATTATATCTTCCATATCTCTCCTCCAACCGCATAGAAGTATCTTCTCGAAAGACTTGTGAACTAGTTCGTCTTTGGGTAAACTTCCTGTCCAAACCTGCATCAACCAGTTGAAGAGGAAGAGGAATTAGGGGCTCGGAATTACCACAATCATATCATCAATGTCTCTTCTCCATCCACAAAGTAGAATCTTCTGAGGCTTTCTTGTCGGTCGGGTAATGTGTATGAATTTGACATCTTGGACCTGAATAACGAAATTTAATTTTGTGTCTGTAAGTTTGGTTCATGGTATGCCCCACTCAATTGAACTCCATGGTAGGAACGAACCTACACCATTTCTTTCAACAGTGGACAGCCCACCCTCTAACCTCTTTTTTTTCGTTTTCTTCGTTTTGGTTAACTTAATTCGGTTACACTTCCTTTCTGAAGGAACCTAATTTACGCAAGCTCGTCCTTTGAATGAAAGATAATTAAATGAAATCATCGATGCCGAAGCTCATACTAACTATTTACATCATCTTGGAGTTATTTCGACGTGTTGTTACTTAACAAAGAGATGGCTTTCTCGTTTGGCGCAAGAACCAACAAAAAATAAAACCTCTAACATAAGATAACTAACATGGGTTACTTATGCAGAAGCAGAACTTCTAACATCTTATCAAGGAAAATAAAATAAAAGAAAAGAAAAGAAAAGCACCATGGGAATATCCGATGGAGCATAGCTGTCATCATCCTCCGCAATAACAAGAACCTCGTCTCCTTCTTGCAGAACATAACTGTCTTCGGGATTTAGAATAATTTTTCCACCGTGTGATGCTACCTTCACCCCACAAGGAATGGCCTCCGGGAAGCTAATCAACACATCCTCGAATTGCATTCCATCCAACTTCGGCCACCTTTTAAAATAAAACTCGCAATTTTCAAACCCAAGAATGTCTTCCCATATCTGCACTGCCAATTCCATAGAATATAATAAATAAATAAACAGCACAAAAGCTGAAGAAAAGTTATAAAAAGCTGACCTGAGCAAGGCCTGGCTGACGAGCACATTGAATCATCAGCCTACCGATTACATCGTGAGCAACAACAGTTTCAACGAGATCCCCACCGACAAGTTTCACAAGGACTTCGTTATCAAGATCGCTTAATTCAACTACAATGTGTCCATTCAATCCTTCTTTCACTCCTGTTAGGCTTAAGACCGTCCTTAATGCACGGGCATCACTCTGCATCCACAACAAAAATCGACATAGTTAACTAACTATTATCGCTCAATGTTGAGATGCTCTGAGTCCTCTTTTTCACTAACCTGGTCAGCATTTCCATCGTCAGCAAGGACAATTATTGCTCGAGCTTTTGAAACGGATACCTAGGAGACCTCTTCCGGTTAGTGTATTACAACAAATATATAATTCCTTTTTTTGTATATCATAAAACAAAAAAGAATTACACACAGCAAAAAAGAAGGAAAGAAATCATAACACCGTACCTTTTTCAGGTCAGCTAATATCAGAGGGCTCCCACTTCTGCATATGACAGATGTTCCTCTGAAGTCAAACTCCATTTTACCAATGTCGAGCTCCATATCTTCTTTGTCTCGCTCGGCCATTACGACCACTATTCCTCCACCCATACTCTCATTAGCTATGGCAAGTTGATTCAGTAACGATCCCTGGAAAATAAGACAACTGCCAGTCAAATACAGTGATGTTTGTACATGCACAAAAGACGATAAATTAAAAACCTACCAACTTATTACTCCACCCAAGTATAAGAGTGTGGTTTTTTTCAACAACTTCACTTCTTCCCTTCCGCAGAGAGTCGAACTTTTCAGAAATCGCATCGGAAACAAGTCCAAGCATCATAGCAAATATAAGCATCCCACCAAAACTAATTGAAACCGACACTAGTCTCGGACCGAGGCCTTCGGAATTGGCATGATTACCCGAGTCTGCTACGTATGTCCAGGACAACCAAAGGGAATCGGCTAAACTGCCATCTGTCACGCCGTAAAGTGACAACCCACCGACACATATCAACAACAGGGTAGCAACTAACAGTGCTAGAGGCTTAGCATATGGGGTAACTGATAAAAAGACGTCAACCCTGTATGCTAGCTGCTTATTCAAAGAGATTTCCTCCGTGGTATTGTCGAACAATCTTCTCGACTTCGAGACGTAGTTGACATACTTGACGACAAAGAAAGGGAGGGATAAAAATGTGATCGAAATAGCTAATGCTGCAATTTTTAGGCTCTTGCTAGAAAAATTGTTGACAGAAACATCCTGTGGTGACAACTCGCCAGGTATATCTATAGAGTCCGACAGATTGCAAAGTTTGAGTTTCACATTGAGCTTGGAAATTCGGTCCTGCATAACAGAAGTAAAAGAATAATCGGACATGCGGCGAAAAGCACGATGAAGTTGTTATAAGGTCAACTAGTACTGCAAACATCTATACTCGACAAATTGTTTTCGGAAACAACTTCGACCCGTGATGCCATCACTTCTTCAACTAAATCAACTTACCGATCAAATGAAAGTAGTAATATTATACTTGCAAATCAACACAAATGCTTATAAACATTTCTCCATCTAGAGTCCAAACCCTAATGGCGAAAAAGGAAAAAAAATCGAAAGAACGAAGTACAAACAGCAACTGCTCTTTCGCAATTAACCGATTACCAAATTAGTTTGGACATGCATTACATTACTACAATCTCCATTGTCACTAAATCCACTATACGGAGAAATATCTCTCCAACGAGATCGAAAGAGATATTCGAGACAATTGTACAGGATCATCATTCATCATTGATCATACCTGTAATTCAGTGACCTCATTGTGTAAAGAAAAATTCTTATGTATCAATGAAGATAACACCGTTATCAGTATCTGCAAGGCAAAAGAAACCAAAACCACAATCAGAAAGATTAACACAGAAACGCACACAGAGTAAACGAAGAGAAACTGACCGCAACGGTAAAAGTAAGCTGCCACCGAACTCTTAACCAGCTTCGCAAAACCCCCAAAAATGTTTCCTCCGACGACGTCGTTTTCCTTTCCTTAATGCCGCGTTTCTCCGACGTAACGGCTTCGTTTGACTTTGAATTAACCCCTGCGCTTCCGCCTCCGTCTGTACCGCCATCCAGCAGCGTCGTTGACTTCTCGTGGTTCCCAAATTCAAAGCGACCCGGCGTTGACCTGGAAACGGAACTGCTAACGGTGTTGGAATCATTGCCAGCTGCTCGCGGATGAAACGACGCCGTGGGGTTGAATTGCTGCGGTGGGGGTTGGTATGAGGAGAATCTTCTTCTCCTGGGGGTTCTGTGGATATTAAGCGGCGAGTGGACGAAGGTGTACGAAGGAAAAATCCAGTCTCTGGTGGTGGCGTCCGCCGCCGAGGCGGACGTCGACGGCGACGAGGCGTCGGAGTTGAAGGACATTTTTGGAATTCTACGACGACGGGAGGGGTAAAATTGTAAAAGACTTTTGTTTTCTCATAAATGAAATTGACGATTCCTTCCGATTTCCACGCGGAAAAAAACAAAATCAATTTCTGGAATAAGCAGTTTATTTTAATCCAATTTTCAAAATTTCAAAATTGGAATTAGATTTTCACGTAACAGGGCCGACAGAAGAAAATCAAAAGCCCAATATAGAGCCCTCGGCCCGGCCCAACTATACATACAACGAAAGAAAACATACAGCAGTTCTTCGATCCCTCCATCTTCTGTAAGCTTTTAGCTCAACACCACTTTCTCGAAGAACCCTAGACTAGGGTTTTACAACCTCTGAATCGAAGGTAACATTGTAACTAATTTCATCATCGTATAATCCAGTAGAGTATCTTCTGCTTTGTAATTTCCATGATGCCGATTTTGGATTTGTCTTAAGTTCGATTTAGATTGTTCTTATTTTCACGTTTTGCTATGCTTTCGATAGCTGGAAGCTGATTTTCTGATACGGTTGTTCTGGATATCTGTTTGGTTTGGGGTTTAATCTGGATTTAGTTTTTTATGTATTTGATTCCAGTGTTTAATTTTCTTTCTAAGTTGTTGAAGTGGATTTTGGGATCTTTGACTTGAATCAGTTGCATATGAGGTTTTGTTTGAATGTTACCTTTCCAGATCTTCAACTGAGAGTCGAAACAGTAAAAGTCGATGAAAAACCAATTATTGAATGTATATAGTAAACCAGGAATTTTTCCATGGGAAGTTATGTTGGGCTAGTTGAAGTAGGCTCTTGAAGAAAAGTTCTTCGGTTGACATGTATTCTGAAGGTTGTAGTGTAAAGTAACTATACACGTGCAAATCGCTATATGCCTATACGTATTGAATTTATTTTGTTGTCAATTGGATTGTGAAAATCTATATGCATCAAATTCGTTTTCTGCTTACCGTTGAGTGTATTATAAACTCTGTAATTAGACATTTACTTTAGAAATTAAAAAAAATGTCACTGAATGAGTATGGTTTTTACAGAGTTTATATATCATGTTTGAGCTTGATGGAATCCTTTATTCTATATGAATGCAGGGTTCAAGTTGTCGAAGATCTTCTTATCCAATATCGAATCGATAGTAAAGCAGAAGCAAACATGCAGGTGGAAAGTGCTCTATCAGTAGTTGGCCCAAAGCCAACCGAGCTGTCAACTGTCACACACGGCTTCGCCCCACCAGGGGCAAATGGAAAGCAGCGAACATCAAGCTTAGAAGCACCAATAATGTTGCTGTCGGGCCATCAAAGTGCAGTCTACACAATGAAATTCAATCCCGCAGGAACCGTAATAGCATCTGGCTCGCACGATAGGGATATCTTTCTCTGGAATGTGAACAGCGATTGCAAGAATTTCATGGTCTTGCGAGGGCACAAGAACGCTGTACTGGACCTCCAATGGAACACAGACGGTTCGCAAATAATATCAACGAGCCCAGATAAAACACTAAGAGCATGGGATGTCGAGACAGGTAAACAGATCAAGAAGATGATTGGTCACTTGTTTGTCGTGAATTCTTGCTGTCCTGCCCGAAGGGGCCCACCCCTTATTGTCAGTGGGTCCGACGATGGAACTGCAAAGCTTTGGGATATGCGTCAAAGGGGCTCCATACAGAGTTTTCCAGACAAGTACCAGATTACAGCTGTCGGTTTCTCTGATGCGTCGGACAAGATTTACACTGGCGGCATTGACAACGATGTGAAGGTGTGGGATTTACGAAGGACTGAGCCTGTGATGAAGCTTCAAGGTCATCATGATATGATTACTGGTATGCAGTTGAGCCCAGACGGGTCCTACCTTCTAACCAACAGCATGGATTGCACTCTTCGGATATGGGATATGAGACCATATGCACCGCAGAACCGATGTGTGAAGATTCTGGAAGGGCATCAGCACAACTTTGAGAAGAATTTGCTGAGGTGTAGTTGGTCGCCCGATGGAAGCAAAGTGACAGCTGGCAGTAGTGACTGCATGGTCTATGTATGGGACACTACTTCACGGAGAATATTGTATAAGCTTCCGGGTCATACCGGATCTGTTAATGAGTGTGTCTTTCATCCCAACGAACCTATTATTGGGTCATGCAGCAGCGACAAGCAGATATATCTTGGTGAAATTTAAGTAAAAAATGGCGATTTGTCTAATCTTATCGTTTATGGTGGTGAAATGATGCTAGTAGCTAGATGTTGAGAACTATTCCTGGACAAATTCATATATTGTAGGGTTGTGGGGTTTCTTGGTCAAATGCTGGATTGTTGGCGTTTATAGACACGCACTGTCTGGATTTGATTAGACCGTCTGATCTCTTTTAACGTGTATTTGAAGCTGAGAATCGCTGTTAGTGTTAGTGTATCCATCTTTTTGTTGATTATGTTTTAGTGCACTTTGAATTTTCTGCACAAACTTTGAATTGTTGAAACTTGTATAATTTGGCAGGCTTTATTACGTGAGTTGACTTGTCATACTTCCTGTTTTTGTAGGATTGTAACGGCTTTTGTGCGTTCAGATTCTGCCCGACTCATGCATTATAATCCATAGTTCGTTTTTGAATTTTTTGCACCAAGAGAGAGAGAGAGGCCATTCCAGAACCAACTATTTCATTCCATACTCAAGCTATTTTACGTTTGTACAATGAATCGAAATGTTTTGTTCAATGCGCATGGTAAATGTCGAAAATACATGGCAAAAAAGAGCTACTCCACGAATAGAAGACTGGACTAATATCATTAAAAAAATGTAGTAGGGGGGGGAAAACAACTAAAATTCGTTCGTACTGTAGTGTGTGCTAACTGGGCTTCGTCCTAGATAAGAGACCCTTGGCAGAAGGAATCAAAGGGGCTTCTTCATCAACAATTGCCTCTAGATGAGATCCATTCTTTCCTCCAATGCCACTGTTTGAGTTTTCATCCAAACCATACAGATTGGATGACCTCCTTTCACTCCCAAGATCCTGTACAAATCGGATATACAAAATATTTTCATCTACAATATTATTTTCCTTGCAAGAAACAGAAATATCACTACGTTGTAATAATTAACAAGCTATGATAATGTGGAAATATTAGACCAGATCATTCATAAACAAGAATTTTTACCTTTGCTGCTCCGGGACTTTGGGATGACCTGACATCCTTGGCCTTCAAGTAATTGTACATAACGACACCACACAAGGCTGTAGAAACAATGATAATTTTAGTTGACCTTCGAGCTAAATGTTCCTCTAATTAAAAAAAATATAATTAAAAAGTTGAACTTGGGATATGCAGGTACCAATCGCATAGCCGATGATATTTAGGTTGGTGATTATTGACTCGGGGAAAATGACAGTTGAAAGGGCAATGAGTATCCAGTCTTTTAAAACTCCAGCCACTCGTATGGTCACTGCACCAGTTCTACCAATTACTAGGAATATTGAGAAATTCAAAGCCAACGCACAAAGTGCATTCGAGAAGAATATCCAAAAATTGAACTGGATCTGTGATACTTCCATTCTGGGCATCTCCAGAAGGTACCAAGGAACAAAGAGAAACAGAAAACTGCACATAAAAAATAAATAAAAAATAGAACAAGCATTGTTAGCAGCTTGGAAAAGTCGATATTCTCTAGCAGAACTAGAAAAAAATACAGTTTTTGCTAAAAAGTATAAGACTGCACTTGATGCATGAGTATGTAAACTTTAACATGGAAGAAGAAGAATACCTGCACGGAGCAATGTAATATAAGCTTGTGATAGGATTAAGTGTTAAGCCCTTCTTTTGGAGTAGAACTTGAGTTAGAACCAACCTAAGAGCTTCAGCGAATATTCCTGTAACTTGATAAACTGTGCCCACTACGTTGAAATTAATTTCCCCATAGGAAGATATTACTACACCAAAACTGACCAAAACCATGTTCAGAAACAAATCGCATCTTAATTTGTCAGTTCCACAGAGAACAGCCATGACAAAAGTAGCCACTGGCACTGCAATCAAGTATAAAGATTAACAAATCTGATCAGTAAATTTCTTGAGAATAGCAACGTGAAGATAAGGTGATGTGAACTAGATTAGCATACTTAGGGCTTTGAGCATCTGGATGAAGGCTACGGAGATGAACAAGTAAGCAGTATTTCCAAACCTGTATAAGCATAAATCCAGATTAATAATCAAGAAAGGATATGGCTACGGAAATTTAGACTGACATGAAAGTCGCTGAAGTGGTGTCTATAAGAACCGATTATAAAATAAAAACAAGCTGAAAAAAGAATTTGTGATACTGCAGATGAAAATACTTTCCAAGAGAAACACCCATAACCTACCCATTCATTTATTCTTTAATAGATTTTACTGGAAGTTTTCTGTAATTAAAATAGTAAAAGTTGGGCTATATAGGATGGTAATTTCTGATGACATCTACTTCAAAATCAAAATGACAAAGATAAAAAAACATTGTGTTATGATTATCAATGAGTGGTCAACCTACTTCCACAGTGTCAAAGATGATTCACTCTCAATTGGTGACATGCCCCTAATATTGTACTGCAAAATTGCAAAAGAAGCAAGATTTTTTTCAATTTGCAAACATCATACTTACCAAAGACTTGAAGCAAAGAAGGCACTGATTGGAATTACACATGTCGCGTATCTGCAAGGTAAATATACATGGTCATGCATCCACACTAAATGAAGTAAATT
Organism: Erythranthe guttata; assembly: GCF_056151865.1. Lineage (NCBI taxonomy): Eukaryota > Viridiplantae > Streptophyta > Magnoliopsida > Lamiales > Phrymaceae > Erythranthe > Erythranthe guttata. The sequence goes on from NC_142546.1 coordinate 25,047,873, forward strand.
AGACAAAAAGGCATGCTTCTCTTACATTTCAAAAGTCATCTTCACAGGTGGTACAACCTGAATGAAAAAAAAGGTCAGGAATATAGGAACAAGTGAAATGCGATAAGTATCTATAAAAGTATGAGGAAGCAAGACAGTACTGAAACATCACAAGGTAAAAAGGCGTAGAAGGTAGAAGAGATTATAGCACAATAATAAATCCAAATGATAATGAGAAATAATAGCACAAGTTTCAGTCTTAGCTATCAGCTAATGTCATCCACGTAAGAGTTGGCCAAACAGACAATGTTACTTCAGTAAGAAGAGGAAATAATATGAACCAATAGAAGGAAGTTCAAAATAATTACCTTAAAGACACGGATCAGAAAGAAGGCTACCAAGCCCGAGAAACCCATATGAATCATGGTAAGTGTTATCGGTAAAGGGAAATTGAAATACTTTGGCGAGAGAACCCACTGCAAACATACACAAAGCAAGAGTAAAACAGATGTGAGCTGATGGATACTGTAAATCAGACACAAAATATAATAAATATAATAATATAACAGATAAACTTATGTTTCAACTATGTATAGACTGTAGAATGATCGATTCCTATGAAACTCGGCCCCCCAAATATTTGAAACTCGGCCCATCAATTCTGTAAACATAGGGGGATTCCTCACTTGCGTATAGGATAAAGCATAATCAGTAGCTTTTGATCCCTTTCTTATTGTTTCTCCTTCCGTTTTATTTACTCCATGTCTGCAAGAAATGGATATCTCTGCTTATGGCTCAACTAATTATAAGGTCATTATGTTCTTTAGGGTTGCATTTGGATGGAGGATTTGAGGGAAGGATTTCAAATTCATAATAACAGATCTCTGCTTGTGAAAATGAATTTGAAATCCTCAACTCTCATTTTAAGTTAATTTTGAGCAATTGTGGTGGATTTTGAACTATTCTCATCTGGAGTCATTTCAAATCCTTCTCGTTTGCAATCATTTTCCATACTAACTGCATTTATAATGTACTTGAATAAGAACTGCCCGTGTTTATGAAAACATAAGGTAAATGCTCTAGCAGCTATGTGTATGATTAACCAAAAATAAATAAAATAATAAATAAAACAGAATCACCAAAAATAAATAGAAAAATCAATGAGTCCGTCCTCCTTATCCATGTAATTAAGCAAGAAAATACATACCTTGTTATATAGAATAACTCCTGAAGACAGCAATATGTATATTAAGAGATACAGGTATGTTAGAGAAAGTTCTCTGCTGATCATTGTGCCTGTTCAAGTCACTAAGCAGCGATGCCCACACTATCAACTTCTCAAACTTGTCACCGCTGAACTAATCAGACCAACAGTTCTATTCAAGAATTCGACAAATGTGAGATGAGCTAGTTCCGGCTCCAAACACTGTTATTCATCCCCTTAGCAAATGACCAAAATGCCACTTTACGATCATCATATCCATAACCGCTACGTCAACAGTCATCAAAACCTAGAAAAAAAAGTATTGCAGTTGTTAATATCGTTATAAGGAAACTATGATCAAATATGAACGCTGTAATTGCGAATAAGCAACAATTATGATCGAGAACTTAGGGCACCGAATATTATACTAAAAAACTAACAGCTGTATGCAATGCACTATAAATTCGACAGAATCTCAATAATTTGAATCGAAAAAATAAACACAAAACCTGAATTCGAACGCAAACAGAGCAACGGACCTTCGAAACCACTCAATGCCGGCGCAATACTATTTCGTCCTTGGGTAAAAGTACAGTATATGAATGTACAGTGTTAATTGCGTCGTCGGAAGAAGAAAAAAAAGAGTGTAGACAGAAAACGGTGGTGCGAAAAATCCTGCCACTCGTTCTCCGGCGAGCAAGTTAACCTATCTCCGATATGGCCAATAAAGTGAGAGTTGAGGGAAAATGTGAAAACAATAATGAATTTGTGTGAGTGGTGATGAAATATGGAAGAAAGGAACCTCTTTCAGATCTCTGCTTTAATTCTGTGTGAAATGTGAGCCTGGGAAAAATAATGGCCCATCTATTTAATTCTGTAATTTACAGACGACGTCGTTTTGTCGCCTGTTTAAAATCAATCAAAATTAAAAGGAGTACAATTGAATATGATAAAACTCCGAGGGTCGTTTTGCAAGGAGGATTTATCCAGACGACGCCGTTTTGGACCCGAAAAATATCTGTTCGGGAAAGGATAAAATATGGATACAAATACAATCGTTTCTGTATCTAGACGGAAAAACACACACTCTCGGTAGCGAGGCAGTGAGTGAGGGTTGCAATGTCGTCGCTGGTGAACAAGCCGTTGACTTCTCTGTGCGCCGCCACCAATGCGGACCTTCGATCGCCGGAACTATTCATCGGTAAAAGCTGCCGTATCCCGGCCAGAAAGTCTGGCAATAATTTTGGAATCGCCAGCGGTGGTGTTCTTAGCAGAAAAAATCGTTGTATTGACAGCGGAATTGTGTGTAAAGCGGTTTCTGTGGAGCCAGAGACTGAAATTGAGGGACTCAACATTGCCGAAGATGTTACTCAGGTGACAATATATTTCTCTTATCTGTTTGTACTTTTTATTTAGATGATGTTAATTCTGTTTTGATTGAATGATTTTATATGGAATTGGTTACAAAATCGAAATTCAAGTGTTTTTAGGATAATTGGAATATTTGAATTGTGATTCTGTGTAAGAATGATTTTATTGTTTCTTAAAGAGTGTAATTTAGACGAATAGCTCTATAAAAGTTGAATTTGAAATGAATCCCAATTTCAAATAGTTTCTCAAGTTCAATTTGTGTGGAATTATAGTGGGAACTTTTCATGCTTATGGTATTTCTAAAACTGCATTTAAACTCATATCGGTCTGATTGTTTTAGTTGGTTTTGGACGACAAAGATTTCAGGATTAAGTAGGTATTCTGATGTTAATGGGATTAATTAAAAGGTTTTTATTTATTTCTTGTGTAATATATTTAGGGAAAGTTAGTCATATATTTACAGATTGTCATGGGGCATTTTTGTGCAGCCATTATTCTTTAATATAGTGATTCAAGCAACGTGGAGTGATAGCATATATTATTCTTTAAAAATGGATTATATTTGCATCTTGATTGGGATGTTGCTGACATGATTTTATGCTGTTTGTTAATGAATTTCGATACATGCTCTGAGTCCGAGTGTGCATTGATGCCTCATGTTATCTCTGATATGCATTCATGTTGAGGCCCTCAATTCGATTAGTGCCATCTGCAAGTACTATTTTCAACGTTTCATCTGCTTGCTCATTTTTTCTTCAAACTTCTGTTTCCTTGTAACAGCTCATTGGGAAAACACCGATGGTTTATTTGAATAGTATTGTAAAAGGCTGTGTTGCAAATATTGCTGCGAAGCTTGAGATTATGGAGCCATGCTGCAGTGTTAAGGATAGGTGAGCTGTTCTGGTTTTCCTCTTCAACTTTTTGCATCTGTGGCATCAGATAACATGCTCATCACTGAACTGAAAACTGTTATTATTAATTATTTTCTTATTTGAGCTGTTCAATCTGTACTGTTGTAAATTGTAATGGTAGGCTAATTTATGGTACTATCTTTTGCTTTCAGGATAGGCTACAGTATGATCACTGATGCTGAGGAGAAAGGGAAAATAAGTCCAGGAAAGGTATCATAATGAATTGCAGTTTCTGATTCTGGCCTAAAATAAAAAAAAATAAAAAATCACCGGCAGCGCATTGTTGTGCTGTCTTTCTTCCATACGATGCATATATTCCACATTACTGCTGAGACTTACCCTTTTTTATTGAATTTTTGGGCTCTTGATCTATTTCGTTCTCATCCTGGAAATTTGCTTTGTGCTAGAGTATACTGGTTGAACCTACAAGTGGAAATACTGGAATTGGCCTTGCATTTATAGCTGCTTCGAAGGGCTACAAGCTCATTTTAACAATGCCTGCATCCATGAGTCTTGAGAGAAGGGTTCTCTTGAAAGCATTTGGAGCTGAACTAGTTTTAACTGAGGCAGCCAAAGGCATGAAAGGAGCTGTTCAAAAAGCTGAAGAAATAGTAAATAACACCCCAAATGCATACATGCTTCAGCAATTCGATAACCCTGCAAATCCCAAGGTTCTTACCTGTTTCTGAACTTTTCACCAGTTACATTATTTCTCCTCTTTTTTCTTTAATTTAGTTAATCACTTGACAAAATAAATTGCAGCTGGGAGTTACCCTTTTCTGTTGTAGATGCTTACTGTATGTTTTAGTATATCATAATGGAAAATCAAGAATTTGGCGGTTTCTCTTTTTTTGCTCATACCATGTGACATTCAGTTTGAATTTAGATACAGTGTTGGCGTGCTTCATTGTTTGTAGATGTTAATGGAATTGACTTCACAGATGAGGATTTCTAATTATATTCACCTGTTTTGCAGATTCACTATGAAACCACTGGGCCCGAGATTTGGGAAGATACAAAAGGCAAGGTTGACATATTTGTTGCTGGGATTGGTACTGGTGGAACCATTTCAGGCGTTGGTCGTTATCTCAAAGAATGTAATCCTAACGTCAAGGTAATAGATTTTATCTGATAAACTCTATTTCAACGTAAACTTCCGTGAACACTAGTTAATTGCAGATCAACTTCTGATTTGAAACCCACAATATTTCAATTCATTTCTTGTGTATGTTATCTCTTGTAAGAGTTCCTTGTTTGCTCTTGTTGCACTAGGTTATTGGGGTCGAACCAACGGAAAGCAACATACTATCTGGTGGAAAACCGGGTAAGATGGCAGCTGGTTATATCTTTGCTGTTAGTTTCCTCGTCAAATATGTATATTTTTCTAGTATTTGCAATTTGAAACTGCGCAGGCCCTCACAAAATTCAAGGGATTGGGGCAGGTTTTATTCCGAAGAATCTAGATCAAGATCTGATAGATGAAGTTATAGAGGTATGCATTTCACCTTTTTAGCATTCTATACAGATTCATTATTTGTCTAGTAGTTGCATATTTAATTTGATTTATTGACTATTTACACTACAAGATTTTCTATTTATCAAAAAACCAAAATGCATGCTGTGTATATAGTCTCAAGAATTAAAAAATTGTATACTTGATTTGCGCCATGCTCATATCTGGATTTTGATTAAATTCATTCTGTAGCGTTACACGGTTAATCCTTTTGCACATCTTGATAGCTTACAGTACTGATGAGGTGGAACATATTTAACCAAATTAAATACCCTTGCAAAGTTTAGTTATTAAAATTGTTTGCTAGATATTCAACGGATCTTATACCACTTGGAAATAGATCATCTATTTACAAAATAGTTCTACTTTTAATAATTCAAAATTCAAAGGAGCCAAATATCAGGTTTAAGCTATATCCATTTGCGACTCAGTGTGTTAAGCCTGACCATGGGACTAGTTACTTGTTTTCTGATACACCAAATTTGCGAGCATTTGTTATTTTGGGGCCATTTTGGTGTATTTATGTGTTTATAATATTTGGGCATATGTTTTGCTGAGTGGCATGTTCCCTTGTCAGATATCAAGTGATGAAGCTGTGGAAACTGCAAAGCAATTAGCTCTTCAAGAGGGCCTGCTGGTTAGCACATTTGCTGATCTTTATTTTGCTATTTATTACATCTGAAACCATTCAGTAGTTTGAATTCACGCTGAAAGCATTTAGAAACTTTCATATTCCGCAATATTTGATGCTGGAATTATTTAAATAAAACTCTAGGAATAAATAGATCTTGCCATTTGTACCGTGTTAAGTTGTCCTTTTTGATTGTTTCTGAAATTTTCTTCTTCTGAATACTTCCATTTTTTTAAACTGATAAAGATCTTACGTTTAAGCTTGGGTATCTCAGTCATTTATAAATAAAGTGCAAACAAATAGTTTTATTAGGCCAGGTTGTCATCATTAAGTTAATTGTTGCAGATTATACACTTCCTTTCTACCAAAATGCCTATGCTGAAACTACAGATGTTCTTGAATTGCTAAATAAGTATTTTTACTGGATTTTTTTTTTATCAGGTGGGTATTTCTTCAGGCGCAGCAGCAGCTGCTGCTATACAGGTTGGGAAGAGACCAGAAAATGCCGGAAAGCTTATAGCGGTATGTCTATTTTTTTTCAATTTTTCTTCTTCTTCAAATTGATGATAACTGAAATTAGACACAGAAAGTGGTTATTCACTAATGAAATCTGACTTTGCTATGCGTCGAGTTTTATTTATGTTTTAATTGATTTAGGGTTTAACTTGGTTGAATTGTGTAATCTTGTAGGTTGTGTTCCCTAGCTTCGGAGAAAGATACTTATCCACAATTCTTTTCCAGTCCATACGCGAAGAATGCGAGACGATGCAACCTGAAATATGACTATAATCCTTTTTTTTCCCATCAGAATCGAGTATCCAAAAATAAAATATTTATTGGTGGTGGCAATTCTTATTTTGTGAATTTTCTCTTTCACTTTTCCTCTTAGTCGTGCAAAAACCATAAATCGGGGCAGTGTTGTGTGAATGATATCTGAGCAGGGTCAGTTTTTTCTCGTCTTTTGAGTGTTGTAGCTCAAGTGCTGAACCTTTTTGCCATCTGTAAAAAGTTGCTACGTCCTTTTTGTGCGATAAAAAGAAATTATGCCGGTTTCTTAGCTAATCACCAGCTTGATTGCAACGTCACAAGGCAGGCTGAACTTCATAGCGTATACATGTTCTACGCATGCATACGTGTTTAATCACATGTAAATTTATGATGCATTTTACTCATGTCGAATCACAAAACCAACAACCATCGGAACTTAAGACAAACCTGAATACTGCGGTGCACATGCCACGATCTTTACGATGATCGGTGACGAAAGAATGCGTTTGTAGCATCGAAAATCATGCATCTTGATGGAGAGAAATCTATCGTAATTATTTTGGCAGATTATATTGATTTTTTGCACTCTTATATATATTGTCACTTTGTCAAAAAAAATATATATTGTCACAACTCAAAACGGTCACATGTCTAAGTACAAAGTGCAAAAATCAAAATTATTTACAAAGGTATTCGTTTTAGGCCCAAATATATAGTGGGCTAATTCTACCCTTTTAAGCCCATAAATACAGATCAATAAGCCTTCAAAGAAAAAAGAAAAAAGAAAAATAGAAAATTCAAGTCGGTTTCTACTGCATAATCATTTTCGGGGAAGGAAAAAAGATTACTGTGAGGAAATAACAGAAGCTAGGGTTTATAGCAGGTTCAATTTCTTCTCTCTCTCTCTCTCTCTCTCTTCACAAATCACACACTGCTTGCTTTCTTTCCTTTGATACTCAATATAATTGTTAACTTCCGATCACGGAATCTGGGGATAAGTATGTTTTTGTATTGTGCTTTTTTAGGAGATGCTTCGATGATTTCTTTTGGAGATTTTCCATTGTTTAATTAGAAGACAAGAAATGAGAGGAAAACTGTATGTATGTTGTGATGTGTTTTTAGCACAAATTATTGCTGCCTCAGATTGTTGCCAATTATTTGAGCTAAACGTAATTTTTTATTTATTTATTTTTTTTGTTTTTGGTTGTATAGGAAGAAGAACAATTGCAGCTTATTTTCACTATTATTTTATTTAAATGCCTTGGCTCTCTAGGTACGCGAGATATGTTGTGAATAAAGTATGGTATGTTGGATGCAATTCTCTTTGGTTTAGTGTAGAATTTTTCCCTTTGGTGAATGCTAAATCCTGATTATGAAAAAGCAGGATCCACAGTAATTTCGTTCTTGCAAACGTATTTGTCAAAGTATCAATGATTATGTTGCAAAACTGTGTACAAGTGAATAGTTAGCAAAACTGTATACAAGAGAATGGTTATTTCGTTGTATTATTTTATGTCCTGCTTTGATGGTAGAACATCATTAGTTTCATTGGGATTTGCATTTTTTTTCTGTCATCGACGTATCTTGTCTTCTGCACCCAATCATGGTAAGATCGTTCGGATTAGATTTGACTAAAATTATGCTCGTTCAATAGTCAACTCCGTCACTTTCTGTGCATTTTCTAGAATATCTTCTAAAGTATACTCCATTATTTGATATTGTTATGTAAGTTCTCTCTCGTGTTGTGCAACCCTTTGGTGGAGTCTATAGTCTATAATCTCAGTTCTAATTTATGTTTTGGTTCCGTGGTTTCATTCTTGAAACCCTTTGGTAGATTGAGTTAAAAATTCAGATTTTGATTGTTGTTCAACTTCCCGATTTGCAGATAGCATAGGATTACAGTTGTTTATCTTGAGATGTCGGGGCTTATTGGATTTCGCAGCCTTGCACCGAAGACCAAGAATTTGGTTGTTGCTGGTGGCTTAACAGGATTCGTCTTTGGGGTATATTTCTACACAATGAGGGCTGTCGGTGGCACTGATGAACTTCAGATAGCTATCGACAAATTTGAAGATCAGAAGCATACGACCGAGCCGGAAGCAACATTGGCACCAAAAGCCTAGTATTCCACATCAATAAAATCTTTGTAATTACCTGAAAGTTTGTTATAACTGAAAGATGGTAGCACATTTTATCGGTAACTTGAATTTTCTGGTTTTTTGAACATTCAAATAAATTCTTTCGAGTTTTTGTTGTACTTTTAAGGCATTCCCACCTTCACATCTGCTTTCCGGAGTTCAATAATCATGACTAATGAGTTGCACAATGCTTAAAAAAATCACGAGTTTAAGCCGGTTGGCACGTCTGCGTCAATGTTTTCATATGTTTTTGGTATTATTTATGACAAATTAAGTACCCTGGTACAGTGTTTATAACTCTGAGTAGTTCATAATTTGCAAAAAAAAGGACTGCTACAGTCAGTAGATTAATTTACGCCTTAATCTACGGAAAATACAAAGAAGATGTAATAACACGACAAAAAGGTCTAGTTTCAAGCATTGAACAAATGGCATGGTCTCTAATCTTTAATCGACATATGCGCCTTCAATTTTCCAGCAAGATGTGGCATTATATTGATGCTGTCTTGAATAGACAGTTCAACACACGACTCCAAATCTCTCATGGGGTTCGCACTGTTTGCCTGAAGCTTGGTTGCCTCGTACTTGTCTTGGCACACCACTAGAGACCTCTGCAATTTTTCCTATATAAAAAAGACGAAATTAAGTGAGAATTTCACTTTGTAGCAAACAATTTAGACAAGAAATAAGCACAATTGATTCTTGACAACCATTCAGAAATAAAGAGCAGTAGAATCAAACAAGATGAACCGTCACATTAGTATTTTAGTCGGATCAATTTTAGTATTGTGTTAATCATGTCCCAGTAACTCTCTCAAGTTTCTTATCCGACACCTGTTTCATCTCAAATCAAGAATGAAATGCCGACTGTAACACCTGAATCTGATCTAGTGCTTGGTACACACTCTGGCTTTAATAATGTAATATGACATAATGAACAATAGAAACATTTCATGACAAGACTCGAGACATAGATGTGCTACGATAGCATGTTCAGTAATAACATGAAACCTCGACTCAAAGTAAATCATTTTCTACGGTAATACATGCAAATATGTGAGTGTCAATAATAAAACCTCTAAAACCAGTATCTCGTATCCATTTCATAGATGTTAGCTATTAGTGCCAATACAGCAGCACCCTGCCAGTAATTAATGGTTTCAACAAATTGTGTTGAAACCATTGGCCAAGTATACCTCGATTCGTATACAAAATTGATAAATAACTCACGAGCAATTTGACCGGACTAACTTGATTGCAAGAAATCCTACTATCTTGATGCAGTTAAATTGAAGGAAAAGCACCAGATAAATCAAAGAACACCAGGTACATGAGAACCGAACAAACTACAGTTCTTAATCACTTTGATCAATTAACTAAAGTAACTAGTGATCTGAATACCTCGACAGTTCGAGATATATGGGGTAGGTAGATATGATAACATATAATATAAGCACTTCTTAAAACTTAACTAGAAATTGTTCTTCATTACGAAAAACACAAGTAATTCATTCATAACAAAATCACAATAAATATAGTTCGTAGCAAAATAAAACATAAAGAAATATTGCGACACCGGTAAAAGTCGACACCAAATATACGAACAGAGACGCGTGCACAAACTCAAAATACATCTTTTATCAGCCGAAATTTCAGAGAGAGAGAGAGAGAGAGAATTACTTGAAATTTAGCCATCTCATTTTCGACAAGATTCTGGGCATGGAGAACAGGCGTGCTGCAATGCTCGACACAGTTGCCAATCTCGTCTTGTTTCCTCCTCCTGTCAAAACACTCGTACGCACACTTGAAGTACGCTTGCTGCCAACCACATCCCAAACATTAATTAATTAATTAATTAAATCATCACACACACACACACACACACAATTTTTTTGAAGGAAGTGGGGGAATAAATAAATAAATAAATACCTGGAGGGTGAAATTGATGTGGTCTTGTACACCGGCGAGATGCGACTGTGCGGCGGCGTTGACCTCATTCAGCTTCTGCCTCAATCTCTCGTTGACCAATCTCTCTTCTGCTGCTGCTATATGATCCATTCCCCTGTATTCCTATTTTTCGCTGCTTTGCTGAATTTGGGTTTAAGGCCTTCTCTCACTCACTACTGTCAATTCATCACCTGTGTTTTCTTGGGGAAGGGTTTGGAGGGTATTATCGTAAATTCAACATCGAATTCAATTTGAAGGTAATCGGGGGGCAATCTGGTCATTTACTAACTAGGGTTTCTGGTGTCGCCCTAGTTATTCGTCTTATAAATACCACCGCTCGTCACACTTCCATTCCCATCGTCTTCTTCACGCAGCTCATTGCTCTGAAATTCAGCTCAGTTTTACAGTTTAGTAATTTTGCTTCGTATTTTCAATTAATCTGAGATCTAAATCTATTACTTAAATCAAAATTCGAAATCTAGAAGAAAACAAAAAAGAAGAAGAAGCCAATTAGCAGAGCAAGGGCGCCGATATTAATTTATCGATGGCGAATCTCTTGCCTTGAAGGTTGGCAACATCCAAACAGCGATTCTCCGTGCCTTTCAAATTCTTCTGTTTTGATTACGGCCTCGAACAAATCGCCACATTTTTTTATTTCATTTTTATTTCAAAATTTGAGTGTTTTTCTCCGTTGATTCCATAATTTGGGGGTAAATTCAATTGAAACTGTGAAAAGCAGATGAAAACAAACGCCAATTAGCAGAGCAAGGGCGCCGGTATTAATTTATCAATGACGAATCTCTTGCCTTGAAGGTTGGCCACATCCAATAGCGATTCTCCGTGCCTATCAAATTTTCTGTTTTGACTACGGCCTCGAACAAATCGTCACATCTTATATATATATATTTTTTTATTTTTTATCATGAAATTGAAAAATCTTTCTATTTCAAACTGAAAAGCCAATTAGCAGAGCAAGGGCGCCGGCCGATATTAATTTATTGATGACGAATCTCTTGCCTTGAAGGTTGGCCATACCGAAAAGCGATTCTCCGTGCCTTTCATGTTCTTCCGTTTTGATTACGGCCTCGAACAAATTGCTACATTTTCTTTTTTTTTTTTTTGAATAAAAATTGCTACATTTTCAATTTCTACTATTTATACTTTTTTTTAAAAAAAGTTAAATATTTCTTTTTTATTAAATCTACTCTTTATTTAAATAAATTCCTCTCAGTTCGACCAGATTTATTTTATAAATAATATTTAAACATTTTTAATATACGAAAATTAAATATTTTGTAGGTCTGAAATCTTAAATGTTTATTAAGATATGATTTGTTGAAAAAATATTCATAAAGGATAATCATTTCACTGAAAAATTATAGATAATATAATATTTGCGAGATGAACGAGACATTTATTTAATAATAACTAATCTTTCAAATCAATTAGGCCTCTAGGTGTTTATTTAAAAACTCGTTACAAGACATTTAGTTAATAATGAGGGTAATATGCCTCACACCCCTCAAACCAAACTTAATTAGATATGAGTGACAAACTCAAATAAAATATTTTAACTATATCCCTATTTTAAAATAAAAATTGATACACATCCTTTGATTTTTATTTAACCCAAAAATACCCTTACAATACCTAATAAAAGTCACGGTGTCTCTTCTTTTTATTATTTCTTTCTCTCTCTTCCCCTCTCTTTCTCACGCCGCTCAACCGCTCAACATATCACGTTCTGGTTCTCTCTCTCTCTCCTGATCTCTTCTCCTCTTCTCTCTCACACACGTCCCCCCCTCCCTTCCTCCTTTTTTTTTTCTTTTCAATTGATGGTGGTTATGGCAGATGGCAGCGGTATGATGGCGGCGGTTATGGTAGGCGACGACGATGGCTATGGCGACGCTCGGCATAGGGATTGCATCGGGAGGCTATGTGATGGCAGGCTCGTTGTTTGCTTGCAACCCACATGGATGAATCGTGAAGGTGGGTCTGGGTGTGGGGGGTGGAGAGGGGGAGTAGTGGCGTGGTGGTGGCGGTGGATCGGATTTAGGGTTTGTTGGGAAAAAAATAATATTTTTCGATTTAGTTGTCTACAGATGTCTATGAGTGTCTATGGGTGTCTATGGTGTTTGACGGCTAGGGTTGAAAGGAGTTAGGGTTTCAAGATGTCTATGGACTATGGGTTACTACGGATTACTAAAGGTTTCTACAGAATTCTTTAGATGTCTACCGGAAAAAAAAAATTTAAAAATCATAATTTTCAATTTATTTTGAAAATAAGGGGAAAAAATAGATTTTATATAATGAAAAAATACGAAAAATGAAAATAAAAAAGAAAAAAGTAACCATAATTTTTAATTTTATGTAGAAAAGGGGAAAAATAGATTTTTATATAATGAAAAATATGAAAGAGAAAGAAAAAAAAACGTGTTCTACGAAAAATTAAAAAAAAATGGTAGATGCAAATTTAAAAATGTTAAATAATACCATAGTTCATCATAGTATATTTATAATCTGTTGTAATGTTGAATTTGTGAATAGAGGGGCATTTTTGGAATAAATTTAATAAAGGATGTGAAGCAAATTTTAATTAGACTTGTCATTTAGTTCTAATACGGTTTGTCACCAGGGACTTATATCTTAAGACCCCTAATGATTAATCTTTCGAATGAAACGGGCCTTAATTCAATTAGGCCACCAACAAACAAACTCAGTACCAAGTATTACAACAAGAAAGACAGGCTCAAACATTTCTACCATATATCCAGCTAAACGGAATCAACGGTCGTTTCTTAGCCTGACCTTGAATTTTCTCCTCCAATCTTCTCATATGTTCCGGCAACCGACAAACATACTCTTGAGCTTTCTGCCCTTCTGGAGACAATCCTTTCAAACTCCCAACTTTCCATCTTCCGACAAAATATTCTATGATGTCCGTATAGTCACTCATCGTGTAGACACCTAGGCGATGCACGACGGCTGAGAAGTGGTTGAACAGATTGTCGTCTATGCCATCGTACATCAAGTATGCCGGCATGGTGATCTTCTTCCTCATCATGTCTGCTAAAGCAATTATTGTTTCGTCTGGATCAATCTCGAATAACTTTTCGACTATCTTTGTATACGCCGTTTCGTGGCGTTTTTCGTCTGAGGCGATTGTGCCGCAAATTTGGGCTAATTTTACGTCGCCGTGGCGCATTGCGTGCTTGGCTGTTTTGCCGTGGGCGAAGAAGGTAGCCCTTTCTTGAAATGATGTGTATATAAATCCGCAATATGGACTGTTTTCTGTCCTTATATCCTAAAGAAATAACTGTCTACTTCAATGTACGAACTAATATTATATATACACGCAATTTACATTACAATAAATACATGATTAATTACCGTTCCCGATCCAATCAAATATTGGATGGTCTTTTCGACTTGTCTCACGTCTACTCGTCCGGATAGGTAGAGATACTTATTAAGAAGATCGCCGTGTCTATTTTCTTCAGCAGTCCACGCCCTTATCCATTTTGCCCAAGGTGTAGGGCTCGCACCTGTAGTGGCGAAGACATAATTTTATGTTCTGTGGGTCAAATAATACACAAAATGTTTTTTGGTGGCATCGATAGTGCGATGACAGTGCACGAAAAAATAAAATATCTATTTAAAACACTTTGAATGAGAAACGTTGAGGTTCATTGCCCGCCCTCCTTGCTCCTATGCCCAACTGAGTACGTACCTGTTTCATCACGGACCCCATCGAAGGTATTAAAACTTGTTTGATACGTTGGAAGGGCTTCTTCGGTGATCATATTACCCACTAAAACTACAAAATAATCGTCTGGAATCTCTTTAGCTCTCTCTCTCAGTTCCTTCACCTGATCATGAAATTCGTCGGAGGAAGCGGTGTCCGGCAAGAAATCCTGAGGTTGCCAGCAATTTTCGACAGGTTTAAGGTGAACGAGTACGTTGTCTTCAACCCAACTTTCCATAGCATTGAAGATTTCAATTTTATGTGGTGGCATAGAGTGTTTGATTTGAACATGACAAGGACTACGAGGCAAATTCTTCACTTTCATCTCGACCTCGCTGCATGCATGCGAATTCAAATTTACGTAATAAAATAAAATTTCGAACATAATTAAATTAAACTTGCTATTATACGAAAAAGGAGGTAAAGTAAATTACAAAAGAAGCCCTTACTTTGAACGAGAGCGAAGAGACGAAGAAGTCGCCGTGAAAAGCTTAGGAGATCGGAGGCTAGTAGTAATAACTGTCGGCATAGAAAATGAAGGGTATTTTGGGGATTGAAAGATGTTGGTATTCATTTTCATGGCCATCTTCTTCACTCAGCTTAATTGTTCTCTTAACTTATCTTGAATGATATATTGAAGTGGTGTGTGGATGTATATATATACAAAATATATTTGCGCGTGGTTCATACAATTGAATTAAATTAAGGTGGTTTAACTCGGTCTATTCTATGCTACACCGGGTAAAATATACTGGGTAAATATTTATTATTTACGTGTGTAAATCAACGGTGAAAAATCATCCAGTATAGTCTTCACCAGGTGTAGCATAAATATAAGCGTCTAACTCTAAACAAAAAAATAGGTTCATACTTTGTACCTTATATATAAATATCGGCGGCTAACTTCTTTCATTAATTCAATTAATTAACTTATACCAACTGGTCTATTTTATGCTATATCGGGTGAAATACATCGAGTAAATCTTACCATTCATATACACACACCCACAGTGGTGTGTGTAGATCAACTTTAAAAAATCAACGGTGTAGTCATCACCGGATGTAGATGTAGTATAGAAACAACCTATACGAACTTATAGCCTTACTCTAGTCGAGAAAATTAACCTTAGGAAAACACCAATATCACTCCATTTATTTATTAAAAATATTTATATTTTAAAGTTGTAGTGTTTATTAAATCTTTAATTAAGTTTCTTGAATAAATGAATATATTTTAAAAATTGTTATTTTTTTTAAGAAGGCTAAAAAGTTAGTTGAAGTTTGGCGACCCTAATCATGTTTGTTTTATATATTTAAAACTAACTTTAATTAAATATGCTGATCTGTACGAAAATATAATATATCTTGTGGGCCAATCTTAGTCTAGGAGACAAGTTTCGGAAGGCTGAATTATCTTGATCACTGGGGCTGACAATCAGATCATGAAGGTCGAGTTTGCGTTGACTCAAATTTATATACAATCGGACCTAATTAATATAGACTCAAATTCGAGTCATGTATTTCTTTAATTTCGGATTTATATCCAACGTCATTACTATAGAACTGGAATGAGCAAAAACAATGTAGAAAATAAGTGATAAACAAGATTTATACAGTAAAATCAACTCACACAAAATTCTGCACGTGGGTTATACAATGTAAATCAATTAAATTACCGTAGTCAAAACAATAAAAACTAGGTTTGTACCATGTTAGATATAAGCTCCCTAACCACTTTCTTTAATTCTTCCACAAAATTAAACTTTACCAGCTTATAGGCTATAGCCCACTCTAGCCGAGAAAATTAACCCGCTTATTAGAGTCGATGAGCACATGCTTAATTTTGTTAGTTTTAACGAAAATTCGATAGAAATGACTAAAAATGTTGAATTTTAGAAACACGAGGGATCAAATATATATTTATTTTTTTGTGAATATGAGGAACTAAATGTGAAATCGGTGCAAACTTGAGAGATGAAAAATGTTTATTTAATTGAAGCTTATGATAAGCTGCAAAGTTCGGCTCGAGTTCAATTAGAGAAAAACTGAAGAAAAAGAATGTATAAAACAATCAAACTACTTGAGTTAGATTCATGTTTAAAACCATGCATTCAGCTCTACTCAATTCGTTTACACCCTCGTATTCCTATCTGTATCCATACTCTATTTAGGAAAATCTTTTTAGTATAACTTGGTTTGAGGTTGTTGTGGATCTTAATAATTTTTTTAAATAGATAGGTTGACAAATCATATAAATGAAATTGGATTCATACTCAATTCATACTCAAAACCATAAAGAAAAAGCCAAAAATCACACAATTCTATTAAATGGCTTTCTCATGCCAACTGAAGCCGGCATAGAGACCGCTGAACCCATACTGAACCCTCCGATCGAACGAGGCGACTCGTGTTTATCCGCCTCCATCTGCGAAGCAGAATCCTTGTGGGCCCCACCTTTGTTCCATTTGAACGAACCGGAGTCAGCGGAAACGAAAATTAATCTTGAATAGCTTTTCCACTATCCTTTGTATATGCCGCCTCTTGGTGTTTTTCATCGGAGGCGATTGTAGAGCAAATTTAGGCCAATTTTACGTGGCCGTGGCGCATTGCGTGCTTGGCTGTACTGTATATAAATCTGCGGTATGGACTGTTTTCTGTCCTTGCATCTTAAAGAAACAACTCTCTACTTCAATGACTTTGGAAATTTGGAGTTATTGAGTATACTAAACATCAAGTAATTAAGTTCAATTATTTAGTTAATCATGGTTAATTTTCCTAACCAAATGAACCCTTTTTACTATAAACCATATCGTATACATAATGAAAAACAACATCAAACAAACTTAGTACCAATTATTAAAGTGAAGTAATTAAAAACATGAACATAATGAACTTGTACTTGTATATCGCCGTACCGTAAATTATTCATGCCTTTCTATCATATATCCAACTAAACGGAATCACGGGTCGTTTTTTGGCTCGATCGTGAGCTCTCTCCTCTAACCTTCTCATTTGTTTCGGCAACCCACATACATAGTCCTGAGCTTTCTGACCTTGTGGAGACAATCCTATTAACTTTCCCACTTTCCATTTTCCGACCAAATATTCTACGATATCCGTATAGTCGGTTGCAGTGTAGACACCTAGCCGCTGCACAACAGCCGAGAAGTTGTCGAATAGATTATCATCTACACCGTCGTACATATAACTAGCTGGCATAGTGATCTTCCTCCTCATCATCTCTGCAAAAGCTATTACTGGTTCATCCGGATCAATCTCGAATAGCTTTTCCACTATCTTTGTGTACGCTGTTTCGTGTCGTTTTTCGTCTGATGCGACTGTACCGCAAATTTGGGCCAATTTTATGTTGGGAAAATTGGTTAAAAATTGAGTCATGAACAATTTTTATCAATGATAGTGTACGGTCTAATTGAGTACATAAATGAATTTTGGATTAGAACCAATTTTGTGGTGAATGAAAAATTACTAGTCCAAAAATATAAGGAAAGTGGGATTTTAAGTTATCCCACATTGGAAAAGTAGAGAAGTACTGAGCTGTATTTATATCAAAATATGGGGACAAAGGGTCACGCCCTTTGGGCATTCAACTTTGTTTGGGAGAAAGGCCTACATGTTATATGTTTCAAATCGTGCCCACACGCGCGCGCCGCCGCCGTCCGGCCGGCCGGCTCGGCTCGGCTCGTTCGTTCGTATGGACGGATTTGGATTTGGGCTCGGGCCCAAATCACTACATTAATTTTTGGGCCAAAAACATTAGGTCATGGGCTCTAACCCATTCACTCGAAGCCCATCTCGATTGATCTGACTGGTCTGAATTGGTGCGGCCGAACCAATGCAAACCATTCAGGCTCAACCCGAAATGGTGCAACTATTACTCCCAATTGGCTCTATTCGAAATGGTGCAACCAAAAGGTACCTTTTTGCCCCAAAGGACACTACTTTTCAAACCTTATAAATAGACCCTAACATTCCCAGAATTCCTCACTTCAATCCAAATACAGCCTACTGCATATTCAGCCTTCCCTTTACAGACTCTCTCGAAAAGTTCTACACAAAGTACAGTTCGTCGTACTTGGGATTTGGAGTGCTCCTATTCCAAGTTTTGCCGTTGTATCTTGGGAGACGATTTCCATTTAATCCGTTAGCACCGTTGCGGGGAAATTTCGTCTTAAGGACAGAGACAACTCGCCTCGGCAAAATTCTCGTTCATAGCAGGTTACCAACATTTTACGTCGCCGTGACCCAGTGCTAGCCTGGCTGTGCTGCCGTGGGAGACGAATGTAGCCCTTTCTTGAAATGATGTGTATATAAATCCGAGGTAAGGATTGTTTTCTGTACTTGAGCCCTACATGAATTAAACAGTTTTTTTTTTTTTATTTGAATAGCGAATCCAGGAATTCGTACAAGTGTTTTTGAAATTGAGTATAGTAAAAATATAAATAACAGTTGGTATAGATATATGATGGGCTAAATGTTTAGGTCCGTCGCTGCGTACGAACAACCGATTCAATCAAATATTATTGTAAATATATAATTAATTAATTACCATTCCCGATCCAATTAAATATTGGATTGTCTTTTCGACTTGTCTCATGTCTACTCGTCCCGATAGGTAGAGATACTTATTAAGAAGATCGCCGTGTCTATTTTCTTCGGCAGTCCACGCCCTTATCCATACTGCCCACGGAGTAGGGCTTGCACCTGCGGTGTGGAAAAATCAAAATTTTATATATGTTCGTCGAAGACAAATTATAGATGGCCCCACGTGGCCCTATACTGGCGCACCTGTTTCATCACGCACGCCATCCAAGGTATTAAGACATGTTTGATACGTTGGAAGGGCTTCTTCGGTGATCATATGACCAACTAAAACTACAAAATAGTCGTCTGGAATCTCTTTAGCTCTCTCTCTCAGTTCCTTCACCTGATCGTGAAACTCGTCGGAGGAAGCGGGGTCCGGCAAGAAATCGTGAGGTTGCCAGCAATTTTCGACAGGTTTAAGGTGAACAAGTACGTTGTCTTCAACCCAGCTTTCCATAGCTTTGAAGGTTTCAATTTTATGTGGTGGCATAGAGTGTGTGGTTTGAACATGACAAGGACTACGAAGCGAATTCTTCACTTTCATCTCGACCTTGCTGCATGCATGCATGCGAATTCAAATTTTACGTAATAAAATAAAATTTCGAACATTAATTAAATTAAATTTGCTATCATACGAAAGGAGGTAAAATAAAATTACAAAACAAGTCCTTACTTTGAACGAGAGCGAAGAGACGAAGAAGTCACCGTGAAAAGCTTAGGAGATCGGAGGCTGGTAATAACTGCTGGCAGAGAAAAGGAAGGGTATTTTGGGGATTGAAAGATGTTGGTATTCATTTTCATGGCCATCTTCTTCACTCAGCTTAATTGTTCTTCTAACTTATCTTGAATGATATATTCAAGTGGTGTGTGTATGTATATATATATATACACAAAATATATTTGCACGTGGTTCATACAATTGAATTAAATTAAGGTAGTCTAAACAAAAAAGTAGGTTTATACTTTGTACCTTATATATAAATTTCGGCGGCTAACAATTTTCTTTAGTTCTTCCACAAAATTAACTAACTTATACCAGCTTAATTATAGCATTACCCTAGTCCAGAAAATCAAATTAACTTTAGGGCAACACCAATATCATTCCATTTATTTATGGATTTAAAAATATTAATATTTCAAAGTTATAGTACTGTTTATTAAATCTTAATTAAGTTTCTTAAATAAATGAAAATATTTTCAAAATTGTTAATTTAGGTAATGTTCAAGTTTGGCACACAAACACTTGTATTATTGTACAATCAACATGCAATCAAGAAATCAACAATTCATTCATACAATATTACAATCCCAGAAATTAAAAATTAAAAATTAAAAATAAAATAAATAACTCCACAAACACTTCAGCACAACAATAAGTTTGACCCAAAAACCACTAAAATATTAGACATGCACAAAAAAAAAAAAAAAAAAAAAAAAAAATCACACAAATCTATTAAATGGCTTTCTCATGCCAACTGAAGCCGGCATAGAGACCGCCGAACCCATACTGAACCCTCCGATCGAGCGAGGCGACTCGTGTTTATCCACCGCCATCTGCGAAGCAGAATCCTTGTGGGCCCCACCTTTGTTCCATTTGAACGAACCAATATTCGGAGTCAGCGGAAACGAGAACCTCCTCTTCGAGTCCGCAGTACTGCCGGGTGTACCCGGAGGAAGGAATATTCTCTCCTTGGGGTTGCTGTTCGCCCTAGACTTGGCTTTCGCGGAGACAGTTGGCGCCATGTAATTGGGCACAGAAAACGGTGGGCAGCTCATTAGACTATCGTCATCTTTCAAAGGCGCATCATAAGCTGAACTAGCGGCACTTAGCCTCGGTCTCGAGTACTTGTTGCTGTTTGTGGTGGGCGGAGTTGATCTAGTTGGTGTCTGAAACTGCTTGGCTCGAAACGGGGTAGCTGCTGACCTGGCAGATTGAGGGGTGAGAGATTCTTGATTTTCGAAAGAGAAGTTGTTGGGCTTGTAGTTACTGCTTAGAGGGCTCCGTTTGTGCGCCGAAATGGGCCTTTGAGGAGTCGAAGTTATATTCGTTTTTGGAGCTTGGGTTGTTTGAGAGGTGCTTGTTTGAGGCAGCTGTCTCTCTAGCCAATTCCACCACCACGGAAATCCGTTTGACCGTACGTCGAGAGGGGTTTGACCGGGTTTCGGAGTCGCTTTCCACAGCTGTTGCATAGTTTCATCAATCGAAGGAATTATAAAAAACGGATCAATTAACGATAAACCGTGTGTAATAATTTTTACCTGGTTAGAGTACGCATAGGCCATTGCTCTCTCTCGTTTTATGACGGCCTCGACTTTTTTCCGCATTCTTGCTTCGACTTCCTCTTTCGTCAGAGAGCTATCATCCCAATCCTCGGTTTGACCGGCTTCAGACTAGAACAAAGTCAACACAAAAGTGAGAACAGCTACCAGAAAGAAATCAAGATAAACAGAGTGCATAGCTCAACGTAGCATGGGTGAAGTATAAAAGACGACAACTAAACAAAAACGGACAAAGACGAAATTATTCTGTAAAAGTCGACGAATTACGGAAGAAGATATAAATATCATCATTTGAGAACACACACTCACGAGTTGGTTCAAGGTCCATTTGCTGAGTGTACTCTCGACTTGGTTATTATTATTCTTATTATACGTTTGGTTTTCCAGCATTTGGATCCTCCTCGACTGAATTTGCGTCTGAACCCGGACGAGGAGCTGCATTTGCTTCATAGCACTCATCGTCTGTCGCTTTACATTCTGCCCCCTCACCACTCCTTGAAGCCTCACTAAACCTTTCAAAGCTCTAAAACTCCGTCTCGCCTGTAATAACATAACACGAGTAAGAATTAATCATCACCGAATCGGATTTCAAGTTTTACAAGTTGGAATATTTCTACAATCAACTTTCGGGCAGAGTTAGACTAATTTTACCAGATAACCTCTATAAGCAGCCTGGATCATAGTAGCCGAACGGTGCTGGTTCGTTAAAGACGGTTCTGCCCTTTGAACATAGCTAATTTCCTTTCGGCTTTGTGTTACCTTCGGAGGAGCGGAAGACGAAGAAGCCTTGGAAGAAGAAGCCCCCGCAGTAAAAGACTTCCTAGGTGGAGCAGCCTTCGGAGGAGAAACAGCCTTCGGAGGAGAAACAACCCTCGGCGAAACAACTCTCGGTGAAGAAATTACCGGAGAAGCAGCCTTAGGGGAAGAAATTCTTCTAGAAGAAACCCTGGGTGAAATTGGCCTACCGGGCAAAATAGGTGGAGTTTTCGGCTCATCGGAAGAAGTTGGAGCCCTAATAAGCAAATGATCAGCTTCCCCTAATATTTTCTCGATGCTGCTCGGTTCTCTAAACAGGGGAATGAAAGATTTGTTTTCGCCGTGGCTTAAAATTCCTTTACCCTTCTTCTTTCCCTTACTGCTCTTCTTGTCTGAAACCTGGCGATAAACGATTTATAATTTATTTATTTTTAAATGAATATCGAAGGTCGTGTATAAATATATAAATAGTCGAAAGAGTTGCTACTTACATCGGTTGGCTTGTCCTTTGAGCTGTGTGTGAAAACCCTCTTGATAGCTGAAAACCAGCTTCCCTTCTTCCCCATGTTTTAAGCATTACTATTTCTACCTACATAAACCGAACAAAAGTTGTCAGTTTAGTCCTTGAAATCCAGAAACATATGTATACTCGATTTCCACGGAGTAGCTAAACGACAGCATATGCGTTTCGTTCTTACAAGAATCACAAATCTTGAACTTTGGTCTGTACTATTAGGCCAAGAAAACTAGAACTACCTAATTTCTCGCACAACGAGGAATCGAATCTTTGTAAATAGAAATTTCCATTCGATTCGGAACGAATTAATACCAAATGAGTTGTTCATAAATAGTAAGCATATATACTAAACACTACAGTCGATCTCTCGATTGTTTATGGAAAGAAATTGATGATGTTCCTAGTTATTACAGATTCCTCAGACTTCAAGAACCAAACAAAGAAATAATTGCTCAAATCCGGACAAATATCATACCAGCAAAATTAAATAATTAAATTGGGGTTACATGAAAACAGCCGTTAGATATGTCCAACGGCTACAAACAACCAACAACCCCCCCACCCAAAGTGGTCAAAAAGATCCACAGATTTTTTGCCTGAAATCCCTCCACTCCAACTTATTTATACTTCAATTCAAGAATCAGCCAAAAAAATTAAAAAATAAAAAAACTAAGGAAGATCCACAAAGTTTCTTTTTGCCAGAACCCCACTACTCACTGGTTTAACTCACTAATTTAAGGGGAGGATAGAAAGAAAAAAAAAAAAAAAAAAACCCTCCAATTTAAGAGTTAGCCAAAGAGAAAGGAAGAAGAACCCACATAATAAAATTTCAGAAAAAAAAAAAACAAAAAATATAATTTTTATGACAAGAAAAGAGGAAAAATAAATACTAACTGTTAAATAATTTGGAGAGAGAAGTGACCTAATCCCAAGAGATCACCACCACATGCAATAATTATAATCAGTTTAAAATAGAATTTAGCACCTTTCACTGTGGCTTCCAGTCTCCCAAAAGCTTCAAGAAAAAAGCTGCACCAAATGAAAAAAAAAAGAAAACCCACAAAAAATCTCTCTACTCTCTCTCTCTCTCTCTCTATCTCTCTCTCTCTCTACAACGGCAGAGACAGTAGACAAGTTTCTCTCTCTAGCCGGCCTCTTTGTGGGTGTAACATAAACATAACATCCCTCTTTGGTTCAAACTAGCTAGTGAGTAGTTAATACCTTTAATTTCCTAACCCCTTCTCTCTGTCAAAATTGGCGAACTCCTCTCTCTCTCTCTCTCTCTCTCTCTCTCTCTACAACTTCTTTCTACCTATCTCTAGCTCTCTCTGCGTGTGTGTGGGGGTGTGTTGAACTTTGAATAAGGTTCTTGCTTGCAAATTAAAAGATTGCAACTTTATTTTCTTTTCTTTCTTTTTTTTTATTTTTTTTTTCTGCCGTTGCCCACCTTTTCTTTTAGCTCTTATATTTTTGATAATTCTTTCTTTCTTTTCTGATGGCTGGCATCATGATTATTACTCATCATGAAAGTTATGTTCTTATTTTATTATTATAATTATTATTCTCTCCCATGATTATTTATTCTTGTTTTTTTCTTTTTTATAATATCAGGACATTTTTATTACTTCAATTGAAACCTTACACTACAATTATTTTTAGGGTAAATCACGGCCACGCCTAGGGGTGTAAACGAGCCGAGCTCGAGCCGAGCTCGCCTCTTTTGGCTGGCTCGAGCTCGAGCTCGAGTTATTTTGTCGAGCTCGAGCTCGTCGAGCTCCTCTTTTTTTGGCTCGAGCTCGAGCTCGTGTTAATTTTGTCGAGCTCGAGCTCGAGCTCGAGCTCGAGCCCATTGTCTTTTTTTTTTTTTTTTTTTTTTAAATATTTTTTTAATTATTATTTTATTATTAACAATTATTTAAAAAAATAAAAAATAAAAACTAAATTGTAATTATATATATTTTTAATATTTGTATTTATTTCTATAATATTTTACATTATTATACATTATTTAAATAAAAATAACATATAAAAAATAAAAAAATAATAAAAAAAATAATAATAAATCCGGCTCGCGAGCCGGCTCGCGAGCTCATGAACAACTGAAAACCGGCTCGAGCTCGGCTCGTCAGAAAGCTCGAGCTCGCGAGCTCGAGCTCGAGCTCGAAAATCTCGAGTCCGAGTTCGAGCTTTTTACGAGCCGGCTCTTCGAGCTCACGAGTCGGCTCGGCTCGTTTACACCCCTAGCCACGCCTGACGGAAGGTCAAATTACGATAAAAAAATCATCATGTTTGGATAATTACCATCATCTCTCCTCGACTATGAATTTCTTACACTTTTATCCTTATGAAGTCAAATTCAACAGCATTTTCTAAATTACGTGAAATGTATGGTAGTTTGTACTCGTTTGCAAAAATACGGTTTTTGATGCACCACAATCTGATATTTACAAACAAAGAGACATCTTATGATCATCTTGTTTCAAAATATGGAACACGGATGAGATAAAACGGGTATAAACTAAAGGATACTTCACATAATCTAGTATATTCTTCCAAAGTTGGCACCACAAATATGAGGGTTTTTTTCGTAATTTAACCTCACATCATGCGGTTGACCGTAATTACTCTTATTTTTAAGTGGGACAAAATTATCAAAAAAAAAAAAAAAAACTAGTTATTTTGTCAATTAAAGAAACTTGAATACGTGGGATTAAACAAAAATAATAATAGGGATTAATAATAATTAAAAAAAAAAAAAAAAAAAAAAAAAAAAAAAAAAAAAACTATAAAATATAGGTAGGTAGTTGGTCACTTATGCACTCAAGTGACTTTTGGGCCAACTAACTTTACTTGGATGCGAAGTGTATTTCGGACAGCATTATCATATCCCACCCACTTATTCCTAACCAAATGTTTGGCCCATCCTCTTTTTTTTTTTTTTTTTTTTTTTTATATATATTGGTGTGACAATTATTTGCACTCTAATTTAATCATCTTTCAATTAAATCAAAATTTAAATGCATTCCCCCTAATTATTTATACGTCCAACGGTCATGCTGCAGTACTATTTTGTTTTTTTCTTGGTCAACTAATTGAACTCATCTCCTGTAATAGCTTGCGAATTATTTAATAATTAATTGTAAATAAAAAACAATATTTTATTAATTTATAAGGGCCTAAATATATTTATTAATTAGATAATTTAAAGAAAGTAAAAGCAAACAAGTATGAAGTATGGATCAAATGGATTGTGGTCCTTTATATAAGTCAGGCTGGAGATTCCTTGACAGCCCCAAAATCATAGACTTGGCTCTTTCACTTGGCTTCCAACAGCATATATATTAATAAATAAATATATTATAAATATAGATTTATATGTATTTGTATATTAATATTTTATGTCAATACGATATTTAAGGATGCTCGTTGGTTTTAATCGACACCTGAAAAACGATTAGACGACGTGATCTAAACAAGATGACACCATACCGGCCAAGACTACTTGTGAGAAATCTGACGCCAGCATATATAATTAAAGAAAATAAACGAAAACTCGATATTTTTTTATTTAGATAAATAACATGATGACTTAAAAAAAATGATTGGCATGAAGTGTTAACTGGTTGCTTTAGATTGTAGCTTGGGCTACCAGTCTCCACTAAGGAGACCATGGTCAAAATCAAATTAGATCAATTTTGTAAAAATGTTGTTCATTGCTATTCCCATTATGGCACTTCATTTATTTAATTGTTACTCCCCAATTCAGTTGTTATTCAATATTCAATCCACTTATTTTGAACTTGGAATAAATTCGCATTTAATATGCAGGTAGGATTTGAATAATTCTCCTGCGGTTTTTGACCCATTCCATTCCATACGGTTCTTTAAAGTGCCTTCTTTATAGCCGCTTTCGTTGATAGTTTTGGACTTTGCTGCAATTTTTATATAGGATAAATAGCAGTTAACCCCCTGTAGTTTGAGCTTTGTGCACATGACTCCTTATACTTTCAAATATAAGCATATGACCCCCTGTAGTTTGAACTTTGTGAACATAACCCTGTATGGTATTACAAATTTAACATGTCCAAGAAACAGCACCAAGAAATGGAAATTACCCAAAACAACAAACAAGTCCAGGTGGCGTAACCACGCCTCGGCTCTTCAAGGCCAATAAACGACGAATACAAGTCTCCAACCATCCACTCTCCGTTTTTTCACACACACACACGCACCCACATGGGTGTGTGTCGAACGAAGCGTGGATACTGGATAGTAAATAGGAAGGAGTGAAGTACCATAACTTTAACAGACAAAAACGAGAACAACAAGAAGAAACCGACAACTTGTGAATCCACGACTTTATCATGTCAGCACTATTTTTTTTTTTCGAGAAAATTCGTTTTTCTTTTTATTTATTTTGAAGCAATTATTAGCTTTCGGGTTCGCCAGGTCGCTGGCGGCTCCAGTTAGCGGAACCGGCTTTACGCTCACCTCGTTTTCTTTTATTTTTAGGGAAGTGGATTTCCGAAGATAGACACGATTTCAGAATGGATTGGTCAGTAGTTGCAAAACCTTTCGCTGCCACATCAGCTGGTTCCACGGCATTGTTGTTATTGCTCTCTTCTTCCCCGCCACTATTTTCTGCTTCTAGAATCTTCTCAGCAGATTGACTGTGGCTGTATTTGAAAATCGAGCCCTCTACTTCTGATGCTGCCTCGTTCTGTATCAGGATATTATCAACTATCTGTAATCGCACAAACAAACTTGGTAAGGCTTGTATATTACTGATTTGGAGTTAGCAGATTATGCAGCTATATGCAACCCCCGTTTTGTCAGATCTAAGACTCGTTTGGTTGGCAAGATAAACCATGATTGGAATTAGTATTTTTTTGGGGAAAAAATATCCATTTTTTTCGGAAGTGAAAAACTAATTCCGATTCCATTAAATAAAAATCGGAATTTTGGAAATTGGAATGAAAAACCTTGTTCCAAAATCAGAAAATTTCCGATCGGAATATGTGGAATTTGGAAGATACAATTTTTTGGTCACCTATAATACAAAATACTTAATAATATTGATATTATAAGTGTAAATTACGAAGAGAAAAAATCGCATATTGAAATTGGATTGCAAATCGGAAT
This sequence comes from Erythranthe guttata, assembly GCF_056151865.1. Taxonomy (NCBI): domain Eukaryota; kingdom Viridiplantae; phylum Streptophyta; class Magnoliopsida; order Lamiales; family Phrymaceae; genus Erythranthe; species Erythranthe guttata. Next base: position 25,075,377 of record NC_142546.1, read on the forward strand.
CTGATATTTATTCCAATTCCAAAAAAAAAAAAAACGGAAAATCAAAATTTGGAATTTCAGTATTCGGAATGAGAAATATTGTTCCAAAATCGAAAAAATTCGAATTGGAATTGGCAGAAATTTTGGTTTTTCGGAAATTTTCAAAAGCCTTGGGAAGTATAAAACCTCAAGACGAGGCCTTAGTATTAGCTCCTTCCCAATTTCAGAGTAATAGAAAAACAAATTGGTACAATTAGGACTCGTTTGGTTCCTAAGATAAAATCAGCCAAGATAAGATTAAATAATCTTATAAAAACCCAATTAGTTTTTGGACCATAGGGGTCCAATAAATAATCCATCGATAAGCAACGATTAGAGCTATTTTTTCCACAATTGCGGGCCGGCCCGAAAATTTATTGGACTAACCAAACATCTAATAAGATCCAATTATTTAATCAATCATGGCTAATCTTATCAACCAAACGAGCCCTTATAAAAGTATCTTTCTCGAATCACAAATTAGGACACACACACAAAACAAATGCTAATGTTACCTTTTCAGACGAATCTCCGATTTGGGGTTGATGCTGAGTGACGTCGATAGAGGACAATAGCCCAACTGTGCTCTCGATGATATCGGGAATCGGGATAGCCTCTCCAAAGCTAGAAACCGCGCTGTCATTCATAACGAAATCTCCGAGTTCGTAGTCCGATATATTATTAATCTGATAAATGCCTCCAACCGAGACAGTGTCTCCATTGCATGCAGAATACGTAGGGCTACGCGCAGAGCTAGTCTGAAAATCGCAGCCCAATAGCTGGCTCAAATTCTCGGACGATGAAAACTTTCCGGCATTGTTTATCATTACCACGTCGAGTTGACTCTTGAGCTTATGAACACGAGCGTGGACCAAATCGATTTTGCGAAGGGTGTCCTCTAGGAAATTATCATCATCGTCATCTTCGGGAAATAAATTCTCGTCGTAAATCCCAAATTCATCTTGACCAGTTGTAGTTTGATCTAAAAAAAAATTATAAATACTATGATGCTATAGTAATGAGCTTTTTTTTTTTTTAGTACCCTACGTTATATCGCATTGCTAAAAAACCCCTGGTGTTATAAATTTCGACAAAAGAAACCCCAATGATGCATTTTTTTTTGCACACAACCCGACAAATTGTGTGTTTTTAGGGGGTCGTTTGCTAATAAAATTGAATCATAGTGGGGATTTGGCTATTATTTATAACACACGGTGTTTTTTCACAATTAGAGTAAACACGAGGGTGTTAAATGCAATTAACCATAATTGACGTATGACATCAGCACACACCTGAAGTAACAAGGTTGTTGTTGTCCCATGTAGGAACTCCATCCAAATCAGATCTCTTACTATCTGCAAATAATACGTGACACAATCGATTTTTAGTTGCTCTTTTTCTTTTAGTGGAAAGTAACCAAAAAAAAACGAAACGATTAATATAAGATAAGAGAGAAAATCGAACCACGCTCGGAGAAAAGGACATGATTCGACATATACGATGCAAGATCGGTCGTATCTTCCACTCTCTTTCTTTTAATCCTCCTCATAAGACTTCTTCGGCGGCTTTGATGATGCGTGAATGACATCATCTTGGAGGATTTTTGTTCTTCTGTTATTTGATTGGACACAGTGTGTTTCATGCTATCGTATAAAGAAATCTCTCTGGCATATTTCAATGCTCGAGATTCCAGCTCCTTTATTTTCAGTTCTGTCCATTTGCACCGCCACATTATAGGCTGCACGTAGCTTCTCCAGTGAGCAGTCATTTTTCTCTTCCTGTAAAGAATTAAACGAGTCGGTTTGTAAGTAAATCAAGAAAAATTCGAATCAAATTTTACGGTGACACAAAAAAAAAAAAAAAAAAAAAAAAAAAAAAAAACGTCCAACATCACAGATAAAACGAGTACATACATGCTTAAGGATTCTAATCATAAGTAAAAGTACATGATCGTTTTTGGTACCTAAGGCCTCGTTTGGTTGCCGAGATATGATTAGCCGAGATAAGATTAAATAATCTAATGGAAATTGAAAACACAATTATATTATCGGACCATCAATGATCCAATAAATAATCTCCCCGAAAGGCAAGATAAGCCAAGATAAAACAATATTTCCGGGTCGATCCGAAAATTATTGGGTTTACCAAACATCAACAAAGTTCAATTATTTAGTTAATCATGGTTAATCTCCCCAACCAGACGAGAAAATATCTAATATTATCAATGGAAGCAATCAAGAAATGATAACCTTATCGGAAAAATGCTGCCGAATCCATCAAATGGAGGGGCCACACCACTGCCGCCAAAGAACTGCGATTCGACTTCAGCATCGCTCAGTCCAGAAGTATTTTCGTTTCCGGAAATCGTGTCGGCGAATGAACTAGAATTTTCGGTTGCGTCGGGGTCTTCTTTCGCCTCCAAGACGACGTCCCTGCTTCTAGAAAGTTCCATAACATCAACGGAAACATCATCTGCATCCTTGCAAGATTCAGTTCCTTCGTTCAACGTACTCTGCATTTTTTTTAACATATGTTATTACGATTTTCGCACTTCACACGATCAAACAATTCAATCGGCTATGTGTATCTAAATCAATCTCGAAAAAACAAGTGCTAATTTCGAAAATTCCGAGTATCTCAGCTGATCCGGTGGAAGAATCACACTACAATAATTCAATTATTCGATACAAAAACATGAATTATGCATTAAAATTAACAAAACGTGTGTTTTATGAGCTAATCATAAATTGTAAGCCTACACTAATTATCCAGCTTAAGCTCAACAAAAACGAAAAACTAACATAATCATTACACAGTCGAGACAACGATTGTGGAAAACCATTACACAAGATATAAAGGGACACCGAATTCGCGAGCAAAAACAACGAAAACGATACGATTTAACTAAGAAAAAACAAAAGCAAATGGCGGATAGATGAACACGTGTTTGCTGATTATAAGCGGTGGAGAGAGCTGAAAAAAAGTACCATTTTCAGTTAAGAGGCGAGAAACCCAGATGGAAAGAAGCATAATCCATGCATACAAGGCGGCGCCGGAGCAGAATGAAGTGGTGGCAGGAGGTTGGCGGCGAGAACACGGGCGGCGTTTTTTTTTTTTTTTGAGTGAGGGAAAGGGAACGTTATGTTTTCTCAATATATATATCAATTAATTTATTTACTTTATGATATAATAAGTGTAAGTATTGTGACCTAAACTAGTTGCAACTTATTCACTAGCCATTCCACGCTTTTGGTTCTGCGGTCAAAGCGCGCTTTTATACTCCCATTATTTTCTATTTTCTTTTAAATATATTTATTCGGTATGCATAATTTCTAAATTTATGGTCATTTTATATTTTTAATTTGCATTATCCTTGCTAAAATATAAATATTTACTTATTTATTATTTTTTTTAAATACTCTTAAAAATAATTCGTGAGTTGCCCTGAAACGCTGTAAAATCATACTTTGTTATTTTCGAACCCAATAAATAGTTCATGGTCCGCTCCTGATTGCTTGATCGGAAACCCGAAAATCAAATAATTACAACTTGCCCTAATGGCCAAATAATTTCGATGTCCTTGTGTTTGTGGAGAATTGAAATCATCTAAGAGTAAATTACGGCCACCTCCTTGAGGTAAAGTTAAATCGCGAAAATATCTTTCTTTTTTTGGATAATTACAACCACGCTCATCAACTATGAATCCTCTTACACATCCAACTTTACCGTGCCAAATTTAATGAAATATTCTAAGTCATGTGGAGTATTCTCTAGTTAGTACCCGTTTTATCCTATTTCAACTTCACATTTTGCAACAAGATGATCATAAGATGTGTCTCATGGCTTGTAAATATCAGATTGTGGTGCATCTGAAATTGCCTTTTTGCATAAAACGAGTACAAACTAGAGAATATTCCACGAAATCGACAAGATTCCGTAAATTTGACGCTTTGTAAAAGTGAACGTGAAAGTTGATTCGTAATTGTAGTTGTAATTACTAAAAATGAAGGAGTTTTTCATAATTTGACTTTACTCCAGGAGGTGGCCGCAATTTACCCATTATTTTACCATTATCTGAAAAATTAATCATTTGTGACAATTATGTTGCATTTGACATGAGACTAAAGCCCTAATTTGAGCAGAGAAGTGAAGCCCAACATCTCCCAAGGCTTTGTTTTCAATTTAAATCAGTCATAAAGATTAAAGAATAATTGTTTGGGATGGGCTTTTGAAAAAATAAAGTTATATATTCATTCGGCCCAATATAATATTGGACAAGCTCAATTTCTTGATTAATTCTAATTTTATTATACGTGGATTCTATGTATTATGGTCAAATAATAATAATAATAATAATAATAATAATAATAATAATAATAATAATAATGTTACTATTGGAATGGTTTTCGATTGCTATAAAACTAAACTCAAAACACATAAGTAAAAGCTCGATAAATAATCAAAACAAGTTTGAACAAAATTGTACACGCATCAACCAGATTCGTTTATACACCTACCTATGAATTATCGAACGAGATTAAGATATAATTAATGAGATCCAAATAGTAATATATATATTAGTGACATTTTGGTAGTGGTTAACAATGTGAGCATGTGGTGTTATCATAGCATGCATAATGTAGACGCCGTAAAGATATGTTATAAATTTATAATAAATTAATGGAAAGCTAAAGCTTGTATTATAACAATTAACAACTATATTTTATGGGTTATTTAATTATTTATTTATTAAAGCTATGTAAGTGGTCTTTTAATCATATGTTACAATATTGATCGCCAATAGTGCTCTTGATCAATCTTGACCAATGAATTTGATTAATAAGCTAGTAATAAACAATTATATAAAAAAATGTGGTTATCTATAAATAAATTAACTACAAATGCATTTACAAATTAATTATATATAAAGATAATTAAAGTAAACACATAGACAGAAACAATTTTTCTAACAAACAATTTTACCTGATTTTTTTCTTCGAAAACATAAAAACCCGTAAAAAAAACTAAATAAATAATAACCAATTCAAAATAATTAATAGCAAAAACAATAATAATTTATTTACTTTATATTCCTCACATGCTATTTTAAATTCACGCGAACACAGAAAAGAAAACCATAATCATTCTTCGCGCATCATACACATCTCAACTTTCCGTTACGGTCCCGCCATTTTTCTTATTAAAATAATTCAAAAAAAAGATGAATTACTATTTTATTTTCTCAAAAAAAAGATTTTATTACACTTTCGTCCCTACTCAAAGACCCAATATCGTAATTTCCATATGAATGAGTCACGCGTATCTTTGTATTCACGACACCGATTATCTCTTCTTCCCCTTTCATTACTGATCTGCAACGCCTGTCTTCTTCTATATATCATTCATGCACACAAAAGCACGCACACACAGTGTTTTAGTGCGTGCTGATTATTTTCCGGATTTTTGTGTTCGCTGTTTTTCTTCTATGTTTATGTTTATCCCTCCCTAAATTAACCTTCCCCAATCCCCATCCATTCTAACTGTTTCACTATTCGTGCAATTGGAGTAATTTGGGGGGAAAATGCTGGGGTTTGAGACGGTGGTAGGGTTGTTGCTGCCGTCGTGGGAGGAGTTGCAACTCTCCGTGGCGGCGGCGGCCTTTCTGATCGTGGCGTACTGGTTCTTAACCCTCGGAGATGGAGTTGACCACCGGACATTGGTGGATGATGACGAAAAAGAGGTTTTTTTTTTTTAGGGATTCTTTGTAAAAGTTTATTTACCATTTACCTGTTTTTCTGGAGCAATATTCAACCTGCTTGACATTTTTACACTTGCTTTGTAGATGGACCAGTCTAAAGGAGATCTTCACTCTAATTCTGCATATTTAATTAAGGTACTCCTTTTGACACCTGGCATCTTTTCACTTTGCTTAGCTATCCTGGTGGATGTGATTGAACTATTTTTAGAGTAAATTACCAATTTGAATTTCGAACATCGTGTCGGTTATGAAAGCTGCTAGTCCTTGTTTCAGGTGAAGCTGTTAGCAGCCAAGAATCTAAGAGGGGCAAATTTGAACGGCACATCAGATCCTTATGCAATTATTTCTTGTGGTGCGGACAAGTGCTTCAGGTGATTGCATCTCATTTGGCGCCTCTATAGTACTGTCGTTACGGAATTCTGAAAGTTCATGCCATATTCTCGTTCTAATTTCATATTAACTCCATTTTCCTTGTATGTACTTTATGCATATATTTGAATGTAATTTTATAGTTAATTTTGGGGTTGTTGTAGTTCTATGGTACCTGGCTCAAGAAATCCCATTTGGCGGGAGGGGTTCAATTTTGCCGTTGACGAGCTTCCCGTTAAGGTAGTTAGTTTTCTTGGACAGAGTCTTGCGAATGAAGCATAATCAAGCATCACAAGCTCACAACTCGTTATCCATGAATGTTACCTATAAAGCAGAACACTGTGATATTTTGCCGTTTAACTTTGTCTTGCTCAAGTTTAATATCAGTGGTATTTGTGCAATGTACTTGCATGATGTAATCCAGTAGCTGTTTCTTTGTTTATATTTTCTTGAACTGATGCTTTTACCAAAATTTTATGGCAGATTATTGTGACGATTTACGGTTGGGATATAATTCGAAGAAGTGCAGTTCTTGGTTCAGTGACTATTCCTGTTGAACACGAAGGTCGAACTGGTGCGATATGGTATACTTTGGACGGTGCATCTGGACAGGTAATAAATTGTAATGAAATGTGCCTCTTTTGAGATCTATAACATTTTATTTTGGCTGTTTGCGTATGCGTGTGTGTGTTTTCTTTCTGCTGAAGTAGTTGAATTTTTTTATTTTTTTTCTTTTGTTTCAGGTCTGTCTTCATATTAAAACCCACAAACTTCAAGTAGATTCTCCCAGGTAGGTTTTTCATGCCTGCTTATCATATTGAATCATTCTTTTCATCTAATTTGCTTAACCTGTAGAAGATTATAACCTGGTTTAGCAGCACGAACAGATAAGATCAGTTTATTTACTGTTCTGAAATGAAGGCTGATCGGAATGTTTACTCGAAAGACGTATTGTGCAGAAAGGTACCTTATCTCGCGTAATCTACTTTTTTTAGGGTTTTGGATGGATGTTCTGGCGCTAACACTCGAGGAAAGGCTTTCGCTGACCAAGGACCTATGGTCTTCCATCAGAAACATGGCCCGCTGCAAACGATATTTAATCTTCTATCAGACGAGGCATAGCTTTATACCATATTTTAGACGTGTACTTTCTTTCTAGTGCTTTTGGTTAACTTTTGGGCTTTCTTGTTATACCTTGTTTTGGACTGTTTTGAGGCAATTTTAGTCGCTGATATAAATGATGCTTTTCAGATTGTTGAACATAGCTATTCATGCGCACTTGAGAGATCGTTTCTGTATCACGGCCGGATGTATATATCAGCATGGAACATCTGCTTCCACTCAAATGTTTTCTCAAAGCAAATAAAGGTCAGTTTCTGATTTTCGGTTGCTTGTTACATATTGTGTGTTTTATCCAACTGAATTTAGTTCAGTACGAGCTTGACTAATGCCTTTACGGTCTGACTACAAGTACTTCATACATTAGTTTTCTTATTCTCGTGTTTCCGTTTTATCAGGTAACTGTACCTTTTGGAGACATAGATGAGGTATGAAGCCCCTTCCCAGTTTCATTTCCACACTACCACTTTTAGATGCTTTAGGATTTAACTGGAGGTATAAAAAAGAATCGAAATCATCAAAGTCTGCGTTCTATCACAGATAAAAAGGAGCCGACATGCAATAATCAATCCAGCCATTACAGTAATCCTTCGAGTAGGTGCTGGGGGCCACGGCGCGCCTCCTTTGGGGAATGGTGATGGTTAGTATTGTTCTCCGTTTTTGTTCTTCGAAGTGGCTTTCATTATCTATGACGATTGACGAGTATATCCATCTTTCTATTTTAGGTAAAGTCAGATACAAATTTGCATCTTTCTGGAATAGGAATCATGTCTTGAGAAATTTACAACATGCGGTGCAGAAATACCACACCATGTTTGAAGCTGAGAAGAAGGTTTGTTCCTGTACTCTGTAAAATATTTTTTTCCCCAAAATATTTTAATGCGTTGAACAATTTTTTTCTGTTCATTTCAAGAAGGAGAGAGAACCGTCAACTTTGCTTGATTTCATAAAGGAAAAGCAGCAGCCAGCACTGCTTTATTTCGTAAAGGAGAAGAAAATGCCAACACTGCCTGCACATAGCAGCAGCTCTTTCAGAAGCAGCGAAAGCCAATCTAACATTTCTGAAGAAATTGTCGCAAAAATCGAACAGTTCCAACCATTCATCAAAGAGGAAGTTCTTACCAGAATATACAATGTATTTAATTCTCCCCCTATCCCTTAATCTCCAGGTAGAATTTTAGCACCATAATTAAAATGTTTTTTTTTTTGGTTCTGTAAATTCTTTTGTAGGATGTGTTTCCATGCACAGCGGAGCAATTTTTCAAATTTGTTCTAGACGATGGCTCGAATTTCACAAACGAGTACCACACAGCCCGAAAGGATTTTAATCTGATAGTAAGTGTCATTTATTTGTAAGAAATTTGTTTTTATCAGTCTAAATAACTGAATCTGTGTTTAATGATCTCAATTGTCCTTTTACGTAACTTCAGGTGAGTCAGTGGCATGCCTCTAGTGAATACAATGGTCAAGTCAGAGATGTTAAATACAGAACTTTGTGTAACTTCCCATTGTGCCCTCCTGATATACCTGTAACAGAGTTGCAACACACTTTTCTGTCAGCAGATAAGAAAAAACTGGTGTGATACTAACTTCTGAATGACATAACCCTCTTAAATTTATTGTTTGGTGGCATTAATTTGATATTATTTAATTTTTTATTATATGAATTTTCGGTTAGGTGTTTGAGTCTGTACAACAAACAGAGGGTGTCCCGTTTGCTTCCTATTTTGAGGTACGCAGATTCTATTTAAGTTTTGTAAATCCGGTTTAAAAATTTTACTTGGTTTTTTTACTCGAAGAAAAATCTATATGCAATTAGAAAATCAAGGATTCTTTTTTCTTTTATAATAAATTCTCGGTGTATATGTCTCGTGAATCAGGCTCACTGTAGATGGTCAGTTGAGACGGTATCTGAATCTTCGTGCACAGTGGATATTACGTTTGGTAAGTTTCTGCATTTTCTTAACTTCCCATGTTTAACTCAAAAAATTGGATTAGGCTGCGATTTCGTACGTACTATAACTAACACGCAATAGAATGTATGAATCTGTTTACATTTTTACGACGACCCTTTCAGGAGCATACTTCAAGAAATGGTGTCTGCTTCAATCTAAAATCAAATCAGCTGCTGTCGACGATGTATGTATTTTTCTTTCCATTGACCACTATTTCTCTTGGTTAGTAAGATTGCATGACGGTAGATAAACAAAATTCGATTGAAATCAATTGCAGAATAAGAAAGTGTACAAGATAAGGCTAGATGCAGCTCGTTCATACATCACCAAATCAAGGACTTCTAATATCGCTTCTTCTTCGGCTGTCACCCAAGAAAATAATTAAATCCGGTGACAAATCCCCAAGTCCGCCTTGCTTTCCCGATGTTGTTAAGTTATTTGTCTTTTTTCCTCCAATGTTTATATTTACAATAATATTTGCTCTCTGTTCCTCTCTGCTAGAGAACAGATGGCAATATGTATTTTCAGTCTGTAAGTAAAAAAGTAAAAAAAATATTATCAACTGATTTTACCAATGCTAAACCCGATGAACTGAAATTATGCTGGTCTTTGAATATTTTTTATTTAAATGCACTTCTCGTTTTTTTACAAAATACTGCAATCGTTGCTTACATGATAACCAGGTCAAAAGAACAGGGCATTTATCAATAGCAATATCAAGAGTTTGTGTTCCTGTCAAGAAAGGAAGACTGTGGACAGGTGACAATATTTCGATAATGACATTTTTGTTTAGGCACGTTAACTGCAACGTTCGGTTCGATTATTTCAAGGAAGGTATGGATGGATTATACTAATGGCACCTTATTATAGACAGTGATATATATAATAATATATATATGTGTATATATATGCATAGATAAGGTAAATATATAAGTGGTTCGCTCTTCTTCACAAGGTTCAACGTATATGTAGTGTGAAAATCGGAGAGATTAACACTTTCTTACATCCTTTTTTTAATGGCAAAGAACTTGATCAGTGTATGTATTCTGATTTCTCTACTTGTAATAATGGTTACAAGTGTGAAAGCAGATGGGCCATGGCCATGGATTCCATGTTGCAAAGGAAACAATATGGATTGCTGTCCTGAGAGTGTGAAGAAGGGCTTAACTGCAAATTATCGGCCCGTTCATAAAACGCGTAGAGCAAGTCCTTCGGTTCACAAGTTGATCCCGACTATCTGGCATCGCCCTTAATACATCAACATTGATCATCGAAAAAATAATTATATATGTTCAACTGAAAAAGAAAAATACGTATATCGAGGGAGTATATATATATATATATCTGCTTTGAATAAATATGTTTTGTTGTTTCTGGTTCAAGCTTTCTTCTATGTAGCTGAATAATGTTGAAATGTGTATGAAGAAAAAGTTAGATCGATATAAATTTGAATATATGTCTATTGATTTTCTTCTCTTGAATCGAAATCTACCAAAAATAATTATATGGACACATTTCTTGAAATTGAAATCTATCAATTTTTTTTGTATTATTATTACGATTATGTTCCCGCTTTGGTTGTTTTGCTTGTGATAGAGTTTCTTACCGAACCCAAATATGACTTGTGGATTTCGAGTTAATCCTATAGAACAAATAAACATTCACAATCCACCTAAAACGAGAGAAAAATCGATGTTATGTTAAAACCTACCTATTGTATACACATTTATACGGATGAAAAGTAATAACATATCACAAAAATTTAACGTGATTCATGAGCTTTGCTCGTTCTTTTGTTCCATGGGACGTTTTATGAAACAATTAATTATTACATGGACAAAGAGAGAAAAATCTCTGAAAATTATTTTAAATTCGAAAAGTAATAATGTCCTAATAAAACTTAAGAACCTAATTAAATCGGGAAAATATGAAAACTAAAAAAAAAAAAAAAACGGCGAAAACAAGTTAATCCCTATTTTAAATACTATAACAAAAAAAATGTGATTAGAAAAAAATAAATCTCCAATAGGTAAAACCAATGATGATCATCAATCTTTAGCAAATGATGAGCTGTTGGGGTATTTTGAAACAGTCATCCAAATTGTGACATGACGCAGATACCAATGCTATAGTGTTGACTGCGACAAATTCAATTTTAATATACTACTATTTTAATTAATTAATAACACCATACAATAATATCATATATATATATATATATATATATATATATATATATATATATATATATATATATATATATATATATATATATATTTATGATCATTGTCTGGCTAGATTATTCACCTCTATACAGGGCCGTTCCTGAGATTTAGGGGGCCCTAGGCGAGATTTGAAGACGGATAAAAAATGGGGCCCCTTCTACAATCAACAATAAAACTTATTTTTTTCTAAAAGGTGATAAACTCTATTTTAACTCAATTTTGTAAGGTACATAGCCAATGGCAAGGCTAAAAATTTGTGATATAGTAGGGTTAAAGTTTACGGGGGTTCGGGGGCAGCGCCCCCGATTTTTTTAAGAATAATTTGCATGAAATTGCACTAAAACAAGTGAATATATATAAAAGTAAATAACTAATACATTACAAATTTAATAATTAGGGGCCCCTCATGATTAGAGGAATTCTAGAAACAAGTAAGAATCGTTGATACATAGCTATTTATGAATTAAAATTCTCAATAATTATATATATAATATATTTTTTTTCAATAAATGTTCATATATAAAGGGTATAAAAAAATTCGGGGGCCCTAAATTTTTGAAAAAATCCGGGGGCCCTAGGCGACCGCCTACTTCGCCTCCCCTCAGAACCGGCCCTGCCTCTATATAAACTCCAGCAAATCCACCAATTAATACATTAAATAAAATAGCTGAATTTATATATTAACATTTTGTTGTTGAAGCAAATTAGTAATGGAGAAACAAAGTATAATGAGAAGCATGGGCATCTGTTTGTTTGTAGTATTTCTTATGACGGCGGCTCCGGCGGAATCATTTACTCCAGGTCCTTGTTGCCGTTACCCGAACTTTGCTTGTTGCCCTAAAAACGACAAGGGTGTCGTCACCATTCCTCTTCCCCGGAAAATTATCCGTGCAAATCCTAACTCAGTCGTATTTCCGCCCTTCCTCCGCCACCCTTGATCGGAAAATAATAAAAGAATTGATGTTTATGTCCATGGCTAATAAGAGGGTCACATGCATTTGTGTGAATCCTCACTGTTTTGTGTGTGTGTGTTTGTTTCATTTTCACTTGATTATATATGTAATTGTCTGATTTTCGAGTGGTTTACTCTTATTATATATATTTTTGAATTGGATCGAAAAAGAATCGAATCCGAAACTAATCTATACGAACAGATCCAAAGTGGATTGGACTTGGACTGATCCCGACGGAATCCACATGGATCCATTACATCGTTTAACTCCTCTTATACGGTTTAATATCTCAACTTATGACGTTGAATAACTCAAGATTTACGACACGTACTCATTGATATACATTCTTGTTGCAGCATCTACATACATGCACTACCTTTCTAACAAAACAAGAAATATTTTTTCAGCACCCAAAAAAACTAACACATCAATTTCATCATAACTCAGCTCTGAGTAATGGCTGAAGCAGCTTCATCGGAAACCGTTCTTCTAGAATATTGCGGGCCCGTCTTAACAGGGGCCCATATATCCGCACCATTACTGCTTCCAACTCCAACTGTCAACGAAACGGGAACAAGGCATAACCCTTTACCTCTCAGGCTGGACTGCTCCTCTTCCTTTCAATATATATATACATACAAAATTACACGTTAAAACGTCGATAATTAAGTTTCAATAATCGACATTTTCAAACATCGAAACTCTAATTGATTGATTAGAGGCGGGCGTACCTGTGATTGAGTCGGAGTACTATAAAGGTATGGAGCACTCAATACCTGAAAGGAGCAGGATCGAACGAGCAACAAGATATATAATTAGCTTGATTCTTGATTTTTGCACTTGAGTTTAAACTAATGTTGTCGTTAGCTATTAGCTAAACTTCATTTACTAAACGTTAATTCGAAAGACTAAGAATAGAGAAATACGGTTATTATCGTACCTTAACCTGTTCTTGGAGGAACCTTATGTATTCCATTGTTTCCAGAAGTACCGAAGCTGTATCCGTCTGAAGTAATCGTAACAAATTTAGCAAGCAACACAATTTGTACGAAACATATGCACGACTCAAAATTATGTCTTTTTTTTTTTTTTTTGCATTTACCTTCCCATAAGGTGAGACGAGCTGTTGAAGAGCAGAAATTCGTTCACTAACCTTCTCTTTCTTTTCCTGTTACCAATAAAAATGCAAGCATGTATGTACTAAATCATGCAAAATTTATACCGACAGAAATTGTGAAATTCCAAGAAAATAAAATTTTTAAAAAATCTTGAAAATCATAAATGGCTAACCTTCGTAGAGAGGGGTACATCGGTCTTTAGCCGTTTCGGCATCAAGTCGGTGAAGCTGTTTTGCTCAAGAGAGATAGGGCCTCGTTTGTGTTGCATCATCTCTCTCCTCTGTAAAAATGGGCAAACGAGAAACTAAAAATTACCCTTCGAATAACATTAAGCACGCGATATAAGAGTAGATAAACGCCAATCGTGAAACAAATCTTGTAGCTTATACAGAAAAGCCACAACCAATTACAGTCAAAGAATTCCGCAGTTACACCTAAAACATACCTTAATTTAATATGAAATACCAGATAAGACAACAACTAACGCGTCTCGACCGAGAGACGATACCAGAAACTCACTCAATTATCGGTACACGAACAGATAATAATTACTACATTAGAATATTAATTTACACCAGCCGTCACTTACCTATCGAACAATATGAGGCATATATAGTATAATAAAATGCACATGGTTGGTATATTATTTTTTTCCCTTTTGAAACGAAATCCATTAACGATTCCACAAACCTCCATCAATAAATCGGAATCTGTACCAAGAAAATTGGATTCTATCGGCTGGCAAAAAACAGCATGCATTTTTCTATCAAATAAATAACGGAAGATAACAACAATCTAACCGCCTAATTGTCTTTCGGAATAAAATAATGACAATATAAAATCACAACAATTAACAATTAACATAATCACTGACTTTTTGCTCTGCTATTGTAAGCTTTTTTAGTTCTACATGATATATAATATGAATGTGATTATATCGAAAACAACATCAACGGAGAATATTAATTCCCGGTGGGCCCGTTTTACAAATTGTTAATTGCAATGAAGCATGAATGCACTCGTTTGCGTATGTAATAATCTAATGTTATTATTTTAGAAATAAAGTATACGGTTGTCGTAATCTAAGCATATATATACAAACATATGATAAAATGGCATAATCATGCAACTTAATCATATAAAAATCTAGTGTGTCCAATTATCCAAATATGCTTGAATTAAAAGAAAGAAAAAAAAAAACCGTTTAATTTAATCCATGTAATAATCACAAATTCTAAATAGAAAAACACAGAGTTCTTCTAAATTCAAGCTATGGAAGATTACAAAAAAACCCATCAATTGATGAATGAAATAAACTAAATTTTTTACTTGGGGAGTCAACAAAAACACGATTTTACGGCGAGAAAAAAAAAAAGATTAAAGGGCTCAACCTCAATGCAGAATCAGCATCAGAATCACTTAATCAGTCTGCAAAAAAAATCACTTCTTGAAAAATCTCGACTTTTGCGGCAGAAACTAAGAAACCCTCATCAAGATTTTTCATGAAGCGGCCATGGAAGAAGCCCTCTTTCTCTCTCTACAAGTGTTCCTGCTTAATCGTCTAAAAGGGTCTCGAGATTTGTGCTAAAAATGTAAAACAGGGCACTAATAATACATGTAAAGATTCAATTTTTTTTACCTATGCATATATATATGTGTGTGTGTGTTTGTTTGTGTGTGCTGCAATGGGTTTTTGCTGAACGGGGTGGATCAGAAATCCAACCTGAAAGTAGCTGATATAAGGTGGTGTACGAAAATGGCTGCTTTTGAAAAATAAGGAGAGAGAGAGAGAGGGAGTGCTTTTCAAAGTTTGTTTATATATACAATATTTATATATATATATATATATATATATTTGATGATTTTGTATCATTTATGAAAGGTAAGTGAAGTGGAAAAAACTGGAGTGAGAAAAAGAGGAAAAATAAAATTTAGGTTATATTACAACCACCTCCCTAAGATAAAGTATAATTACGAAAAAACCTATATGTTTTCATAAATACATTCACCCCCTCGTAGTTTGTTAATTGATTACATTAACACCCTTTTTTAGGGGGTGGATATAAGAAATTTATAAACTTTAGGGGTCTGGATACAATTTAAGAAACATAAGGGGATTTTTTTGTAGTTACACTTTACCTCAGGGAGGAGGTTGTAATTTACCAATACAAATTAAGAGAAAAAATAAAAAAAATATGACCTCACTTTTACTTTTGACTATTCAGGAAAATGACTGCTGCTGACGTCATTAATATTATTTCTTTTCTTTTTTATTTATTACTTTATTTTAATTTTGTGGATGGTGAAGAATTGAAATAGCTTGTGTGTGCTTTGTTGATTAATATAT
Source organism: Erythranthe guttata (assembly GCF_056151865.1). Lineage (NCBI taxonomy): Eukaryota > Viridiplantae > Streptophyta > Magnoliopsida > Lamiales > Phrymaceae > Erythranthe > Erythranthe guttata. The sequence continues at coordinate 25,091,239 of NC_142546.1, forward strand.
AAATATCATATTTATTTATATGAAAATTTAAATAGTAAACAATTTTGGATATTTAGTAGAAGATAATATATATTCTCAAATTATTATGACTTCTCATAAATTGTGTGTGTGTTTTGTGCTTTGGCGCCAAATTGCTGTCAGACTACTTTCGGAAAGCCCTAGGGGCCCCACTAAGGATAGCAGGAAATCCCGACCGTACACGTGTCGCATCGAATTGAGCTTGACAGATGTAAGCATTACAATAGGGCGGAAGAGGGAAAATCTGAAAGTGGGCCCAGTTTGCACGAAAGTCCACCGGGAGGAAAATATTAATTCTGTAAATTGGGCCCACGCGCTTTGGTCTTTGTCCGTTGGTCTGTTAGACTCACTCTTTTAATTTCCACTTTCTCTATTTATAAGCATTTAATTTTTTGATGATTTAATTTTGAATTAATTTTAATTAAATTGAATTGAATTGTATCAGTAACACGATGGAATTTCTTGTATGAAAGCTTCATTTCGTTTGCCTTTCTTTTTTTTGGATTAACTTGAGTGTTAGGATTATCAGTTAACTGTTGTGACGAGTCAATTGTCGAGACAAGTAACTCACGCAGCAAGCATGTAAATTCTGATTACGTTTGTATAATGAACAACAATAGAAAACAAAATAAAGAACACGTAATTTAACGTGTTCGGCCAAGAACAAGGCGTACGTCTATTAGGAAAGGGATCGTTGATTTTTATTAATCAAAACACCGATAATATCCAATAATTACAAAGCACAAAATATTTATAAAAAAATTATATTTGAGAATTGACCCGAAAGCAACTTAGCATTAGAGTCTTCCAAAATGGGCACCGGAGTTTGTGGCACAAAACATGGATTGGATGCATACTTCTAATTTTAATCAATTTCACAATATTCTTTCAATCAATCACTCTCAAGTCTCAACTAATTTTCAAAATACATTTTTTCAATAACAAACTCCTTAAATAAAAAATAATAAAAATTTCAAGAAATCCCGAATACATTAAACTGTAAATGGATGTGTGTTTTTTGATCAGATCCAAGAGGTGTACTAAGAGGGTGTTTGGCTAAGTTTATTTTAAACAACTAATAAGCTCTACATCTGATAAGATGTTTTTTGATCTGAGGATTAATTTGTAGAGTGTTTGGATAATGAGCTTATTTAATATTTTTACACATTATAAGACCTTAAATAAAAAGGTGGGGTAGATGTACTTATTTAAAAAGATCTTATTTGCTCTCCAACAGCTTATTTTTTTTTAAATTAAGATATTTTTATAAAAAATTACCAAACACTTTGGAAGAGCTTATAAGCTTTAAAACATCTTATAAGTTCCTTTTAACATCTTATAAGCTTAGCCAAACACCCTCTAACTAGTTGAAACGTCTTAATGATTTTTATAATTTTAATTATAGTTCCACTTCCAAGTATTTTAATCTTTGGTTAATATAAATGCTAATTTTAATTAATGTGGTCACAAATTGTACATTTCATTAATTATGACGTATTAAAATGTTTATTTATATTGAGAAAACATAGCTATCATTCTATTCTACACATAAAAAATCATAAAAGAAAGAGACTATATATTATCGGTAATCGGATCATACATTCATTAAAACCACTCAATTGTCTCTTTCAATTCTCATATATGATGAGATGAACTACATATATCATAGCCAGTTGGATTATTTTGTCAATTTATTTGTTGTCCTTAAAGTCCTTTTGTATCTTTTACTTCAACTAGATGGACAATCATTTTTTTTTGGTTATAGATTTTTCTTCTCTGTTTTTCTTATTATTCAATGCATTTTTTTTTTCTAAACAAAATCATATGTTGAGTGTATAAATTACGCTCAATTACGCGTTCTTTAGGTTGGACTTTTGTGTTATTTGATACGGTAAATGCGTTGAAGTGTTGTTTAATTGACTAAGTATGAGAAGAAAGAGAGTCTGAGGTTGTAGAAGGCAAGGAGACGAAGCGATGCGAAATCCGACAAAATCAGACGAAAACTCGTTTTGCCTTACGAGACCCGAGTCCCAGAATTGTGGAGGAATCTCAACTTGGTCATAAGCCAAAAAAAATATAACTCGAACCATATCTCGAGAACGGAGGTGGAGACTTTTGAACGCCTGAGAATCGACTAGAGTAACAAGTCCTTGCGCAAAACACATGGATTCAAGAAAAGTGTATATGAATCTTGTTCGGTACAACACTCGAGCTTGTGAATTTTTTTGAAAGATTATGTATACTGCAAGTTCTGAAAACATAAAAGTTGGCTATTAATCTTTGTTATAAGTTGCATGAGTCAATATGTTTTGTACGAATGTTGGCATTTTGCTCGAGGGCGAGCAAAAGCTCAAGTCTCGGGTGAAAGGAACCCGAAATTTTTCAAAATTGGCCCAAACACAGCCCAAATACTAATATGAAAATTGAGGCTTTTTAGAAGAATTCAAGAAAATATGTGCACATAATTTAATGGGACTTTTCTTGATTAAACATAGAAAGTAAAGAAGCACCTTAGTGAACTCAACAATCACATTTACACTTAGCTTTTTGAGTTCCCAGGTACAATAATAATAAAACATCATTACCACCTTAACTAATGCTAATTAATTAACACCGTTAAATCGCCGTTCATAAGGTCTTTTCGATATGATTCGAACTTGAAGGAAAAAAAGCTCAGCCACAGAAACAATTCCCGTTGATCTCACTCAACTCAACTCAACCCTGGTGGATAAAAGAAATAATTTTTTTGAATCGATAACAATTTAAGCTTAAATTTATTATGTTTTGCGAAAAACGAGAATCGAATATCGGAAATTGCATGGAAGGTAAAATTAACAGACCTATCTCCTTCTTCGACATTGCACGATGTACCATGAACGAACGAGCACGTAGCAAGGAAGAAGAAAACCAGCTAGCTGAAGAGCCGAAATCTGATACTGCATTACACGTAATGAAATTAACCTTCAAAATATTTGTCTAAATGAATATCTGTAATAAAAAAAAATGGGGCTTACTTGGAAGAAAACTGATGATTCGTGAACCATTCCAAAGTCTCGTGTGACCATAAGAGTTTGGCGAATAAGCAAAAGCAGCATCAACTGTGAATATGAATTTAACGAAATAGATTATTACATTTTTTGCTGAATAAATTAACAGTTGACAAGAAAATGAGAGTGTAATAAAAAACGTGTTTTTAGCTTACGATAATAGCGACAGAGCGGAAACATGTGAGAGTTCTGCTATTTGTAATGCCGTAATCGTCGTACTCAGATTGCAAAAACTGACGCTCAGCCGCTGCAAAGGCCAATATACGAGCGTCTCGTAAATCTATGTGGGACCCCCATGCTTGTCTGATGTATAAGGGTATAAGAGTAAATGTCGTAAGTCAAACCGAATTTCATTATTAACTTGTCTGATTATGTATGATTTTATTTTTTGACATGCAGATTGAATATTTACCAAATACCTGATATCGATAGTCAAGACATCGGCATTGATTCTTGGTGGTGGGCAAGTGTAATTCGGTGAAAAAACCTGTTCGACAAATTCGAGTTGAGTTTCGACAAAATATCGTGATTTGAGCAATTTGCAGTTAATGTAAGTGCTAATAGATTTTCACCTGATTGCATATTTCACAGGTGATGTCACCTTTTTTGTTGCACCATCTCTGAATACACTTCCTGTGAGCAAACTGCATACAAAATAATCGAAATTCAAGAAATTAATTAGGTATAGTTTTTCTCCGCCAAACGAAACATGAGAAACAAAGCGAAAAGAATTAATATTTCAAGACAATTTTCTTCGTAAAATTAAAATCAATCTATCGTACTGGAATTCAATCCAATCGATGAAGGTAGCAAAAAACTTAAAACGACAGCAGCGAAAATACGAGATTATGTCAAATAACATCGGTTAAATTATATTATGAAGTATGTGAAAAATAAATTCTCTTTATTTTCGTCCATTGAAGCACATTACAGATTAATCAAAGCAAACAAAAAGATTCGTCGAAGTAGATACTAAATCAGTTACTAACAAGTCAAGACGACAAACAATAGCAAACTTAAAATTTTACCGAAACCTAAGAAAACAAAAAAGCAGATTTCTTTTTTCCAAACATTAGCTCAATGCACGAGATAAAAGCTAATTAATCGAAAAGAAATTGCCACCACAATTTGATTTCGAGGGTGACGTATGAGGATAAGAAACAAATTCTTGATTAAAACGAATCATCTCCACATACATCCAGCCCATAAATCAAAAGAGCAGTGATCGATAAGACCATCCACATACATGATACATGTGCATTAATCATTAATGGATAAGCTCGTACGAAAAAGTCCAAGCAACGAACGAACCCGAACCGAACGTGATGAAAATTAAAAAGTGTGGATAATAAGGAATCCCCACAGGAAACAGGTGGATCCATTTATTAAATAATCCCAAACCAATAACCAACAAAATATCCAATTAAAGCAGACTACTCTTAAATGCAGAAACTGCATTTAATCTAATTTAATTTAATACATCAGCTTATAAAGAAAAAAAACTGAAAGTACAGATTTAACAGAGAAAAACTTACATTTGGATTCTACAATCTTTGTGAAAAATTGCAGATTATACAAAGATAGATACAGTTCTTTGGTATTCAAATATTTGTACCCAGAACTTCAACACAAAGGGGGAAAAAAGCCCTAAGTAACAGAAAACCTCAGAAGAAAAATTGATTTATTCAAATTAAAAAAAAAAAAAAAAAAAAAAGCCCAGGAATCACAAATTAAAATAACAAAAAACCCATCTCATAAAATGAAAAATAATAATAAAAATAAAAATAAAAAAAATAAAAATTAAACCTTGAGAGTGCCGTTGCAAGAACAAGGAGCCTCCATATCTTTCTCATCGTCTTCCTCCTGACAAATTCTGCACTCCCTCAAAAACCCTTTGACTTTCACTGAAGAAAAAGAAGTCCCCTCACCATTTTTCCCATTCATAAAAATCCCATCTTTATCAGCAATTTCTTCTTTTTTCTGCTCTGTTTCAGTGTTGTTGTTGGGCGATGATGATGATGATGATTGTTCTTTGAAGCATGCAGCTGATGCTATTATCCTGTCAACGCACACCACCATGAATTCATCCACCATTTTCTCTCTCTACCTGAACCCAAAAAAAAATTGGAAAAATATAATGGAGGTTTGCTTGTTTGTTTTAGAGAGAGAAAGTAAAAAAATTAGGAAGTTGCATATAAATACTGCAGCGGGGAGCGAAGAGTGGCAGAGGAAGTGGGTGGTGGGTTTTTGAGCAGAAAAGGTGGTGCTTCTCTCTGAGTGGGGAAGGGTAGTGGCGGAATTTACGAATTGGCATGCGTGGAGGACGAATTGACGATAATACCCCTCAATGTGGGATTTTATTACACGGTTCCTCCGAGAAAATATCTTTTGTCCTCGAGTGCCAGTGCCAACCAAACAATACCTTAATTATGTGTAATTATAGTTTGGTCACTCAACTTTTAACTTTTTGCAATTCTCAATAAGTTACCCTAATTTAATCCATGCAAAGTACATGGGAAGTGTCATGATTCATGACTAAAAATTCCAATGTGCATCTTTTTTAATTTATTTTTTTCAATATAAGTACAGTGAATAAATTTACACTTACGTATAATAACTTACACACCATACTGTAAATGTAAATTAAGACTTATATACATGAAGTACTTTGTAAATAAATTATGAGAAAATATTTGAATTATCCTATTATCGATAAATTTCAAAAGATTATTAGTGGGAAAAACAAAAAAATTAATTACTTTGATTAGGATTAGTTAAGTGTAGTTTTGTCTTATGTATATTAATTAATTATGATTGAAATGGAAGACAAGGAGATGGAGTTTTTTCACCTAACAATTTAATAGTGACACGAATTTCCATTCATCGAATATCTACCATGATGAATATAAAATCTAAATGATGCTATGCAATATAATAATTTAAAATTGAACGAATAATTGTTTTAAATTAAATTTATTTTAGTGTACACACTTAACCCGAGTAATGCAGTTTGACTTGGCATATTCATACACTCTAAAAGTGGATAGAATGGTAAATATGTAAATTAAATTATGATTACATTCACCCCATTAATAGAAAATAATATTCGCATCTCGTAATTGATGATTTAGCTGTTGGAGCAAGTAAATTTATATCAATTGATCCAGGTTCTAATCCTTTTGTCAACAGCCGCTAGGAGGAACTAAAGTCGATATTTGTATCTAAGCTGCCATTAGTTGAAAACTGATGCACATGATACGGCTGCTAACAAAGTCAACATTGACAACTTGTACCCAATTATTGTGATTGAGATACTTACATAACTTATAAGTACAAAATAATGAAATATAATATGTTGTCCAATATATATATAAGTAGTTCTTTGGCATTGTGGAAATTAATTTAGTGTAGGAAGGGTAGTGAAGTAAATTTAACAAGACAACTTGACCGGTCATGTTGGTTTGATGAAAAAGAATTGTTATTGTTTGTTTCATATATTATATTTTATTATAATTCAACTCCTCCAAGGAGAGAGAAAAAGGATAAGAATAGATGGATGGTGCAACTAATATTTATTATATATATATAATATATATATAAAGAAGGATAAGAATAGATATATTGCATGTTATATTGTATAGTTGGAGGGAGACTTGTGATGATGCAAAAATTGTGTGGGGGAAGGGAGTTCACTGTCACAGCAAGAGTTTTATTTGGGAAATTCAAAAATTAAAAGTCACATTATTATTTAATTTAATTATTGAGCTGTTTTAAGTTAATAAATAATGTATACAAAACTCCTGCTAGTAAAAGTTGGACAACGAAGAAAATAATAAACCACTTCTAGAAAATGGTGGGCCCAAATGTTTTGGGACTATATTTTAAGAAGGCCCAATAAATATAAATTAGATATAATATATTTTAATTCAACAATTTATATTATCTAATAAAAATAGTTTAAAACATATATCTTGATAACAGCAAGCATATTAGTACATAGCAAATTTTAGGATGACAAATTTTAACAATATTATTGTACAGCTACAGTTTCATGACAAAGTTCACAAAATGAAAAAGAAAAAAAAATGTCTTTAAATAAGTTAAATAAATTTCCAGATTAAAAAGGATCTCACAGGGGAAGAAGAAATTACCTTTTTCAACCAGAGCTCGAAGCTGCCACTTCGACATTTTGAGGTTCGGTTAAATTCTGGGAGAAATCGGGAGCTTTAGGAATAAGTCCGAGGAGCTTAAACATCGTTTGATCAGCATCGTAATCATTGTTAGGAGTTGTCAAAAGCTTCTCTCCTGTGAAGATGGAATTTGCACCGGCAAGAAAGCAAAGTGCCTGCTCGGGAATCGAGAAACGAACCCTACCGGCAGAAAGCCTAACCATTGCCTTTGGCATGATAATACGTGCAGTTGCAATCATCCTTATCATCTCCCATATTTCAACTGGCTGATATACATATAAAGCAATATTGAAAGTCAGATGACACAATATACAAAAAACTGGGAATGAATAGTGTTCGAGAGTATAAAACTAATGGGTGTTAAGACTATGATATTTAAGCCTTATAACGCTTATTTCCTGTTTCAGACTCCGGAGTGTCTGTGTGTGTGAGTGAGAGGGGGAGAGAGAGAGAGAGAGAGAGAGAGAGAGAGAGAGAGAGAGAGAGAGAGAGAGAGAGCAAAATGTCACTCAGAAATGTTCTTTTTATTGCATATTTGTTTTCCTAGGTTCATTTAATCTCTTATGCAGAAGCAGAATTTAGATAGGAGGTATCTTGAAAAGTATATAACTCAAAGGTCGGCTACCTTTTGATCTTCCAAGGGTGTGCCGCTTACTGCAAGGAGTGCATTAATGGGAACACTCTCAGGGTGTGCAGGGAGAGTTGCTAATGTATGTAACAAACCAACTCTGTCTTCCTCTGCTTCACCGAGCCCAATTATTCCTCCTGAATATATAAACTTGAATATTAACTTGGCGCATAAATTATTCCAATTATTTACGAATCAAAAGTTAGCTAATACTAAGAATTGCATAGCAATTAGGAGGAATTGATGTACAGTTTACCTGAACAGACATTGATGCCGGCATCACGAACATGCTCTAGAGTTTGCAGACGTTCATCGTAGGTTCTAGTAGTTATGATGTTGGGGTAGTACTCTCTCGAAGTGTCGAGATTATGGTTGTAAGCCGTAAGTCCTGCCTTCTTAAGTTCTAGAGCTTGCTGCTTCTCCAGCATCCCTAAAGTGCAGCAAACCTCCATCCCCATACCCCTTACCACATAAACATTTATGATCATTTTAGATGATTAATGCAATTTGCATAGTGAAAAAAGGGACGAATCTAAAACCTGCAGATATGCTCACAACAATTTACCATCTGATCTATTGTAAATTTCATGGAAGTAGGAAAAAACATAATAACAGCTAACGGAACTAAGCATAAGAGAAGTTCCAATGTGTTCATTATTTGCAAATGATAAATATAAGTGGATAACTCAAGGGTGTAACAGATGATTTATGTAATTTCTATTGATTTCTTTGTCTATAAAGAAACATTCGTCTTTGAAACCCAAACAAGAAAACCCAACCATTTCTGTAGAGTCTAGATTTGTGACATTGTTCATACAAAATTGCCAAGTTCTCATAAGCTTCTCTTTCGGATCAAGTAGCCCTATAAACTTGACCCCGTAGGTTATATGGCTATGGCTTTTCACAAATGGAATAACAAGGATTGATGTCATACAAGATCAGATCTCATGAAAAAAATTACCGACGAGTCTTGTAATTTGTATGTCATAATTTGTTACCGTATTTCTTTAACATAATCAAGGATTTGGCTGAAATTGGTTTTCCTTCCTATGGTGTCTCTCCATGCAGCACCCATACAGAAGCGAGTGCTGCCAGCCTCTTTTGCCTGTTCATGTATAAAACCACCCAAATTGTAAAACAAGACAAGGTAACAAACATGTTATAAATTTAATGTATAAACAATAATCGGCCATGTTAAGAACTTCACATTTTTTGCTGCCTCGAGAACGGCATCTTTATTCATAAGCTTTTGTGCTTTCACACCAGTGCTGTATCTGGACGACTGAGGGCAATAAGAACAGTCTTCACTACAACCACCAGTCTTGATGGAGAGAAGAGTACACTGCTGCACTTCCCTGAAATTGTGAGCATGTCTGTGAACTTGAGCCTGCAAAATAATGAGTCCAACACAATTAAAATAACGGAGGCAGAAACCGAGCTTAACTTGACTAGAATACAAAATCTTGTGCAGTGTTAGTTAAAGTATTTATGATTCAAATTGTTAATTGCAACTGTACAGATACCAAATATTTTACTCTCAATTTGGTCATTTATAGAAAAATTGAAAGAATTTCCGCTTCATCAAATGGAAACAAAATTAGAACAAAAACCTCCCATAAAAACACACACACACATTTTTGCATCAGAAAAGGGAGAATGATGTAGGTAGCATACAGCATGGAAGAGGAGATCGAGGACAGGGGAATCGTAGATGTCCTTAATTTCTTCTCTCCTCCAATCATTCCTGGCTCCTTCTCTAACGCATCTATCCGCCTCCACCGCCGCCGCGGAAGATGAAAAGCTCGCCGCAGCTTGAAATTGGACGAGCGGCCGGCGAATCGATCTCATTATCCACATCATTTGGCTCTCCACTCTTCCACAAATGCTGAATCTCTCCAATCAATCAGGGTACAGTACAACAAACGACGCAAAAAGGGGGATTACGCCGGAGAATGAAATTGGGGTTTAATTTCGTTGGGGTTTCTCCTCGGGGAATCCGCTGGTTGAGAGACGAGCGGAGTTTTAAGACTGAACTACTAAACACTGACACACAAACAAACACACACTCACTCTCTTTGGCTGTAGCCAGATACGATACTCGGCAGTTTATACTAAATTCCCGTTGCCCATTATATTCGGGAAATAATAAAAACCTTTATTTATTTATTTATATTTCTCTATTCTTAATATTATTATTAATAATTAAAACAAATACTTCACTTCATACAAATGCTACTGACTCTTTCATTGCAAAGTACTTCTAAAAAGTAAAACCATATAACTTGATAAAAATTTAACTAACTCTATATTTAATACAAAAAAATGAGATTGTTTGCAAAATGTCATTAAAAAAGAACTTTAATTGAAAGTTAATTCAGAAATTGAGCTTTAAGTTGCTACTTATTGTGACAAATTAACTACAATTATCCATAAAAAGTTAAGAACTTAATTGAGATATAAAACAATAGCAACACAAATGTCCAATATAGCTCAAAAAACACTGTTGCGCTGGTAATTTTACAATTACAACTTCAAAATAATTAAATAAAAACTAATTTAAAAGACAAACAAAAGCAAAAACAAAAAATATAAAACTCAATAAAATTCAACTGTAAGGTGTGTGTGTATCAGTGAGCTGAACAAAGTGCATCACATATATCATCACCCAATAAATTAAAGAACTAATTTTTGAATCTGACGCTACGGCTGATTCCGGCATTAATACCAGATGCTTCACCTCCATACGGGCCTGTGGGCTTCCTAACTTCACGAACCTGCCCTTTTCTTCGTACTTTTGCCTTCTGGTGTTGCAACTGGAGGAGAGCAAGACAAGAATCAGTGTTCTATTATACATACACATACATGTATATATATATATGGAGAGAGCAACTCTACCTTGTACTTCTTCCTCGGGTTCTTGATCAGCTTCTTACGTGCACGAGTTAACCCCCTATTCTTTTCAATCTGGAGATAAGTATTGACCAAAAACAAATTATCGAACAGGTAGATCAAAAAAAAAAAAAAAAAAAAAGGCACGGTGTTTAAAGTGAAAACAGAAAATACGTGATGTAAGAAAAACAAATTCTTGTACCTGACGTGTGATGTAGCGCTTTCCGTCAACTGTATCCTCTGGCACAGATAAAACCTCTGTGGTTCTGTAAAATTGGTTTATGGAAAATACGTTAATGGTTTACAAGATACACTTCCATTCAGACAAACACGATAAACAAACTCCATCTCTATAAACTGTGTGGGGTTCACAAAAAAACAGGGCCAATACTTCATTAACATTGCAAAATAATGTGCTACTTGTATCCGACTTAAATACCTGTTATACTTGTCGGATTTTGCAGCTAGCTTTGCAGAGTGTTTTCGTTCAACTTCATTGTAATATTCCAAATCGGAATCATGCTCACTTTCTCCACCAACATGGTCAATTCCATCACTTGAAATGTTGCCAGTCTCTTCTTCCACGTAATCACTAGATTTAATTCCAGCTCCCGCCAGGACTCGTAGCTCATGCTTTCTTCGCCTTTCTCCAATATCATCCCGTCTCGGTAAATCGTCATCACCAGAAATAACCTTCCAAAAAAAATAAAAATAAGACGATTTAGTTCCAACGGAAACTTATCGAGGCCATATATACTTCAGGTGGAGAGTAATTGCGTCATGTCCCAAAATTCTAGACAAATGAAATTCAAATGATCACATGATGTATGTATCAGAGAAAAATGAAGCTGACTGTAACCACAGTTAAACTGGTGGAATAATCAACCACTATGATTATTGATAGAGAAAGAGACAAATCAACTGATCAATGTATAATTCCTTATTTTATTTGATGTTTTAATAAATTAATCAAACAGTGAACTATTCCATATCGTTTTTACAGCTGCCAACTTGAAGAGTTTGTGTATATTATTATTAGTTGCTTAATTCCTAATTATACTTTGGATAATTGCAGATCTCACATCCCTCATACTGTTCAGAATTTTACTTGCTATCAGAACTACCAAGATATTGGCATAAATACATACAATATCTTGCAAAGCAAAATTATTTAGTCTAAATGAAGAGTTACTGTTGAAACTTTCATACCTTGCGTTTATTCGGACGAAGAGCCAGTTGTTGGGAAATTTTGCTTGATCTGCCATTTGCTGCCCCGTCTATTTCCATGGCTTCATCAACAAAATCATCCAATGTCTCAAGTTGTCTACAAAGCACAGTTCAGCAGTCCCTTTAATTAGTATCGGATGATACAATTAACTTGTACATATCATAATAACAGGAGAAATATAACTGCATAGTGAAAAAAGAGATACCTATTCATTGGTTGCAGTTGTTCTCCAGTCCTCCCATTCTTCGGTGTAATAGAATTAAAAAGACCTTTCTGCTTCAATTTCTCCTCAAGGGAAGCCCTTAATTTCAACATTTCCATGCTCTGTATTCCGACTTGTTGATCCTGACATAATTTAGTTACATCAACATATTCAAGCTAAGGCTTTGAATTATACAAATAGCATAAGCTAAAAACTATAAAACGCTGGTTGATCAGCTTACCTGATGCTTCTGCTGTGACTTGTTTTTCTTTTGACTACTCAATGTATTCAACTCAGCAGCTTTTTGAGACTATAAATTGAACATAACAAAAAAAATAAGGAAGAGTAAGGTTAAGATATTAATGAACGTAGTGCACACAACAAAAGACTAAAAGTTACATGGATTCTGAGAAATTAATCAGCAGACTAGTCCAAAAAGTATCTACCTCAAGCATTGCCTGATTTTCAGATGACACTGCAGAAACTATCTGGCTATTGGTTAACGAATCAGATTCCAATACAGCAGCCTCTTCAACTAACTTCCTGATAGTCGTGTTATTCACATTCGTGTTCACAAGGTCCTCCAAATCAAAAGGAAGGTTGTCGTCGATTTCTTTTATCTGAGACCATAGACAGGAGATGAGACAGTCACCAGAATAGTTAGTCAATGTAGATGAATAGGTAATATCCATTATAAGTGCTATTGCCTAATGCTTTTTTATACTACTCTGTCATGAGAAAATATTGATTTTAGAAAATATTCCGGAAATCATAAATCAAGTTTGCCTAGAAGTGAGAAGCAATAACCTTATCCAGTAAACTCTTGATCTCCACTAGACGAGAAATAACTGGATGATCACGAACCGGCTGCCCTTCGGACTTGAGAAGAAGGTAGAAGACTATAGCCTGGCAATAGGATTGCAATACAAGCTGCTTTACCTCAAAATAATGCAGCCCACCCTTTTTTGAACTCCCCTGTGCACTAATCTTTATAAATAATGCAAGTGATTAGTATAATGCATTCTAAAACATCATATGATCAAACTAAATTCATAGATCAAACATAATAATAAAATGAGCAAACAGTCACCATATTGATCGTGTATAAACTGATTTATAGTGTAAACTGCACTAATTGAAATAAAACCCATGAAAGTCCAACTATACCAAACACCAAAAACTACAAGGTTAGCGCACAAAGCGAGTTATATCAAACTAATTAAACCATACCTTGTTTACAAGTGGGCTAACTTTGTCCTCTAGTTCCTTATGGGCTTCTTTCAGCTCTGACAGAAGGCCAACTAATTCCGGAGCGGAGCTGTAAACAAGAAGTTGGTATGTTATCCCTTAAGAAGCATTAAAAGCTAACAAAGTAAAGACAGATAGATAAATTTAAGACTTTTAGTGCGCCAAAACAAGCATTTTTTTCTACGATCTACAACTAAAACCAAACATGCAGCCATCGACTAATATTAGATGCCATCAATCACCTCAATCAGATTCCTCTAAGTTCACATACAAAGAACGATAAAAGAGGATGATTAAGGTACTGAGAAAGCAAACTGACCTGTAGATAAGATTCATTTGCTCTTCCTTTGTTAGAGCATTTATATCTTTCTTTACTATCTCATAAGTCATTCCATCTTCTTCGTTGATTCCTTTCGCAATCTCCTGAAATGTGCGGAAAATGATGAAAAGATCAGCAAAGGTTATTTTAAATTCCAAGCATCTCCTTCACACGAGTATTCAGGAAATATCACTTTTAATGCAACTCTTTTCACCTCCGATGTGGGCTCCTTGCCAGTCTCATCTTCGCTAACATCTTCAAGACCAAAATCCTCCATTGAAAGAAGTTTTGCTTTTTCACTTTGCAATCTTAACACCTCCGCCTCTTCTTCTGCTGCATCCTCATCGTCACTTGATGGTGTCTAAAGATCAAAAGCAATTGCTAACAGAAGTTAATACACTCACTTTAAAATTCCAAAATAAAGCAAAAATAGTTTAAAAAAAATTGCTGCCAATAGCATATCTAATCTTATGTCAGTATCCGGGGAAGTTGGCTGAGTGGACACAACTGTATCTTGAGCTTGTGGAAGTAAAGGCACCTAACTATTCAACGAGTTTCAAATTTACTATTTACATCCTACGATGGAGGAGGAGAAAACCGGATTTGATAGGTAATTATCAATACGGTAAGGGCATTAAAGTTTTCAAACTAAATCCGGAATTTGAGAGGGTAATCACAAACTATGAGAGGAAGGCAATAGTAAACCTTGGTTCAGTTAGTTTGTATCCTCATTATTATTTCTTACTTAGATAGTATTCTTTTTCTTTGAAAAGGAAAAATAATATAAAAAATATTTTTATTCATAGTTATTTGATAATTGTTTCAATTATTTTCAGAAAAAAAAAGTATCAACTATGTTTCACACACAAATAATTTAGTCAATTGAAGAAGTTAAATCAAATGAAGCTGTCAACCATTGCTCTATGTGTGAGTTGGTGACGATGAAAAATCAGCAACTTAGTTATCCTATAGGTAGATCAGAAGAGAGCAAATAGGGAAAAGGAGCCACAACTTTCACATTCTTAAACTTTTGCAACCTCGTTTCTTCCTGCGTCATGAGGTTATGCAATAGGCTTTCATTTCATGTACATCACAACAGTGAGAATTCAGTATTTTTATACATTATTAATAGCATGACTTCACACATTCAAAATTCTTAAAATACCTGTAGTATATAACATTTGTACAATATTCACATACAAAGTGAAATGCGATAAAAACACAGCAGTCAGAAAGCCTTACCTTATTGTCAACATCATTACCATACGGATTATTTTTACCCCAAATATCCATTTTTTCTTCTTCTTCGGAGTCATCAAGTGTTTCATCCTCTATACCACCAAACTTTGACTGCAAGTACTTTTGTGTCCTTATAACTGTAGAAATCAACCCCATTAACCAATAAGAATACTACACCTTTCATATAGAAGCAAATTGAGAAAAAAAACTGAGTCATAACACAGACAGGTATTCCAACTACTTCTATAAGAAAATATAATCATACAGGAGAATCTGATCCTTCAGATTTTATATAACCATACAGGAGCATCTATTCCTTCAGATTTTATGTGTATCCTCACATGCATAACAGTCGTTCATCATCATGGAGACAAACTAAGAACAAAAAGATAGTAAAATGCATAGGAGACTACAATCGATGGTGGACAATATAGTTGATAGTTATCATATATGGTTTATGAAGATCTCTAAGCATCAGATTCTAAATCAGATTACTACTTGCCAATCTCACATAGTAGTAAAAATTTCTTGCAAAATTTTCACTCACAAAAAGTTTTTTTTTTTGGCAATAAACTAATTAAAGAAAAACTGAAACAGTAAATAAAAGAGCACTTGATTAATAACAATTTCTTCGATACGCCACATTAATTTCAAAAAAAGAACAGAAGGAAGTTGCCGCACACAATGCACGACCATCTAAAATCATATTTCCATAACATGCATCAAGTACATTTATCCAAGGTCCACAACAAAAGAGTATGTTCGAAGCATTCAACAAGAGAGACGAATCTCTTACTTTTGGCAGCCAGACCCTTTTGTGGTTTATCATCATCAACGTCCTCGTCTTCAACATCTTCATCCTCATCCTCATCATCCTAATCAACAGAAGACACAAAAGGTAAGATAAATTAGAGAGCGATTTCTGAGCAACATCATCAGGAATTAAAAAAACATAGATGTTAAGTGAGGCCTTCTCCTCTAAAAGAAGATGGAACATAAAATATAACAAATTCAATCATTATTCGCTACAGTAATAGATCTTTTTTGATTGAATACCACATGAGAAGCCTACTGCCTCGATAACATGATTACATTCTAATGAAAAATAATGATTGTTTCGTCCATCTGTTTTCTGCCAACTGTAGCTCCAGAAAGCATAAGAAAAATAACAATAACAATAATAGTAATTGTAATCATGATATTAGTAGTAATAATAATAATAATAATAATAAAAACACAATGGCTTCATATTGATAATCAACTCAGTGAAATAAATAGTCATACGTTCAAACAAAATACTGAAAAGATCAAAAAGCGGAAAGTGACATGGATTGCAGAACAAACCTCAAAATCAAGCACAGGGTGCTCATTATCTTCATCAGAATCTCCCATATCCTCGTTTAAGTTCAGTGGCACAACATCTCTATTTTTGTGAACTACAATAAAGAAAGGGTGTGAGAGGATAGCCATAATTACACATATATAGCACAAAGCAATTCACAAGATGTAAAATGTTGAAAAGCATCATATGGTTGAGCATAAATACACACACATACATGCATCAATTTCGTCGTTCATCATGTCTTCATCATCAAGACGAATTTTGGACGACTTATTCTTAACCAGCCCAGTATTTTCCTTCCTCTTGAACTTCCCTCCCTTCTTCCCCATGATTACTTCACCTCAATAACTACAAAAACCTGCACCACAAATTCAGGAATTCAATTATAAATACAAACTCCAAAAAATACTGTCCAGATAAAGCAAAATGCACAAAATTAATCTTTGTTTTTTTTTCCTGAAGCAAATCTCTAACAGCACCGTCAGAAATTCATCACCGATAATTCAACTAATTACATTAGAGAGAAAATTAAAACTAGTGCGTTAATTTAAAGAGAAATGGAGCTCCGAATCCAAATATCTGTGCTCGAGATAAATATACAAAGGGTGAAAAGTTCAGCAGATTAGAAATACCGATGAGAGAAGCTGAGCAACGCTAGGTTTTGCCGGCGATAGCGATAGAGACGGAGAACGGTAAATTTAACGTCTCACTGCAATACTCATAAAACCCTCGCAGGGTTTTCTTTTTATATTTTTAAATTAATATTGAGATTTTCTTTCAATTTATATGGACTTTTTTAAATAATAAAATAAAAAAAAAAGAAAAAGAAAATCATAGAGTACCCTAAAATACCCTTCAATTAATAAATTAAATTCCGGCCCATTTGTTTATTTCCGGCCCATTTGATTGTGAGAAGCCGAACAAAATTTTCAAACGATAGAGCGGAAATTCACGGCGGTGTAGGCGACGGAGCTGATGGAGCCGGCGCCGGTGAGGGTTTAACCGCCGGTATGTGTTAATTTTTGCTTGAGGTTCCTTTTACTGGTAATAAATTGTATCATTAGACATTTATAAATGAACTCCGGGAAAAAAGTTGAGGAATTCATTTACATTATCGTGTTAAACCAACGATAAGGATATCAATATCAGAAAATTTTAACCATCTTAATTTTTTCGTTGTGTTTCTGTGTTCACCATATGCCGTTTTATTTAGTGTAATTCTGAATTTCAGCTTCTCTGAATTGTGAGGTTTGATTCTGAAAATCCTTTTTTTTTTTGGGTGCAAGATAGAAAATATCTCAATAGAAACTTGTTATATTTCATGGCTTGCTACCACATCCCACAAATTCATGGCGTTTGGAGAGGAATTTATTGTTGTGTGGGGAAGAATCTTTCAGTAAATAAAAGGATATGTCATAAGTTGATTACTGTCGGAAACCCGAGGAGGACATACTCTTCATCTACCCTGTTAAAAAAGGTAGTTGTCGTTACTCACGAACTATTACTATAGACTTAATGCTCTGTCTTCTAATTATATTAGTTTTTTTTTTTTTTTTGTTAATCAGGATTTATGCCAAGGGTGTCGTAGTTTGAAGGCTGGATTTTGTGAGGTTGGACGCCGTAGCTTCTCAAGGGGTATTAGTGCGTCCGCTCAAAATGCACACACGCTTAGTGAGAGTACACTTTCCGATTCCGACACACATGAAGATGTATCAACCAGCATTAGTCCATCAAATGGCAGAGTAATGCTTATTGATGGCACTTCAATCATATATAGAGCATATTACAAGCTTCTTGGTACGTAAACCACCGTGATTTCTTTTAATGATTGCTCTTGAAAATGGTTAGTGTGTTTGCGTAAATTGCATCTTTTTGTACGGCCTTTGGTAATAGATGCTTTATAGATAAATTTTGAAGGAAGAGAAGATAGTGAAGTGAAAGAAATGAAAATAGAAGATAAAGAAAATGTTGAAGGATAGAACCGGATATAGTATGATAAGTTTCAGCAAACTTGTTGTTGATTCTTGCCCAACGTGCAAATTTGTTCGCCTCAATATAAAATCAGCTGTATTGATGTTTTTATTCCTCAAATTTTTTTACTAGTGTGGGTAGCGTGTAGGCTTCTATTCCTTTTTCTGTTCATAAAGCAATATTAGGATATCCTTATGAGAATAACGTAATTTATCCCCCTGTTTCTTAATAGCAAAATTGCACCATGGTCATCTCAAGCATGCTGATGGCAATGGAGATTGGGTCCTAACTATTTTCAGTGCATTGTCTTTGGTAAGTTATTGTATTTCTTTACACCGTTTCTTTTCTTTATTTAATAGCTTACAATGATTACATGGGGCATCGGGTTAAAATATACGGATTATAAGGTAAGCCATTGTCTTCACATGTTCTCTATCCTTCTCTGCGTGCGTGTGTGTTTGTGTGTGCCATACAAACAGAACTTATCAAAATGTTTTCACGTGTAATATGAATTCAACTTTTTATTCTCTCATCAAGGCAACTGAAACACATCATTTGCATGCCATCATTTTTTTGTGATGGACAAGCCGCATTTTGGGTATTATTTGTGTCAATTAGTAGTAGTGATTATGAATCAATTGTTCTAAAGGTACTTCACTGCCTTGTTGCAGATACTTGACGTGTTGGAGTTTATCCCTTCACACGTAGCGGTATGCCTTCTTTCTTCCCTGTAATGGACGGTTATAATGGTATAAATAGATCAAACACTTTAGCTTCTAATATTTATTATATTTGTTCAGTTTATTCGTAGGCGATCCTTGATGTAATGCGAAAACACTGGTTGCTAGTCTGCTCTGTGTTTCAATCACCAGAACAATTCTTTTTATTACGTTATAAATAGTTACTGACTAAAAAATAATATATGTATTCATTTTTTAGTCTTCCTTTCTGTTGTTAATCTCAGTTTTCAAGGTTTTTATCTCATCTGTGTTTTCTGTTCTCCGCTGATTTGCTTTGCTGTATCTGCTCTGACACAAGTTGTTTTTCCCTGTGTTTTTGCTTTTATCCCCTTCTGTGCAGGTCGTCTTTGACCATGATGGTAAGATATGTATTTGTTCTCTCTACTTAATTTCTTCATTTAATTAATGCTTCTACTTTTTTTTTTCTCTATAATCAACTGGTATGTCTGATTTATGATTGAAACTAGTATCATACTACTTTAACTAATATGCAATAATTTGAGTTGGATTGACTAATTCCAAACATATGTGTCTTTTTTTTATTGGTAGTGAAGCTTGTTGCTTCACCGCTAATGTACAAATTCCATAAATGAGCTGTAATTTTTTCATATTTTTGGCATGGTTATTTATTTCATACTAGTTAAAATGGATGCTATTGGTGCCATTTTCGCTTGACTTGTGAAGAATATTCAGGAAAAGTATAGAATAGAGTTGCTGTTTCTTTATGTTTGAAGGTTTACTCATTCCTAACTGAACTAGGGAGGGTTTACAAAAGACTTAGAATAACAACTTTCAGATACAATTTCTCTTGAAAGTAGATAGATGTGGCTGTGAGTGCATTACTTGTAGAATATTTTGATAAAACAAAGTGTTTCTTTACAGGTGTTCCATATGGTCATGCATCTGTTTCATCAAAACAAAGTTTTATTGCGAAAGGTAAACTATTTGAAAGTTTTTTCCTTTTTTTTCCCTTAACTCATATTTGAACCCTTAAAGTTTTGAGTGCAATGTGGTCAAATAAAGGTCTTTTTCATGGTGCTTAATTTTACCCAATGTTGTCTTCATAAAGGAAGTTTACATGCATATGGATTTGTTATATCCGCGTTCATGCATCATTGAAGGGATTCCGTTTTTCTTTAGTATTTAATGGCTGATTCTAGGATGGCAGAACATCACCTTAGGGTTTGGAAACATATTTGGTTAAAGAAATACTATCGGTCATGGTTTTGGTTTTACCCGGGTATTCGACCATTTATCATATGGAATGTGTACCCATTTAATAAATGGTTATCCGATCATATAACCTGTTTAATTTTAATTCAATTCATTTTGCTTGCCAATCTATTGATTGATAAATCGATCTTGCAATTGTTTGTCCTGAACCTGCTACATATACACGGACAACTTAAAGTTTAGGAACAACATCTATTTATAATCGCACAAATACAAGTGATTGGTCAATTTCTTGCAGGCATGAATTTTCGGCACACCCTATATCCCTCTTACAAAAGCAATCGGCCTCCAACCCCAGATACCATCGTTCAGGGACTTCAGTACTTGAAAGCATCCATCAAGGCAATGTCCATCAAAGTAATTGAGGTACGGATCTAACGTGTTGGCACAACTGTAGATAACTAACATAACTGAAACACATAATTTAATTTTTTTCACTTTTTAGCAGGTCCCAGGCGTTGAAGCTGATGACGTGATTGGGACTCTGGCTGTTAGAAGCGTCAATGATAGGTTTAAGGTATTTTCACTACCTTTAGTTGGATAATGTACTGATGATCCAACGGAGAATTTATTTTGTTTGGTTTAGAGTCTTACTGATTCTAAATCGAGAAATAATGACATCTGACTTTCTGTAGTTAAGAATTGATGTAAGGCTCTGCTGCGCCAACCCCCCCCCCCCCCCGTTTAACTTCCTCATTGTTTGTAATATTGCATTGAACTAGTAGATTTTGATGTTTCTATATCATTTATATTTTTGTTGACTACTGACTTGTGTTAACTTCAATTGGTACAGGTACGTGTTGTCTCCCCGGACAAAGATTTTTTCCAGATTCTGTCTCCTTCGTTGCGTCTACTGCGGATTGCTCCTCGTGGCTTTGAGTGAGTATCACCCTTGACCGTTAATTTGCCTCCCAATATTTTTCCTTATTTCTTGCCTGCTGTGAGCAAATATAGCATGCATATCTAAATAGTTTCTGACTGGCAGTTTTAAGTCCCTGAATACAAGATGAGACAGCTGAAGCTAGGCCTTGTCATTTTTCTAGAACATGGCATACGAAAAAAAAATAAGGTTCTTGTGACACTGAATTTTGTTAAATCTCCGATTTCTTTGTTCGAACTTTAAGTAAGACGTGGAATAGTGCATTGTGTCCTAAATGTTCAAGGCCGAATAATATTTGAAACCTGAGCCTCTTATTATTCCTAATTTGAGCATGTTGTGGGACTTTTAGGACCAGTAATTCCCTGATTTTGTAGAGATTACTTAGTACAGAGAATATCATGACCTCAGTTCATGTTTTCTGATGCAACTTTTGTCGCTTTCTTTCCATCTTATGACTGATTTAAAATTTTCACATTCTTGCAAAATCTTTGTAGGATGTCCTCTTTTGGGATGGAAGATTTTGCTGAAAAATATGGAACCTTGAAGCCATCGCAATTTGTTGACATAATCTCACTCGTCGGGGATAAATCTGATAATATACCAGGTTCCTTTGTTTTTCCTTCGCCAAGATTTAGTGCCCAGGAAAAGAAATATTAGGGAAAATTACACACGTGTATGCCTGTATTTATGCATGAACCTGTATACCATGCTTCAAGTACTGTATTCAAGAAAGTGACCGGCTGATCTTTAATCTATAATGTAGGAGTTGATGGGATCGGAAACGTTCACGCTATTCAACTTATTACAAAGTTTGGTATGTTATTATCCAACCCCAAAAAATATGATTTTGTTTTTGCCATTCTCGTTGTGGCATTTTTCCTTGTTTTCTGAAGCTTGTCGATTCATTTTCCATTTGATTTTGTTGTATATTTGCCAATATATCTTATCTCTTCTATATTTGCCAGGCTCGTTGGAAAACTTATTGCAGTGTGTTGAGCAAGTTGATGAGGAACGAATCAAAAAGGTTGTCTATATACCTTTTATCACTTGTTCTCGTTGATGTCTGTAGTTGTGTGTGTATCTTCATCTGATTTTTTCATTGATTCAATGCTTTCAGGCATTGGTTTCAAATGCCGAGCAGGCTATTTTAAGCAAGAATCTCGTAAGTTTTGTCTATGCTCATCGATTCATCATTTTCAGAGCTTTTAGATTTTGAAAGCTAAGCACCTTGCTTTGTCAATGTAGGCTATGTTACGTTCTGATCTTCCGTCCTACATGGTTCCGTTTACCACCAAAGATCTGATTTTTGTCAAACCCGAGGTCAGTAATTTTCCAATTAATTTTTTTTTAATTTATTTATTATTGTTGATTTTCTTAGTGTAAAAATAACTGGCTTATTCACAGTAACATGATACTTGTAAAATCTTAAGCCTTGATTGGGTGCAATACAGGACAATGGGGAGAAGTTCAGAAGCCTCTTAACAGCCATAAGTGCTTATGCAGAAGGATTTTCTCCAGATACTATAATTAGAAGGGCCTCTTATTTATGGAAAAAGCTCGAAAACCAATGACTCTGATGACTGTCTTCATCGACCGATGAAAAATTATCTTTCGTGATGGCAAATAGACTGCAATTTGGTGCTTATGCAGAAGTATCTCCGACAAATTAACTTTAGAGGCTGCTTGTTTTTGGAGGAAGCTCGAAAGCCAGTAATTCAGATAACATTTGTTGCTCTTTTTGTTTATATATTTCTTTATGTAAAATGTCACTCGATGAACTACAATTGTAGATCAAATTTTTGCTATAGTCTTTTTGGATACCTATTTTTCTTCTAGTGTAAATACTTGCCCCGGGTTTTAGCTGCTTATTATGTTATCGTCGATCAAGAGTAACAAGTTAGTGAGCTTCTCAATGTGAAAACTTGTGTCCAGAAATCAAGAATACAAAACTTGATAGAATGTCTGAATAATTTCCGGTAAAAGTAACATCTAGTGTGAAACTAATATAAGGAAAAAAATTAAATAGACAACCTACTGTAATCTAACATTGAAGCATGAACAAAACGGAATTGGCACTTGTACATACGTATCATGTTCTCGACTTTCCCAATGTACTTGTCTCGTCGTATTAAACCTGCCTAAACAATCCAAGACGAAAAACTATTCTTCTTTATCTGCTGCTGCTTCTTCTTCTTCGTCGTCTTCTTCTGCGTCTTCTTCTTCTTCAGTGGGTTTCTCAAGCTCCAACGTGGCGTTGAATCCAAAATCTTTTCCAGGTACGAATACCGACTTTAGTTCTTCAGCAGTCTGTATGGTGTTAACTTTATTCTCCTTTACAGTAAGATTTTCCTGCGAAGCAATCGACTTAAGATAGATTAGTCGAGCCATATTAAAAAAAATATGTCAAAAATTGAAGGTAACAGTATGATTTTACCTTCTTCACATAATCAGCCAACGTTGAGCTAACGATTTCCTGGATAACGAAATTCGTAACTCGAGCTTCACCCAGAATTTGTAGAAGGAAATCCGTCGGGACCTATGGAATTTTGTACCAGAAGTATTAGTGGTGTGTCAAATATATTAATTTCTTCTCCATGCATATGCATGGTTACGATTCTATCATGTCGTTGAAAATCAATTTTATGGTACAGTTGCAACTCGGTTACATTAAATGAACAAGAAAAGGCAAGCATATTCACTGTCAGAAAACGACGCAGGAAACGAAAGAGAATAGTTCTACCTTAGTTGTCTTCCCTGCAGAGGTCCCCATGCGCATGAAAAACAGACGTTAATAATAATACACAAAGAGCCTCGTATAATTAAAAAAACAAAAAAAAATTAAAATATATATATATATATAAAATAATTACCTCCCTTTTCCCTGCGAAAACCGGGAACAGGTGGAGCTGATCTGGCCAAACTTCTCAGAACTTTATCGAACACCGTCTGCGTTTCTTTTCCTAACAAATCCACCCTTACCTGACCGACAACAAATAGTAAAGGATCAAACTTTAAGTTGTCGATCGTCTTAGTTAACAAGGAATTCTTCTACATTCACGAAAATCGAGTCTTGAAGTTAATTAGTAGCAAAATAAAAACTTAACCGGAGAGCAAAAACTGAACCGAAGCTCACTTGTATCTTATCATCATCTTGTGACTCCACAACTATCTCAACGTTTTTCACGCTAATCACATTTGGCTCCGTAATTGAAGCCTCCAAACCTGCATTTCATACATGATACTCTCTTCTCCATATATATACATACATACATACATACATATATATAGATAGCAAAAGATCGATGCTTTATAGTTCCACGTAAATGGTTGTAATTACCTGAACTAACAGCGGATATCGGCTTAAATAAAAGCCTCTCACTGGCCTTCAAGGGTCTAAAGTACAATAAAAATACGTACATATCAAATAAACCGAAAGCAATTTCGTCGTACTACTAAAAAAACGACGAAGACGTTTATATATATACCTCGAGCACGGAAATTTTATCCCGGAACAATAGTTGATACGGAGGGCGAGACTATTCGATTTAACATCCTTCGACAGGGCGGCACCAATCTGTGGCCACACAGATAAGCATTAATGGAACAAAAAACCCTAAAAAAGTTAGCAGCTATGGCAGAGGAAAAACCCTAATCAGACACAAGTAAGAATTATTAACATATGCAATCAAAATGTGTAGAATGCACAATTGCAGAGTGATTTAAAACTCGTAATTAAGGAAATTTAATAGGAGAGAAGATTCAGACACGTGGATACGCGCAGGGACCAACATTGTACGAATTCAACAGCTTTTAATTCAATTTCAACGACACTGTTTTTGAACCGGAATTAACTGTAAATGCGGGTGCTGAATTCAAATTCAAGCAAATAAAAAGGATGAACGAATAATTACACGAGGGTTTTGAAATAATGGTGACGCCAGCGTCATCGTCATCGTCATCGTTGTCATATTTTTTTTCTGTTGTCTGAGAAAGAAGTGCAAAACGGAAGAGATGAGGGGATAATTTTCTGAACAGTGAGCAGTGTCACAATAAACCCCAAAAAAATATCTTTGGGGGTTAAATACATAATTTTATGAAACTTGGGGGGGGTTAATATGCTATTTGTTAAAAAATGACGTACAAAAAAGACCTCTTTTTTTTTTGATAATTTGTACAAAAAAGACCTCTTCAGCTAAATAATGGTTGTATTAAATAAATAACGGTACGAAGATAAAGAAGAAAGAACAGAGGAGAAAGGCGAAATGTTAGCCGTTAATACACGCGCCTATTTCTCTTATTCAAATTCCAAGGTAATGATTTTTCAGTTGCAGTGTGTGTTCAATTTCGATTTGGTTTTCTTCTTCGTTGTAGAAAATTTGATTAAGATAGGGCAATTTCTAACCCTAATTTCCAGCTCCAGATTGATTGATGGGTTTCTCTGTAATTTTCATTACATTTGAAATAAGAAATCTGAGATTACGATTGATTGATTGATTGAACAGGTTATCGCAAGTGAGAGGCAATTTGCAGATGTGTTTGCGCCATGTCGATTTTCCAAAGGAAGATGCTTCTCTCTTAAGATGGGATACACTACACACCAAATTGTACAAAGGTACTCTCTTTCAGACTCTGAATGTAAGAACATGGATTGTTGTCTGTTAGATGAGTCGAGTCGAAATCGATGTAAATATCGAGTCGTTTTTTTTTCCGTAACTAGCATTGATTATTAACTTAAACTGTGAAAATATGTGATATCTCCGCATTGATTAGTTACAGATACTTTATCGAATGCAGGAGTACTGCAAATACAGGCGTACGAGCTGTTGTCGTATCAGGTGCAAAAACGAGCGAACGGTTATGCAATTAATTGCTAGATAGTATTCTCTGTTTTTTTGGAACTAATGAAATGACTACTTTGGACTGTGCTGTTACGCCAGGTGTCGATGGCGTCGAAGTTTCTTCTTCTTCGGTTGAAGAGTTCAGTTTTACAGCCACATCTTCTGACAAAGACGACGAACTAAAGGTAGTGAATACTGTATTAGTTTTTTTATTATGTTAATAGTTTGTAATGACTTCTTTCTTTTTGGTTTTTTTTTTTTAAATTTAATTTCATGGTTTCTTTGCAGATCACTGTAGAGGTTTCCGGAACCAAAACGCAAGAAATATATGATAAAGTTTTCGCTAAAATGGTCCAAGATGCACAGCCGATTCCTGGATTTCGAAGAGTAAAAGGAGGTAATTAGTTCACACTGGAATGTCGATGTGTATGAAAGTCGTTGGCTTAAGCAATTTCTTTATTTCAAATTGTTGATTTCTTTTTGTTTCCACATTTACGTTTTTTTTCTTACGTTTCCTGTGATATGCATTGGAATAATCGAAACTCCTTTGGCACCAATCGGAAACTCTCAGGAAAGACCCCTAATGTGAGTTTTAACACTTTCGGTTTAACTCAATTTTTTTTTTCGTTTCCCTAATGTAGAATATACCTTCTTGCAGATACCGAAAGAGATTCTTTTGGAAATTCTAGGCCCGTCGAAAGTCTACCACCAAGTTATTAAGAAAGTGATAAATATTGCGGTTGCTAAATATGTAGCTAAGGTATATATATATATATATATATATATATATATATATATATATATATATATATATATATATATGCTGCTGTCTTTACTCGACTGCATATTCATTGAATGGGGTTATTTTATATAATTATAATTTTCTTGAAATTGCAGGAAGGTTTGAAAGTTGGTAAAGATTTGCAAATCGAGCAGAGCTTAGAAGATCTCGAAGTTGGGTTCGAACCGGGTACCAGTTTCCGATTCGATGGTATTGTTAAACGCCGAGATTTGAAGTGAATTCAAAATGAGTTTGCAACATACTCTTTTAGTGTTTTTTTTTTTTTTTTTTTCGGGTATCTTGTATGTCGGAAATGTACTTACTTTATCGATTTCTTTAGACAGATCGATTCATTACGAGGAATTCTTTCTAAGAAAAAACTACCTAAACAAGCTAAACACCACCACACCAATATAAATCGACAACAAAATAAGACTGAGATGCTGAAGATATATAGCCATAATTTTTTAGCTAATTTGATCCATTAATAACTTCTATTTACATCTTTTAACTTGAATTTTCCAACCTTGAAAATTCGCTCAAAACTACTTGGTGAATTTCATTTTTCACAAATTAATTTGTTTTGTTCCAAATTAGACGCAAAATTTCAAGGTGTATATTAAATACTACAAAACTGACGCTAACTAGTAATTACAAAACTGTCATTCAACAAATAATTACAGTACTACCACTTAGACGGCGGTAAAATGAGAGTAGCAGCGAACGGCTACGGACGCAGAGTATGAGAAATGGCGATGGATTGAGATTTGACAATTTGAGAATTGAGAAATCAAATTTAAATTTGAGTTTTGAATTTTTTTAATTTTGATTTTTGACTGATTTAATTGGGCTTGATTGGTACATTTCATTTTTTTGTTGGACTTTAATAAATCCAAGGTGGATCCTATTTGGTCCGGACCGATTTATTTCTAACTAGATTTAATTCAAACCAGATCCATGTGAACCGAACCCTGATCGAATCGAATCCATGGAACCGGATCCAAATTGGCCCTAATTATAATGCTGATGTTAATGGATGGTCCGGCCCGTCATAATTGGAACCGGATCCGGATCGACTGATTTGAACCTGCTAAAGAAAATAGCAGAGAAAAAAAAAAGTAAACAACCCCAAGATTTCAGGACCTAGTTTCTCTCTCATCCTTCACCAAAATCATCGATGGTATCTCTCTCTCTCTCTCTGCTTACGTATTATTGTAATATATGATAGGTTATTGTCTGCGCTTTAAGGAATTGCGATGGTTTAGGGCTTTAAATTCGGACCAATTTTGTTTGATAAAACAATAGTTGTGTTCCTCAATTTGTAATCTTCGTGATTTTTTAAATTTTGATTTACTCTCTTTCGTTTTTTTTTCGATTTGTGCAAATATTTCATAGAGGAAGTTAATCGTGTTCGTAATTGGTGTTCATCAAAGCTTTTGATACATACTTCAATGGAGATTAGGTCATCATTGGTGTTTGGCTTATTTGTTAACAATTATATTATAATTTCGGATGAACTGTTGGTACCTCACAAAAAAAGTGGTACATTGTACTGAATGAAACCCCTCGATCGATCCAATTAAGCTTCTATGTTCCTGTACGTTACGGGCGTGTAAATCGGAACCCGTCGTATGTACTTATTGTATTTGTCGGCTTACTTGCAAAAGCATGTAACTGAGTCTGAACAAGCATTATTGCTGTTGACGTGCAAATGAAATATTTTCGAATTTTTTTTTCCGAGTGAAATCGGATAGCACTTTTGCTGATATTTGATGTTATTGTTTAGGTACGTTTACAGCCGGATCCGTTCCTCAATGAACTTACAAACATGTTCGAGCGGACAACAGAAAAAGGCTCTGTGTGGGTTACGTTGAAGCATTGTGAGTTTTTTCATCCCTAATTCTGTTTTTCTACACCTCTGTCATGTATGTCATGTATGTTAACAGACCTTGCTGCTTGAAAATCGAGATTTGATCGCTTCTTTGTTCGTTATTATTATCCCAGCTTCTGACAAGTCTAAGTTGAAAAGGGATAAGATGAAGACAGCTGGGGAAAAAATCGAGTACAAGTGCCTCGTTCGAGCTACTGATGGCAAGAAGACCATTTCAACAATGGTATATATATACTCTCTAGCATCAATTTTTTTTTTTCTTTTTTAATTTCTATATGCAACCCATTTAGAAATTGTGATTGGTGCTGATGTAGTAGCTCTGATGTGCCGTTTCGATTATTTTGTTATGGATCAAGTACTTTCTGTGACGGATATATCATATGCGTCTGTGTAGAAGTCTGATTTCGACTGAATCAAGTTCAAATTCTAGAGACATGTTACGTGTATAGTTCTTTACACGAAAAGTTACGAAAATAACTGACCTGTCTGATTCAAGACATTTAGGGGTCGGGTAAATCTATTGCCCATGTTACGTGTATAGTTATAAATTGGTTTAGAATTTTGTTTTTCCATTTATGACTGAGTTATGTATTCATAGCAGTTTGCTAGGCTGAGTGAGTAATCTCCCTCGGTTGTGTTGACGATAAATTTGTGGTTCGATTGTTATTACAGGTTGGTCTGAAAGATCATCAGCGGTTTCAATCGAGTTACGCAACGATTCTGAAAACGAGGATGACTGCATTGAAGAAGAGGGAGAGGAAGGATAAAAGAAAGGCAGCAGATTCCGATAAAAAAGCGGATCCTAAGAAGCAGTCTGCTGCGAAACCCTCTAACTAAACTCGATTTTTTCTTGCTTCATTCTCTTCCTAAACAGTATCGTTCGTTGTAAGTTTTTCTTTCGGTTAAATGACTTTCATACATTTCCTTCTTACAATACTGAGAAATCTAACAATTTATTGTGACATTAGATGATTTTGGCCATTTTGAATTTTGATATATAAGACCATTTTTTTAGTCTATGTGATTTAGTTTGGGTTGTGTGAGTTCTTTGCTTTCGAGATTTATATAAGGTCGCGATTTCGAGATAAAATATTGATGGAAATTTCTGCAGGGTTGAAATCATTCAACATAAAATTGGATATTATTTTCTTAAATTAAAATATAGCAATTTTAAAATCAAGCTAAATAACAAAAATTCCACTGAACTTAGGCTAAATTACAAAAAATGCCCCACCTATCCGTAATTACCAAATTCCCCTGAAGTTTGTTTCCGTCTTACACTTACCCCATATAGTTGCGAAGGTGTTATTCGATAAGAATAAAGATTTTGTTTTTAAAAAGTAACTTTATTTAGCATCTGTAGGGATAAAATCGATATTTTTCATGAAATATCACGCTAAGGGGGGTCGGTTTAAGATGGAAACAAACGTCAAGGAGTTTTGGTAATTACAGATAGGTGGGGGTGTTTTTCATAATTTAGTCAAAGTTTGGGGGTTTCTTAATTTACCCTTTATAATATCACAATTCACAACATGTAAAAAAGGGATTTTGAAACAACTTTAATGTGCAGATTTTATAGGATTTTCAAGAAATGATTTTTGCCAATTTTCAAAAGTGAACATATTATGATATAATTGTCATATTTTATAGTCTATACTAAATTCATATCAAAAGGGAAAGAGTATGAATTTGTTATTATAAAACTTTAGATCGTGGGCCAAACATGGTATAACATGATTGCAACACTTTATTACTTCTCATTCAAAAACAGTATAGTATTATTTCTTACTATATTTATTTTATTATTTCTCATATATTTTCTGGTCCAAATTCTTTGTTTGACAATTCCAATTTGACCACGTGCTTCAGTAACCACTTTCAATTTGTTTCTAGATTCATTCCCTATTTAATTTTAGAAGATAATGATTTCTAAAATCTTAACATTAAATTAACCTAAAATCACAAAATTTATCTCTATTATTTTTATTTTAAATAACATAAAGATAGTTACTGATTCCTCAACTCAACAAATTAAATTATATATATTTTTTAAAAAAAAAATTGTAGAAATTCGAGACAGACGAACGTTTTTGTAGTAGGGGATCAAACTCGGGCCGTTAGTGAATAAATTATATTTACCTCCCTAATTAGGCCATATTCACTTACTTTCTTTGAAACTTTTTTTACACAATTTGAATTTTAACTGAAATTTATGAATTGAAATTAATTATCATGACGTAAAAAACAATAGATATTTATATATGTAATTTAAAAAATAATAATACACCATTTAATAGGGTGGATATGCGGTTTCATCATTTATTCATGGATCATATATTGACAACTGTCCTAAATAAATAAATTAAATAATTAATTAATAGTGCTTAATTAAATCAAATCATGTTTTTTTAATTATCTTAAGTCTTAACCCCTAAATAAATTCCAAACCACCTCACACTTAACTTGCTGTTTTTCTCTGACAATCAAAGATTCTTCTTCTTTGGCATTTCCTCCATTATCCAACTACAATGAACCAGAAACTACTTTCTCTCTCTAAAACTTAGTGCGACAAACTTTACACATTTCCCGACGAATCCAAACCCTTGAAATCTAATTTGTTTTTAATTTTAAATTATTTCAGCAACTTCGATTTGCTCTGGTTGAAGAAAACAAAGCAATTTGGTGTTTTCTGAGATTAGATGTTGGTTACTCCGATCAGCTACTGAACCACCGATATGAGAGGATCGTCGCCTACTTCAGTAGAGCCGAGATACAGGCTCTCCTTCAACAAGTAAGCAGCCTACATATGAAAATCCTTTTCGTTTTTTTTTTTTTTTTGGTTATAATCGAATTCTCGATTGTTCATTTGACACTCGATCACGCAGCTGTAAGCTCCTTTCCGCCATGGTTATTGACCATACCTGCATAATGTTTTAGGGTTTTTGGGTTTTGGGAATCTGTTCATTTTTCGACTGTATTTGTTCGAATTGAGCATTGCCTTGTGTTTGTGATGGCTAAAATCTCATTTTGATATGCTTGTTTGTTAACATTTTATGGATTATTTGGGTATAATATAATATGTTGATGAATTTGGGTTCGGCAGTGTGGTTTTTTTCGTTTTATTTTGATTGCTCGTTTTACGTAGCAGCTAAGTTTATGAAGTGTAATGAACAATGAACTTTACTAAGAGCTAATTTCTGGTGAGGTATAATAGTAATTTGGTGATAATTAGTTCAGAGACTAAAGAACTAGTCCAGTTCATTTTTCCCGCTGACTCGTCTGGTTCGACATTAGAAAAACAACCACATGTTTCACTTGTTGGTATGAACAATTATTTGTTTAAAAGTTTGTTCTACTGTCTTAGTTTGTGCATTTTACAATTCATGAAGAAACGAAATATCAATGTAAGTCTGCCTTAGCTTTGACCGAGGGTGACTAGTTCAAAAGGTTTGGGATGAGGATAAATTTCTTGATCAGATTTAGATTGTGATAGTAAGGACTGTTTGTTTGGTTGAATTTGTTAAAAGATCTGTGGGCTTCTTCAGTAAAGAGCTTCTGTTAGTATGTGTGAGCATTGCATTTTTCGATATTCTGTAGTAAATCGAATATTGATTTTGAGTTATAAACTGTTTTCACCGCTTTCATTACGTTTTCTATGTTTCGCTTATTTACTTGCTAATACTAATGTGTTTGATTCAGTGAGGATACAAGCAAAAGAAGGTCCTTAAGAAACAGAGTGCTGAAAGAAGGTCAGTATGGTTCCAGCCTCGACAAACTATTAAGCTGCAAATTCCCTACTTTGAAGCTTGTGTTAGTCATTATAATGATCGGAGCATTTTTTACACTCCTTCGATCTCCATCGATTCACGAGACAGACCACAACTCCACCTTTTATTCTAGGTATCTCATCTTTTCGTTTCTCCATATTTGTATGTATAAAAAAGAAAATTGATTTTTTATTTTCTCGAAACTCGATTAGATCAAGCACGGTAGACAAATGGATAAAGGATAAATTTGGCATAGATCAAAGCTACACATCCCTTTTAGACATCAAATGGGAGGACGTCTCTGCTGCAATCGAGAAATTAACCGACATCAACGACTACAAAGGAATTGGATTACTAAATTTCAACGAGCAAGAAATTGATCAGTGGCAGGAATTATTACCCGATGCGGAACACGTTATGCTTACCGTGGACTATGCCTCGAACAACGTAACATGGGAGACACTATATCCAGAATGGCTAGACGAAGAAGAAGAGTTTGAAGTTCCCACTTGTCCAACTCTGCCCAAAGTTGACTTTTTGGGAAAACCGAGGCTTGACCTTATTGCAGTGAAGCTTCCGTGCGATAAATCGAAGAACTGGTCAAGAGATGTTGCTCGGTTTCACTTACAACTCGAAGCTGCAAGGCTTGCTTCAACAGCTAAAGGGTATTATCCAGTGCATGTGCTTGTTATTACAGACTGTTTTCCAACTCCAAATTTATTCACTTGCAAAGAGCTAATTGTGAGGCAAGGCAATGCGTGGCTGTATAAACCAGATTTAAATAAATTACGAGATAAGGTTCAGCTCCCAGTTGGATCCTGTGAACTCGCGGTTCCTCTCAAGACCAAAGGTTAGTTGTTTTATTTTTTATTTAAGGTTTCTGTATTTTTATATATATATATATATATATATATATATATATATATATATATATATATATATATATATATATATATATATATATATATATATATATATTATTGGGGTTAGATTGGAATTTGTTAACATTTGCTTTCTTTCTTTCTCTACATCTTAGTGTATTAAATAAATACCGAACACCCTTGGATAAATTACCGAACTATTCTATGCAGAGAACTGGTCATCAGGCAATGAAAGACGAGAGGCCTACGCAACAATTCTCCACTCAGCACATGTATATGTGTGTGGAGCCATCACAGCAGCACAGAGCATACGCATGGCAGGTTCGACTCGTGACCTCGTAATACTCGTCGACGATACCATATCCGACCACCACAGGGGCGGCCTCGTGGCGGCAGGCTGGAAGATCCACACCATCGAAAGAATCCGAAACCCGAAAGCCGAAAAGGACGCGTACAACGAGTGGAACTACAGCAAGTTCCGTCTATGGCAGTTAACCGAATATGACAAAATCATATTCATCGATGCCGATTTGTTGGTCCTAAGAAACATCGACTTCCTCTTCGAAATGCCGGAAATTTCTGCCACAGGAAATAACGCAACCCTATTCAACTCGGGTGTGATGGTTATCGAACCTTCGAACTGCACTTTTCAACTTCTAATGGACCATATAAACGAGATCGAATCATATAACGGTGGTGATCAAGGCTATCTTAATGAAGTGTTCACAAGGTGGCATAGGATTCCGAAGCATATGAATTTCTTGAAGCATTTTTGGGTGGGTGACGAAGAGGAAAAGAAGGAAAGAAAGACGAGTCTTTTTGGTGCCGATCCCCCGGTCCTATACGTTCTTCACTATTTAGGGTTGAAGCCATGGTTGTGTTTTAGGGACTATGACTGTAACTGGAATGTCGATATATTGCAGGAGTTTGCGAGTGATGTGGCGCATAAGACTTGGTGGAAGGTGCATGATGCTATGCCGGAGAATCTGCAAAAGTACTGTTTGCTTAGATCGAAGCAGAAGGCAGCTCTTGAGTGGGACAGGCGGCAGGCGGAGAAAGGGAACTATAGTGACGGACATTGGAGGACTAAGATATGGGACCCACGGTTGACTACTTGCTTCGAGGAGTTTTGCTTTTGGGAGAGTATGTTGTGGCATTGGGGCCAATCGAATTGGACAGATAACGGTACTTCGACACAGCCACCACCATCGACGCCATTGATCACTTCGCTCCCTTCTTCGTAAATACTTCGTTTCTTGATCTTTTGTTTTTTTTTTTGCTATATGCACCTATACATTCTTTTTTCCCCCCCTTTTTTTGGGACAAGATACTATAAAAGTGAGGGTACAAGGTTTGGGGTTTTGAAATGGTTTTAATTTATTCACATTTGTTTTAGAATACAATATATATAAAAAGGCAAGAGACTAAAAGCAAATGCTTTTTAAAAAAAAATTAAAAAATTTAGAAAAATCAAAATA
Source organism: Erythranthe guttata (assembly GCF_056151865.1). Lineage (NCBI taxonomy): Eukaryota > Viridiplantae > Streptophyta > Magnoliopsida > Lamiales > Phrymaceae > Erythranthe > Erythranthe guttata. The sequence continues at coordinate 25,126,049 of NC_142546.1, forward strand.
AGTACTACAATGTCAGGAGGAAGTCATTCAAAATAGAGAATTAAGAATTTGAAATCCAATGTATAATCAAATGTGTGGAAAAAGAAATTTAAATAATCAACTTATATCAGACGACAGCTTGGACGGATATTTCTGCTTCGACAATGCAGCAATCGTCGACGATGAATCCTTTATTTGCGTCGTGCAATTTATCGATCCTTGTTAATGCATGTGTGCCGCAAGCCAAAGTCGAAGATGTAAACCAGCTCGAAACTGCAAATATAAAATCATATAGTAAATATTTATTATTAATTCTTGCAGTTTGTAATTTGTAAAATAAATTTTATAAATCATTGGAAAAAAAAGAAGTTACATTTTTCGGTGGAGCAGGTAGCATCGTTCTTGCCTTTAAGGCGCAAGCAATACTCTGCCTTGAGCTTCTGATGCGGACCGAAGCTCTTGGCACTAACACACTCCAAATATATACTTACGCTTTGCCCCTTCTCGTTTTCGTTCCCGTATGGATACAACAAAACCCTCCTATGCAATTTGGCAAACCAAATACAACAATCAATACATCAATGAAATTTTTATACATGGATGCATAGATATAGATATATAGATATAGATAGATATATACCGTACCACTTGTAATCTCCGGATGAGAATTCTTCGGAAGTTTTGCAAGCTCCCGATCCGGATAAGTCGGGAATCTTCAATTGACGTTTCTGTGGATACACTTTGAGTAGAGACACACACTCCATTACTCGTTCGCTTTTCACCACAAAAACCTCAGCTCCAAATACGCAACTATCATCAACAATGTATCCGTTCGATTCATCTCTCAATTTTTTCTTAGTTATTAATTTGGAAAATCCCCATGTCGACTTCAATTGATTAAAACGCCGCAATTTTCCTGTCCAAGTTTCGATAATTAACAAAAGTGTGATAAATCATAATTCAATTAAAAACAAAAAATGAAATAGAAGAGATAATTGAAAAATTACCTCGAAAACACATATACTTGTCGGAGATTTGATTTAGCAAAAAAATGGTGAAGATGACATTAACCTCCCAATTTGCGGGCAGAGAACTTGTCTCGGTCATGGCCAAGTATACGGACACGTAGTTATTGTCTTTTATACCCTCCGGATGGATTATGAGTTTCCTGTCCGAATCAATTGCGTCGAATTAAGAGTTGAAACATTTTTCGTACAACTTTATCAATGAATCAAAAAAATTTATAAATACAGTAGAACATCGATCATCTAATACTCGATAAAGTCTATATAATATGTTTTTCCGGTCCTGACTCGAAGGCAACGTGCTAAAAAATATTTCGTTAAATTAATATTTCGCTAAATAATAAAATTTGGTTGGTCTCGACTGTATTAATTAATAGAGGTTTATGTATTGTTAAGCAAACTACATAGATAGTACAAGTAAAAAATATATATATATATTATAGATATATACCATTTGTGATCTCCGGCCACAAACTCACGTGTTTCGTATTTCTTAATCTTATAAGTGGTAAGCAAGGAAAACGATTCGATTTTGCTAATGAAGTGCGCGGGCGGAGGGTCTCGTGTTTCCACCGTGAATTCTGTCAAATGTTATTTTTTGAATAAGCAAGATAACATATTAGGGTTTTCGAGTTCATACAAAAATAAAAAATAAAATAAAATCAGATTACAAACCCTCGTCATCCACCGGAGGTGGCACCGCCGGCGGCGCCGCCGCCGCCTTAACTGGTTTAGGTGAACTCTGTCCAAATTCGTTGTGGTAGATCATACCGTAGATCCAACCTACCACCATCCCCACCAAAAACTTCATCTTTGTTGCAGGCTCTTTTTTTTGTGTGTGTGTGTGTGTGTTTTTATGACCTAATGTTTACGATTAATATTAATTATTAATTCAGATAATCATGTTTAAATAAGGTTTTATATATATATATATATATATATATATATATATATATATATATATATATATACCGGAAATTAATTTTGTATTGAGTTCCCAAACCTTATGGGGCAAGAAATGAAACCCTAGCGTACGTATAGGCAGCATGACGATTCTAATAGTAAATTGAGTATTATTGAGAAATATTAAAAAAAGTTAATTGAAAATTAAGAAATTTTAAATTTAAATGTATGAAATAGTAGAAAATAGCATTGTTAGCAAATGCTTTTTTTAATAATTACGCAATTGACATTGATCGATACACGTCGATAATCATTTGTGATTTTTGGTAAGTACATTTAGCCCAAATATAAACGATTTTAGTATCATCGAACAATGTTTTAATTTTTGTATTTTTATTAATAAAAATAAAAAAACACGTTAATTAAATATATATTATCACCCTAAAAATTAATAGAAACAAAGAAATAAATAGGAAAAAAAACATTGATCTAATCGAAATAATAATGTATACAAACATTAATGTTTGTCGTAATATTGATCTAATCGAAATAATAATTACTGCAAACTTTATTAAAAAAAATAGTTAATTAATTTAATTACATTTCAGACGTATAAACAACATATATCCGTAATTAAACGAAAGAATAAATTGAATTTTACATAGTAAAAAAAATAGAAAAAAAAAAAAACCTCCGCTCTAGCTAATTATTTTCCCTTTTTTTCTTTTCTTTTGTGAATTTTCCCGCCAAAAAAGTCCGTCCAACGGGACTAATTAATGGCCGGGTCCTCTAGGGCTAGGTCCCGATGCGAGCCGTTGCAGCCAATAAGACATCGACACCTTTGCGTTCTCGTACGATACTGATGGAAACTTGACGAGGTGGTTCGACTGAGAAAAATGATCATCGGATAATATTCTTGCTGCCTCGACGTTTACTTTGCTCATACATGCGAAATAAAATACTAAAATAATCAAAACAATGCCTGCTCTTTGGTATTTCATCTTAATTTATTTTGGAAAATAAAATATAAATCCAAAAAAAAGAGTGATTTTTATTGAAACTTTTTTATTGTGTTGATATTGGAATGAGTATGAAAAAAAATATGCATGGCTTCCTTTCTATTTATATGTAGTGAAAGTTTTTGATGAATTTTAGTATTCACAAATATGACACTGTTTTCGTGTTGACCAAGAAGCCAAATCAGAAAAGTCAACTAATTGAATGTGTCAAATGGGTGTGAACTGAGTGCATCACATTTTGTGGAATTCCAAATATGACCTCATAGTTGAGTTCATATGTTGTGTGGGCTGAGGTCATGTTTGGTCTTTTATTTGAAAAGGGTAGTTTCGGTAATTGAATGAGTAAAAGTTGTGGTGTTTTGACTTGACCTCTACTAATTGTTTATTTCATCTCGTTTCCTCGATGCTACTGAGCCATTTGAATTACCTAATTTGACCTTTATTTCAACATTTTTTTATTTTATTTTTCATTTTTTCCCCTTTATTTTATCTTAAATAAAATAAAAAATTGTAGAAAATACAACACACGCACTAAAATCTGGCTAAAAAACTTTTATACGCAAAATTCTAAATTCCAGCTTTCGCCATAAAAAAATTGAAAATTCTCTAAATAAGATTTGAATTCAAGTCAAAAACAAGAAAATTCCACAATAAAAAAAAAGATAAGATTAATTGTGGAAAATTTCTTTAAGGGAATTTTATTAAAGTAAAAAAATGATAAAATTCTGATATCCCTTCATTAAATTCAACAAGTGTACTCAAAAGTTTAGCATGCATTCAAAATTCAAGAATCTTGAAATTAAAAAAAAAAAAAAAAAAGAAAAAAAAAAGAAAAAAAAAGAATTTTATTTTTTTTTTATTTGAAAAGAATTTTCGATTGTCTATATCTTAGAGACATTAGATCTTATTTTAAATTTGGATGCCGTCATTTAATAAATAAACATAGCAAAAAGTTCAAGATAAAATAGAGAAAATTCAAAAGTTCGTGAAATATAATTATAAATAAATTAATTACGTTTAATGAGGATTAAGTTGTTTAATATTATAATTATACTTAATTTAATTATGGGCTGGAGGCCCACAAATGAATTAAAGAAACCCCAAATCACTTATCTTTTATATATTGGGCGTACACTTGAAATTAGGCCCATAATATTTTTAGCTCAAGCACTCGAAGTTTAATTTTCACATCTTATTTACTGAATGCTCTGAATTTGATAAAAAAAAAAATAATAATAATAATAATTGAGTAAGTACTCATAAATAAATTTTTATTACTTACTAATGTTGTCGATCCCATATAGTGATAATTTATTATTCTATAAAAAATTTATCCGAAAGCCACATAATCACTGTAACAAATTATCATAATATATAATTAAATGAAACAATCAATTATATTTATTGAATTATATGATTATATAGCATGGTCAATCATGCCATCATATTTTGAAGGATTTTTATGATTTGATTCTTCAATAATTTGATTTATTTTCCATAAGACACTAACCATATATATATTTATAACCAAGGACCTCGTATCTGATTTTATATATATTTTGTCCATCTGATTAATACCATTTCTTATTTCATGTATATAAATATGTGGTCGTTTGGATAATTAGCATAGGCAAGAAAAAGAAAAAGAATCATTTTTGTATGCACAGTAAGTTTTTGATATTGTAGTATCACCCCAATTTTTTTCTGGTTTGGTGTTTCTAGTCCTTAATGAGACTGAAAAGCTCAAGAATTGTTCTCTTCTGCTGGCTTGTGAATGATTAGACCAATGTCGACTCCACAAAAAAATGGAGAATTTATTTGATTTTCTTTGTTATTTCGATATATATTCTTTATTTGGTATTTTTTTCGTATTTTAACGCATAGTAAAATACGAATAACTACCGAACAAAAGAAATTGTCGGGGAGTCAAAAATTTTGACCTAGATAACAAATGATATCGGACCATTTGTGTGGAGTGACATTGGCTTAATCATTCATGAATATCAGCAATTTTATTTGTATATTCCGATGGCGGCGACTTCTCCGGTTTGGCATGTTTCTGATTTCTTCTCGTTTTACTCGTTTTTATTTGTAAATGAAAATTTTCTAAAATGAATCAACAAGTTTATTATTGAAATTGAAATTGAAATAATTAGAGTATATTAAATTGTCCAAATTCCTCTTAAATAAGAAAAATGTTAAACTTCCTGAGGTATAGTGTAATTATAAAAACAAAAACACCTTTTTTAGAAATTACATATTGCTCCATACAACCTGTAGATTTCTCACATCCACCCCTCAACAAAAGGGTATTAGTGTAACAAATTTACAAAATGCAAGAGATAGATAGATGTAATATAATAAAAGAAAATGTTTTGTTCAGGGGGCGGTTGTAATTTACCCGAAAATGAAAAATTGCAGTCAACAAGGCCCAAACGGAGGGCCAAATAACATTTATACTAAAAATCAGGGGTGTTTTAGTAAATGACACCACCTCTAAGAAATCCAATAGTTGGTTGATATCGTTATCCATTCAAATTCAAACGACTGATAAAGAGAGAGAGAGAGATACAGGTTGCTTATTCATTAGCAATGGCGTCATCAGCATCTTTGCTGCTTCCAATCCGTAAGAACACACTCCCTTTTTGTTTAATCTTTAATTCTCTTATTACAAAATTGATTAATCATCTGAATTTTGTCTATCTAGATTCTAGGTTGATTTTTTTGATTAGTTTACTGCCCCAAATGAAATTACAGCCATTAATTGTTTATTTTCGGCGCTGATTATCACTAATTCATGCAATTAAGGACTTAGGGTTTCGTGGGCTGCTCCTTTGAAACATATTAGGAAAAAAAAATTCGTAATTGAGTTCAAAATTTTAAGCAATTTTACTGAAATTAAATAAGATGATGTTTTCAAATTGTTGTGTATCTGGAATTGGAAGTTTTTCTACATTTCCCCTTACTGGAAACTGTTAAGATGCCTTTTGTTCGGGTGAAAGTTCCGATTTTTTTACACGTTTTTTTTGCCGAGTGTTATATACTCAGATTTTAACTGGAAGAAATTCATTTACTATTGTTGCTTATATAATGAACTTTCTCATTCTGTCTCTGGTAATTTGTTATCGAATAATGTTGGCAATTTATTTACGTATAGGTTGTATATTCGGCAAAAGTGATTCCCCCAATCGTCAAAAAGTGTACAGAATCAACAGCGGTGTTGGAGTACAATCCCTAGCTTCAGAGCCTAGACTAGTAGAAGCAGTAACGGCAAAGGACGAGTGTGTTTTTACGAACCGAAGAAACCTAATCAACCTAGGTTTGGGACTTGTAAGCTTTTTGAGTGTCTCGACTTTTGCTGAAGCAGCTGGATTGCCCCCGGAGGAGAAACCGAAACTATGCGATGATTCGTGCGAGAAAGAGCTTGAAAATGTATGGTGAGACTACATACATCCCTAATCTCTTCTAAGAGTCTTTAATCATGTAATTAAAGATGAACATTATCGAACTAGTGTTTGATATATTGGCTTAAATATAAAGATTTTGTTGTAATTGTAGATACCTATGATTACTACCGAGTCTGGTTTGCAGTACAAGGATATTAAAGTCGGTGGAGGACCTAGTCCTCCCGTTGGATTTCAGGTATTAAAAAGCGGTTTCTCGTATGCTTATTAGTTATACATCACATTTCCTATACAAAAAAAAAATAAAAAAAATAATAATAATAATGAAATCTGATTCACTTCCCCGAACTTGCGAATTAACAGGTGGCCGCAAATTATGTTGCGATGGTTCCGTCTGGACAAATATTTGATAGGTAATAATGGTAACACATGCCGAAATTGTTTATTATTTTTCACTAATGCTATTGCACTGTTATGCTAATATCTGAAATTCGTAGTTCCCTGGAGAAAGGTCAAATTTACATTTTCCGGGTGGGCTCTGGTCAGGTGAGATTCCGACTACTTTCCATTTCGGTGTTCCTCTATTGATCTATTTATGATTTTGTGAGGGGTTGATTGAAATTGAGATTGAATTTCGGAAAATAGGTGATTAAGGGGCTGGATGAAGGGATCCTCAGCATGAAAGTTGGTGGGAAACGCCGTATCTACGTTCCTGGACCGGTAATAACCTATCAATCAATACTCTTTCTCTCTCATCTTTCTTGCTCTCTCTCTCTCTCTCTCTCTCTCTCATCTTTTTTGGCTTAATGTGTGATCAGTTAGCATTTCCGAAAGGGCTGACATCAGCACCGGGAAGGCCAAGAGTGGCTGCCAATAGTCCGGTGATATTTGATGTTAGTTTGCTGTACATTCCGGGCCTCGAGTACGATGAGGAGTAAAACTTCGTTCGCGATTTCTTGTTTCTTTCGTCAACCTCTTTTTCGTAACACCGTGTAATAATTCCTATTGATTCATTCTTCTCAGTTCACTTTTTGTTGCATCACAAAATTCAGATGGAGTATATATTATTGCCAAAGGATGATTATTTGTAAGCAAATTGATTATTGATCAAAAATCAAAATACAAATTCGTTTCATTTAACTAATTACATTGATATACATCAGCAGCTATCTTCAACGAATTAACCATTGTTCAACCCTAGATAAATTGAGGTCGTCAATCCAAACGCGTACGTCCCAATAGCCGCCACAACAACCTCCTTAGCCGACCCCACAACCACCCCGATGCCCGCAATGACCGCCACGCCAAGCGGCACCTTCTTCAAAACCTCCATCCCGGCACCTGAAACGACGGCGTCCGCAAACACCTCCAACGCGAACTCCTTAAACTCCGCCTCGTCCAGCGTTACCTCCTCTTCCCGAACCGACCGCCGAGAGAGAACGGTATCCAGAGCGCGGTGTACTTGGCTCCGATCCGGAGAGCGCGGTACCCACTGGGAGATGAGGCGGAGGGATTGGGATAGGGTGGTGTGGAGGTGTTCGGCGGCGGAGAGGAGCTGGTAGGGTTTGACTCCGGGAAAGGCGTGTTGGCTGAGGGAGAGGCAGTCGGCGTAAGCGGCGGCGCAGGCGGAGATGAACTCCGGCGAGGCGTGGAGAGATTTCTGAACTCGCTTTGAAGCTGAAAGACCCATCGGAGATAATTATCACTAATGATTTGAATTGTGAGCTTAAAAAGAAGGGGGCAACTATTTTGAATACTAATTTTTGCTTAGTTGAATACTACCAAGTTGAAAACCACAATTGAGTACATATTTATAAGTTTTTTCTTACTTTAAAACCAAAATAAAAAGAAAATTACAAAAACACCCTTTCATACAAAATATCAATTATATCAAATTTTATTAGAAATTACCTAATCAAAAACCAAATAAAAAAAAAAGAAAAAAATCCCTTTGTTGTAAAAAAAAAAACTCCAACCCTCTTCAACCCCCGCCGCCGCCGCCGCCGCCGCCGCCGCCGCCGCCGCCGCCGCTTCTTCGTCTATTGTTATCAACCCGCCGCCGCTTCTTCGTTCCGGTTTCATTCATCCAAGTAATAAATTTTTTTCGAATTTTTTTTCTTTAATATTTACTTAGGATTTGATTGTTTGATATGGGTAATTAGGATTTGATTGTTTTAGGTAGAAATGATCGTTAATTAGTAATGGGTGCATCTAATTTCAGTCGATTCGAGCATTGATTTGAGATTCGTGGGTTGGTTCTTCGTTCACAATTTTCGACCTGTATATGTCGATTTTTGATGAATTTTCGACAGCTTGATGTCGAAAATTCATCAAAAATCGACATATAGTTGTCGAAAAATGTGAATGAAATGGGATTTTTGATAATTCGACAGATAGCTGTCGAAATTTGGATGAGTTTTCGACAGCTAACTGTCGAATATTCAACCAATTTTCGACAGCTACCTGTCAAATTAGATATGTGTAAATTTTTTTTTTATTTTTTTTTTTCGACACATAAGTGTCGAAAATATGGGTAATTTTCGACACTTAGGTGTCGAAAATTGTATCAAAATTCGACACTTAGGTGTCGAAACTTAATAAAATATGAATTGTTATGTTTTCGACACATACATGTCGAAAAATAAGGGTATTTTCGACCTGTATGTGTCGAAAATACATGGCGAGTTTTAAAAAAAAAAAAAATTCAAAATCGATGTTTTAGCTCAAAAAATACATGAATATATACTTGAATGGGTTCTCATTGCTCGTAAACTACCATTCTATTGTCATTTGACGCCATTTTGCAAGTTGTGTAAGGTTTTGATTTCTTTTGTTTTGAGGTTTTTTAGGAGGGTTTTTGGGGAGGAAGAAGAAGGAGGTGGAGGAGGTGGAGGAGGTGAGGGGTTTGTGAGTGAGGAGATAAATATTTTTTTTAGGTTTTTGATTATTTGGTATTTAAGAAAGAAAAATAGTATTTGTAATATTTTTTGGTTTTAATTTTCATTAAGGGCATTAAAGTAATTTACAATTAATTATTTATTTTTTATTTTTTTGGTATTCAAGTAAGCAAAAATTAGTATTTGAAATAGTGATCCCCTAAAAAGAAGCCTGCTATAAAATTTGTCTGTCGACTGTTGGGCTGATGGGTTCGGGCTTTTTTGTTTTTGGTTGGGCCGACCGGGTCGGGCTGATGCTCTTTATTTTTCTTTTTCGTGGAGATATATATCAAATGATTTATTTCTTTTTCTGATAAGAATTTGTAAATATATTATTAGAGCCAGAGAAATGAAAGGTTCGGCTTTTGAGATCCTACACCGGATGAAATACACCGGGTAGATTTTTACCATTCATATACACACAAACACACACACACCCACATTGAATGTAGATCAACGGTAAAAAACCACCCGGTGTAATCTTCACCGGGTGTAGGATAGATAAAACCGAAAGGTTCAGGAACGAGGAACATAGTCCAAAGTCAACACGTAAAAAGTCAACGTTCAAAGACAGTGATTCTGAATGAAGTTGCTCAAGCAGTGTTCATACTTCTTTCCTTACTTGCCATTGTTTATCACAGACAGAAACCAGATAGAAATGCAAGACACTTTCTTCTACTTCTCAAATAACTTCGTCCACCACCTGTTTGATGAAAGTTCTAAATGGAAAATTTAGTTAGCTGAGTATTGCAGAGTATTAGTTTGTTCAAAAAAGAGGAATCCATGAGGAGAACTGCAGGTTTCCCATGGTTTCTCCTCATCATTTCCCTGATTATCTCGACGATTTGTGGTGCAACAGATACTATAAACGCCGATGAAATCATCAGAGATGGCGAAACCCTGGTCTCACTCGGCGGCAAGTTTGAACTTGGATTCTTCAGCCCCGGAAAATCCAGAAACCGTTACGTGGGAATGTGGTTCAAGAACATCACAGAAATGACTGTTGTTTGGGTTGCAAACAGAGAATCCCCACTCACTGATACTTCCGGCGTGCTAACAGTGATCTCCCCTGGAATCTTGGTCATTCTCAATTCCACAAACGCCACCGTATGGTCTTCCAATACCTCAATCGCCGTCGAAAACCCTGTTTCACAGTTGCTGGATTCCGGAAATCTTGTAGTAAGAGAAAGAAACAACAATGGGTCCGATAATTTCCTCTGGCAGAGCTTCGATTACCCGAGTGATACATACTTACCAGGTATGAGTTTAGGATGGAATTTGGTAACTGGTAAAGAAAACTATCTCTCGTCGTGGAAAAGCAACGAAGATCCGTCTACAGGAGAGTTCAGTTTTCACCTGGACCCCACTGGCTACCCACAGCTACTCATCAAGAGAGGCTCTTTGATACAACATCGAATCGGGCCATGGAATGGAATTCGATTTCCGGGCCCACCAAACCCGAGGGAAGACCCCACTTACAAGCTATCGTTCGTGATGGATGATGAGAAAGTGTACTACAAATCCGATCTTATTGACAAATCGTTCGTTTCGAGGTATACGATGAATCAGAGCGGTGTTTCCCAGCGGTTGACTTGGGTTGACCGAACTCGTGGATGGGTGGTCTACTTCAGTATGCCTTCTGATATATGCGATAATTATAAGTTGTGCGGTGCTTATGGTAGTTGCAATGTTGGTAGTTCGCCTTCTTGTGAGTGTCTTGATCACAGGTTCGTGCCGAAAGACTCGGAAGGATGGGTTAGAGCTGATTGGTCGAATGGATGTGTTCGTAGGGCAAATATGAGCTGTCAAGATGATGTTTTTTTGAAGTATTCGGGGATCAAATTGCCTGATGCTACACATACTTGGCATAATAACACGATGACGCTTGATGAATGTAGAGTGGAGTGTTTAAAGAATTGTTCTTGCATGGCTTATACGCAATTGGATATAAGGAGGGGAAGTGGATGCTTGATTTGGTACGATGAGTTGGTCGATATTAGGACCATGTCTGCAGATGGACAAGTTATGTACATCAGAATGGCTTCTTCGGAGGCTGAAGGTAAGAATTTCTTTCTAGCTACCATCAAGAAATTGGTAAGCGATGTTTTTGATGTGTTCAAGTGAAAATTGTTGCAGAGTCGAAAGGGAAGAAAAGAGAAATACTGATAGCGAGTTTGGTATCTGTGGTCGGAATTGTTATTTTAGTATTACTTAGCTTATATGTATGTTATATTTGGAAGAGGAAGAAGAAGAGAGAAGATCAAGGTGAGGAAAATCGTGTCACTTTATTAATTTCTTGTCGAATTTTTTTTTTTGTTTATGTTGTTCTTTATTGCAGGATTTTCATATGATATAGATAATGAGAAACTCTCGGATCTGCCATTTTTCGATTTATCCGTTATTCTGAAAGCTACGGATCAGTTTTCGAATAGTAACAAGCTTGGGGAAGGTGGATTTGGTCCTGTTTATAAGGTAATATTTCTTCAAACACACAAATCAGTGTGAATCTATTTTTTTTTTCTAGTAGTATGTCATTTATCATTTAATAAATTGCTTAGATATAAGTACAATTTTAAAAGATAAACAGAACAGTCATGAAATCTGGCAGAAACTATAATTAATTATGCAGTATCCAGCAATTTTATGAAATTAAAGTTAAAATTACAACTCATAAAGAAATCCAGAGAACACTTTTAAATAATAGTTCAGATCCAAATACAGTCATCTGTGTGCCGATTATATCCATTGGACTAATTAAATAATAATTCAGATCCCGACAGTGTTATCTATGTCCGAATTATACTATACATTATTAAAATGGCCATTCAATTGTTCTATGTTAATTGTTATCTTGTTACAGTCGACGTGTTACGATTTAATTTATTTTTTCCCTCGATTTCCACACCTAACTTTCGACCATCAATATTTATATTTTATTAGGACTGCTGGGATTGAATTGAGCATATTTGTATGAGAGCTTCTCTATCTTTATCTTAGTTCCTCAGAAGTCTCATTATTCTTAGTTTCTTAAATCATTCTTTTGCTAATTAAGTTTAAAGAATAATATATATCTTGTGCAAATCTGTAACTAATTGTATAGCTCGATTAGATGAACACCTCACGTAGAGATTAAAAGGGTAACAGTGAAAAAAAATAATGTGATGTTAGAAAATTGGATCCCTTTAAATCATCATATAAACAAAGTTGTTAAAATTAGGGCATACTGGAAGGTGGACAAGAAATTGCTGTAAAAAGGTTATCAGGTGAATCCAGACAAGGTCTCGACGAATTAAAGAACGAATTCATATTCATTGCCAAACTTCAGCATCGGAATCTTGTTAAGCTTCTGGGATGCTGCATCCAAGGAGACGAAAGTATGCTCGTTTATGAATACATGCCTAACAAAAGTCTCGACATGTTTTTATTTGGTGAGTGAATATTCGATATTAACTCTATCAAGAAACACTTGATTAGTAAATTAGTACTGGCTAACTCAGACATTCAAAATCATTTGACAGATCAAACGAAAAGTTCAATACTTGATTGGCAAAAGCGGTTCGATATCATAAATGGGATTGCTAGAGGACTCTTGTATCTTCATCAAGATTCTCGTTTGAGAATTATCCATCGAGACCTTAAAGCTAGCAACATATTGCTCGATTCTGAAATGAACCCTAAAATATCGGATTTTGGACTTGCTAGAAGTTTTGGAGGCAATGAAACCGAAGCTCGGACACTCCGAGTTGTTGGAACATAGTAAGTAATCTTAATTCCTGACAAACAAATATGTGTATATATTTATAATTATATAAAAATGTCATTTTGTTTATCTCTGTGCAGTGGATACATGTCCCCAGAGTATGCAGTGGACGGCCTATTTTCGGTAAAATCAGACGTATTTAGCTTCGGAGTTTTGGTGCTAGAAATAGTGAGTGGGAAGACAAACAGAGGATTTACACACAGTGAACACAGCCTCAATCTTCTTGGTCATGTAAGTTTCTTCTCATCCCTTTGGTGCAACATGAAGTAAGTGTACACACACTGGCTAAATATTTACACTTGATCATCAACACACACCAACATGGATGTGTGTGTTTTTGCGTGTAAATGAATGGTACATCTAACTATAAGATAAGTGTTATTTTTTCTAATGAAAATTTTCCAGGCATGGCAACTTGAGAAAGAAAGAAGGTCACTGGAACTAGTGGACCCCGCTCTAGATATCGATTTTCAGACAGCAGAAGTATCGAGATCGATCCAAGTTGGTCTATTATGCGTGCAACAAAATCCAGAAGACAGGCCAAACATGTCTTCCGTGGTTTTCATGCTGCGAAACGAGGCGGGATCAGGTGAAATTCCTCAGGCCAAGGAACCTGGTTTCTTCACTCGAAGAGACATTCAGAATTCGAACAACACGAAACCAAATTCGATCAATGAAATCACCATTACAATGCTGGAGCCCAGATAGAAGAAAAAAATATGGATCATCTCGTGTATAGCTCAATTATTTGACGTCGATCGTTTCTGTTAATATCCTTTTGCTGGTCAAGTATGGTTCGTTGATCTTGGCATTGCTTGTTCTCTTAACTATTGAACAAGCTAGCCAAGCAGCTTGACCTCCCTTGGGTGTTTTCAATGTTGGCAACTTCCATTTTTCCAAGTAATCATCATTCAAATGTATATATAACAAAACGTCGACGACTTTAATTTTTGTTGACGCAGACGATGTTTGGCTAAGCTTATAAGTGGTTAAAAAGAGCTTATAAGCTCTTCAAAGTGTTTGATAATTTTTTAAAAAAAGATATTAAAAATTCAAAAAATAAGCAAATAAGATTTTTTTTTTGAAGTATCTCTGATCCATCTTTTTATTTAAAATCTTATAATGAGCTCATTATTCAAACATTTTAAAATTTAGTTCTAAGATTAAGACGTAACAACTTAAGAATTTATTAGATGTTTAAAATAAGTTTAGTCAAACGAGCCCTTAATATAAGAATATAACATAAAAATATCAATAATAATCCATATAGAGAATTATTTGAAAATAGAATAAAAAAGGTGATTGTGTAAAATATCGTAGTCTAAAATATAAACACAATCATTTTTACACCACCTAATGATTAAGTATTCCTGTTTTATAAAGCAATCGTTTCATTACATTACATAATTAAAAATCACGAATCATAATTATTGCAAATGCCCAGAACATGATTTAATTTGAGCTGTCGTCGTTTAGCTTTTGTCATCTTTGCCGTGGCGTAGTGCAAATAACCCTAAAATTTAGTAGTTGAAAAGAAAGAAAGAGAAAGAAAACAGTAAAATAATGATATGCTATTCTGTATTTTTAATCTAGTAGAAGAGATTTCTTTGTAAAAGTCTAAAAAGCAGCCGACAAGGAAGAGAGGTGGTGGCTCCACCTCTGTTCTTCTCCCAACTTGCCAGTTGCCATTGTTTAACCGGATGGAAATGTGGAGTGTACGTCACTTCTTTTTCTTCTTCTCCAATTACTTCGTCCACCACCTGTTTGATGAAAGTCCTAAGTAAAAACTTTGGTTGGTTTGTTAACAACAGAGGAAGCCCATGAGTAGAAGTGGAGGTTCCTCCTGGTTTCTCCTCATCCTTCCCTTGATTTTCTCGACGATTTGTGGCGCAACGGATACTATAAACACCGATGAAATCATCAGAGACGGCGAAACACTGGTCTCACCCGGCGGCAAGTTCGAACTTGGATTCTTCAGCCCCGGAAATTCGAGCAACCGCTACGTGGGAATGTGGTTCAAGAACATCACAGAAATGACTGTTGTCTGGGTTGCCAACAGAGAATCCCCACTCGCAGACACTTCCGGCGTGTTAACAGTTGCCCCTCCCGGAATCCTCGTCATTCTCAATGCAACAAACGGCACCGTTTGGTCTTCCAATACCTCAATCGCCGTCAAAAACCCAGTTGCACAGCTGCTGGGTTCTGGAAATCTTGTAATCAGAGATGAAAAGGAAAAAGACCCAGATAATTTCCTCTGGCAGAGTTTTGATTACCCCACAGATACGTTTTTACCAGGCATGAGTTTGGGGTGGAACTTTGTTACCGGTAGAGAAAACTATCTCTCATCATGGAAAAGCAACGATAATCCAGCTACAGGAGAGTTCAGTTTCCACCTGGACCCCACTGGCTACCCACAGCTACTCATCAAGAGAGGCTCAGCTGTACAGAATCGGTTCGGGCCGTGGAATGGGATTCGTTTTCCGGGCCCGCCGAATCCGAGAGACGATCCCACTTACAAGCTTTCGTTCGAGATGGATGACAAGAAAGTGTACTTTAAATCCGATATTATTGATGTATCGTTTGTTTCGAGGTATACTATGAATCTGAGCGGTGTTTCTCAACGGTGGACTTGGGTTGACCGGACTCGTGGGTGGGTGATTTATTTCAGCATTCCTTCGGATATATGCGATAATTATAAGCTTTGCGGTGCTTATGGTAGTTGCAATGTTGGCGGTTCGCCTTCTTGTGAGTGTCTTGATCATAGGTTTGTGCCGAAAGAGCCGGAAGGTTGGGTTAGAGCTGATTGGTCGAATGGGTGTGTTCGTAGGGCGAATTTGAGCTGTCAAGATGATGTCTTTTTGAAGTACTCGGGGATTAAATTGCCCGATGCAAGAAATTCTTGGCATAATAATACGATGACGCTTGATGAATGTAGATTAGAGTGTTTGAAAAATTGTTCTTGTATGGCGTATACACAGTTGGATACGAGGAGAGAAAGTGGGTGCTTGATTTGGTACGAGGAGTTGGTTGATATCAGAAGTATGTCTGCAGATGGACTTGTTATGTATGTCAGAATGGCTTCTTCTGAGGCTGAAGGTAAGAATCTTTAGCTAATATATGCAATGTGTTTTGATGCAATGTGTTTTGATGTGTTCAAGTGAAAAATGCTGCAGAGTCTAAAGGAAAGAAACGAGAAATACTGATAGCGAGTTTGGTATCTGTGGTGGGAATCGTTGTTTTAGTACTACTTAGCTTATATGTATGTTATATTTGGAAGAGGAAGAAGAACGATTTGAAGAAGAGAAAAGATCAAGGTAATTAATTTGTGTTGCTAATATTAATTTCTTGTCCAAAGTTGTATGTATGTTTACATTGTTCTTTATTGCAGGAAGTTCATTTGACATAGATCATGAGAAACACTCGGACCTGCCATTTTTCGACTTATCGGTTATTCTGAAAGCTACGGATCAGTTTTCGAGCAGTAACAAGCTTGGGGAAGGTGGATTTGGTCCTGTTTATAAGGTAATATTTCTTCTTTCACAAACCTAAAATGTTAGTTTATCTAACGTTATAGTCTTCATCGTGAAGGAACTTGATGGTGAACCTCACGTAGTATACATATATGATATATATCACCGTACATATATATTGTTAATTATCTAAATTTCACGATAAAATACTATCTGGTGCAATATTCCAAATGGTTAGAGGAAAACAGGGAATGCTCGATAATATATTTATCGTAAACATGGTCCACATTGTTAGGCAATGTCTTGTTCATTACATTACCTAACATAAATACTTTATATTAAATAAAGAAAAAGAATCTAGCATTTTCTCTTTTCATGAATAAAAAGTTAAAAGTGCAATTCATAAAGAAATCCAGGGAATAACTCATCATGTTGGACTTATTATATAATGATGTTACAGATCTAGATCCTTTCCCAATTTTATTTGTTGGATTAATTAAATAATAATTCAGACCGAGTCTCTGCCGTTTATGACCTCGTTATAAACATTATGGAAATGGTCAGATAAATTTTATATGTTAGCTGTTAAGTTTAATTTTAGAACATTAATTTTCTTCCGTAGATTAAGTTTCAAGCGTATATACAACTTATGCAAAACTGTAATTAATTGTACAGCCATACAGAACGAACACCCCACGTAAATTATGTAAATTTTTAGAAAATGCACTACTTAAATTGGTTAGAATCTGGTTTCAGGGCATGTTGAAAGGTGGACAAGAAATTGCTGTAAAAAGGTTATCGAAGGAATCCAATCAAGGTCTCGACGAATTAAAGAACGAATTCATATTCATTGCCAAACTTCAGCATCGAAATCTTGTTAAGCTTCTGGGATGCTGCATCCAGGGAGACGAAAGTATGCTCGTATACGAATACATGCCTAACAAAAGCCTCGACGTATTCTTGTTCGGTGAGGTCTTTTTATTTTAATTCTATCAAGAAGTTCAAACCACACCAACAATTGAGTACTAATTCAAAATTATTTGACAGATCAAACAAAAAGTATGTTGCTTGATTGGCAAAAACGCTTCAATATCATAAATGGGATCGCTAGAGGACTCTTGTACCTTCATGAGGATTCCCGTTTGAGAATTATCCATCGAGACCTTAAAGCCAGCAACATTTTGCTCGATTCTGAAATGAACCCTAAAATATCGGATTTCGGACTTGCTAGAAGTTTTGGAGGCAACGAGACTGAAGCTCAGACACGCCGTGTTGTTGGAACATAGTAAGTAATCTTAATTCTTCACAACTATATATATAATATATATATAATGTTGTTTGTATTTGTGCAGTGGATACATGTCTCCAGAGTATGCAGTAGATGGCTTATTTTCGGTTAAATCAGACGTATTTAGCTTCGGAGTATTGGTGCTAGAAATTGTGAGTGGTAAGAAAAATAGAGGATTTACACACAGTGAACATGGCCTCAACCTTCTTGGTCATGTAAGTTTTCATCTCCATTTGCACTATCTTTTTACTAGTCAAATATTATATTGGGTAAAGATTTAATCTTGATCAGTGAACACACACCAACATGGGTGTGTGTGTTTTTTGTATACGTAAATGAAGGTTAGGTTTATTTTGAAATTTTCAGGCATGGCAACTTGAGAAAGAAGGGAGGTCGTTGGAAGTAGCGGACCCCACTCTAGATATCGATTTTCAGACAGCAGAAGTGTTGAGATCGATCCAAGTCGGTCTTTTGTGCGTGCAACAAAATCCAGAAGATAGGCCGAACATGTCTTCTGTGGTTTTCATGCTGCGAAACGAGGCTGAGTCGGGTGAAATTCCTCAGGCCAGGCAACCTGGTTTCTTCACCCAAAGAGACGTTATCACAAGGCAGAATTCGAACAGTATGAAAGCAAATTCGACCAATGAAATCACCATTACAATGCCGGAGCCCAGATAGAAGAAAACATTAATCATTTTTTGTATAGATTCATTTTCACCATTGTTGTGTGTATATTAAACGTACAAATAGCAACGGTCATTTTGCTATTTGAGTGTTGATTGATTGTGAAAAGACAAAAATACCCCTGATGGGTTCTTACAATAAGAAAAGCCCCCAGCCGCCCTTAACAAATAATTTTTAAAATTTGAAGGGACAAGTTGAATCTCCGAAAAATTACAGTAACTGAAAAGGGTTAAATTGTAATTTCCCAAAACTTAATTCATATAAATCTCAAGTGTTGTAATTATTTGTTGTAGTGAATCTCGAGTTTGAACTCTAATAAACTCTGATTGTGAAACAGATGAAGGATGAATTTACATCTAAATAACCCTAAATCCCAGCTCGAGCTCGAGCTTGAGTTTTAATTTTCTTTTTTTAAATATCACAAATCCGAAAGATTTAAAGAAAAAAAAGAAAAAGAAAAACAGGGGTCAAGCTTACAGACAAA